>NC_084650.1:12528793-12857126 GCF_019802595.1 Syngnathoides biaculeatus
GTCTCTCTGTCTCTTGCTCTCTCTCTCACTCAATACAGTGTCTCACGTGACTATGAGATGGTCAGCGAACACTCACAGACTCACACGGACCGACAGCGTGATCTATTTTTTAGGGTCTCACAAAGTCCTCGTCACTTCCCAGGTACGACCCGTACAACTCCACAACTATGACGAGGTATTCAGGTACCCCACGGGAACCTTGAACAGCTCCACTGGACACCCGTCCTGCTCACAATTGTTGTGTGCGACATCTCCGACGTCATTTGAGCGAGAACAAATGACGTCACGTCTACAATCAAGCTGCGGGCATGAGTTGAATTCTACGTATGTGTAACTCCACTTTGAGGTACTGACGAGTTCTAATTTCAGTTCAAGATGTCTACAAGTCCCCTTTTTAGACCGCTTACATGAGAAGGTGAAACGATGTCGTAGATATCTGTAACTGGCGTTATGACTTGTCAAAATCGTGTTTCAGATCTCTTAAAGTGGAGTTGTAAATATCTGAAATTCACGATTGGGTATCTGAGACTGACCTGCTGATATCTGTGATGACAAGTGACACACACACACATGGCAAAATGGCCTTGTGGATGTCTGCAGTTCCGTTTTTACAAGGCCAAGAGTGAATTACGGAAATCTCTGTCATTTCCAGCCGTCACGATGCCATAACGTATATCTTGAATTGGAATTGAAACCCTTCAAAATGTACTCAGAAAGATGTAGAAACCCACAATGGTCAGTCCGGGTGGTCAACGTTAAATGCTGAGTCAGCAATTTGGTGCCCAGACCTACCCCCCCCCCCCAATACGCATGCATGCACATGGACATGTGACTCACCTCCACACTTGCAGGAATGCATCCGCAAAGAGACGCCGGGATTTGCTCAAAATGTCCGCATCGCTGTCACGCTAGGGTCACCGCGCCCGCGGCATCGCGGTGGGATGCGGAGAAGGGAGGTGGGGAGTCCAGGGAAGCAGGCTCCGAATACAGGACGCAGCCCAAGACGGTGTTGAGGTCGCGCGGTGGACACAGGACTAAACCGGAGCGGCCCCGGCCCGGCAGGGCCTGGCTTGGGAGCGCCATGGGAGCGGGGGGAGGCGGCTCTATGGCCGGGATTTTGGGGAAGGATTATAGATTGAGACGTACAGCTGGGAGGCTAAAGTTACACTTTTCATTAGCACTACTGAGGGGGTCCTGCCTGCTTTTGGGAAGCTGGTCCCATTTGTGAGGACCTGGCACTCCAACCCCCCAACCAGCTTCGCCCCCCCCCCCCCCCACTCACCCGCCTCCTGTTCCCTCAGAATTGTTGTTTTTCCGCAGGCACATTCTTCACCTGAGGATAATTGTTTTTGATATGGGCAAAACCGGAAGGGACGTGCTGTTTTTTGGGGGGGTTTTGATTTGTTTTTATGTCAGGAATGGAGGGGAAAAAAGGAAGGTGTGGAAGAGAGAGTGCATTGTCAAAAGTACTCATTCACCAAAAGAGAGAGAGAGAGAGAGAAAGCAGTATGCCCCCTCCTGGCTCTTTTCTTCTCTTGCTCTTTTCTTCTCCTCTTTCCCTGCCGTTTGGAGATGTGAAGAAATGTCTTTTGATCAGCTCTGACAGAGGCCGGGCCATGTGAAGAGGGTGGCCGGCGGGTGCTCTGCCAATCCGTGCGAGGCAAAAAAAAAAAAAATGTCGCTAATAAGAGAGTAATAAGCTACGGGGTGGCGGGTGTCTGTCTGATCGGCGTCGCGGAAAAACGCCAGTGCCAGGACGCCCGGCGCCGTCCGACGTGCAGCCGCCTTTGGATCTCCTTGCCAGGTCACGGGCTTTCACCTGCGCGGACGCTCCCATATGCTCGCTCACCGCTGGCGCGAGAAGCCGCACGTTACGCTTCAGCGGCCTGCTGGCTCCAACCCAATCGGGTTCTTCCATCTTGATTTTGTTTGAGCAGACGTGGCATCACTACTCACGCTCTCCGTTTAAGTCAAAGTGCGGATATTAGAGGGAAACAAAAGAGTCAAAACATCTTAATCTAACGCTCTAGTGCTCACACTCACACTGTATTTGAAATTTACCTCCAGGAACTTGTTTAAAAAAATGACTGGTAAAAGGAGAAATGCTGATTCAACTGCTTCACTTACGTAAGAGTAAGGCTTACAGGGTGAACAGTACTCAAACTCTGTACCCATGTATAAGTACAGATATGTGTGTAGGAAAAAAGTCACAATTATACACAAAATCTGTTTCGATAACTTGGCACAACAACATATTTTTTCATTTGATCAACTTTCATAAGTAAAATGTCAACTATTATACACATACTTGAAAAATACTCTTGACTTAACAAAGTAACTGAACTTGTTTTTCCCCCTGCCCCTTTTGTCGACGCTGAGACTAATCAAACCAGTGCAAACGTCGCCTATGTTGCTACTTTGTTGTGTTGACAGGCCTTTTCATGGCGGTCATTCCGACACCGTAAAACAGGAAATACTGTCATGAGACGCAAACTCGCGCTAGCATTACCTTGGACTCCGTTTACGTTTTATCACATTGGGAACTTTCAAGCGGGTTTTCCTCTCTGCTAATGAAAGTACTATACTTGTCTTCATTGTAACATTTCTGTGGTGACCTGTAGAAACTTTGTGCATTACAACGTAGGTGTCGGTGTGAATAATCTTCCCAAGGACCCCTAAGGTGCCCAACAAGGTGCCTGACGTACTGTAAAAAAGAAAAAGTTCTGCTGCGTGCAAGCAATACATGCACAAAACGTAGTAATTTTAGTGAACATTTCCAACAATTGTTTCATCCGGAGAATCAACGTCCCCCCCTCACATGGTTGTCCTTCAAACCAGAATAAAAATGTTGTATAGTTTGGTAGGATTATCACGTAAAAGTGTCCTTGTACATGATAGCAAAGCAATGTTTTAAGTTGTCATACTGAATTCCAGTCTAAGGGGGCAACAGATTTTGGATAGTTGTAGTTTGGGCAAATATACGCACAATTATCTTTGTTTAATGGTTAAAATTCAACTAGGAGAATCAATAATAAGCTTGAAGCTTCTTCCACTTTTTGTCACTGACACCGCTTAGCGCTCGCAGCTCAATTGTTTCGCTCACGACTCAAAACAAAACAAGCATGAAATATGAATTAGACAAACATGACATAAAGACACACACAAAAAAAAAAGATGTGGCAGGGCTTCAGTTTGACGCGTGTGCTGTGGTCACTTTTTTGTAAAGGTAAAACTCGTCTATTGTATCCGTTGAATTGTGCTTGTGTACGAAATGTTGCATCCAAAAATTGTCTTGTTTGGTTTTGGACACTGCCAAGAAAAATGGGTCTCACATTTCTTGCACAACATCAACTTCGTGTTTTTCCGCTTCCATGCGCACACACACGCACAGACTGATCACATTGTGAGTTTGAAATGGTCACATATCAAAGGCTTGTGTCCCTGCAGGGAGGATTCAGTGGTGAAGGCCAACAAGAAGATAGTTCCCACTCACAGCTTCTTGTAATGGCGCCACCAAAATAAACACATCACCTCCCGGAGGGTGCGTGACAACACGACAGATGACGGTCTCTGGAGGTCCGCAGGTGTACGGACTACCGAGCAGTCGGGGCCTGAACGGAGGCCTTCTTCCGGGCCCGTTGTGGGCGTGAGAGGGCCCGGCTGGCTCAGACTTTAATAGCGTGTTTGTTCAAGTCCCGGGCTCGGGCAGAACTGGTAATTACGGTGAAGGAGAAGCCGATTAGGCAGCCCCGGCGAGGGAAGGGAGGGGGGGGGGGGGGCACGCCCAGCGGGAAGGGTAGTCCTGCCACGGGAGGGACCAATCAAGTGCGAAGGCTGAACGCGGAGCCCGGGCCGTCGGTTCAGTGGGAAAAAGGCTTGGCCGCAGGTTCAGAGCGCCGCAACTTTCACGGATTAGTAGAGCCACTATTCTGAAGATTGAAAGGGCGCACACAGCACGGAGGCGGCATCAATGCACGCGTGCACGCACACCGACGTGCACACGCTGGGCTCGCCGGGCCTTCTCGCCGCGCACACAAAAACCCGCCAACAGCTGGGAGGAGGGCTGCAGCCTTTGCCATATTACCATAGCAACGGAATATTTCACATTTGAGCCCCAATAAAGACACTTATTAGGGATTTTTGTTATCGCGGGTTTTTTTTTCCCCCTAAAGCATTAGCGCGCTCCAAGCGGTTTGTCAGACTTGAGCAAATTTGCCATTTTGACATTCCTCATCTGCGATTATCCGAGAAACATTCAAATATATCAGTGTCTGAAAATATAGCCTGAGCGATCGTGTCGTACAACAGTACAATTTTTTTTTTTTTTGTCTTGAGTTGTGAGCAGAACTTTGTCGTCTAAGTGCTCAACAGGGGCAACGAAGTTCACAACAAGAAGCAGTTTTAGTCGCTGTGTAGTCAACAATTAGGCCAATTGCTAGCTTCGAGCCGTTAATTGTCACTCCCAGCTGATGTTTTGTGTCAAACAAAACAAAAGAAACACAATTACACGTCGTGGATTGAATCCAACTCAACCAAAGAGTCTGCTGACTCAATGGAGACTGCTTCAAATGGCCACACCAAAATAAGCTCAATGATGTGGCAATTTTTAACCTTTGACCTTTATTGCAAGATAACTTTGGAAGTGACAGAAAGTCATGTTAAAATAGAGACATTTTTGTCACTGTGAATCAGGTCGATAAGCTGTTTATGACTTTCTGAACATGATTAATACCCAACTTGTGAAGGACTTATTTTTTTTTCATTGATTAGAAAATTCAATGTTCTTTTGTTTGAATGTTGTTTTTCTTTTTTTTTTTTATCAACGTGTTCAATAAACTACTACCACTACTAAAAACCTTTCATTTGAAAACAAGCATATGTCTAGCAATATTCTTTACCCTTTGCAAAAACAGACATCTTACCCAGTCACCTACTTGTAAAACTCTTCTTCGCGTATTCTGCAAATCATTTTAGTTAGCTTAAAACTACGTATAGCTCTAAAATATACATACTTTCTGGCATGAGTGGGCCTTCCCCACGATATACATATCTCCGCCGTCAAACTATGCCCAATATTAAGAAAGACAAAACCACTTCAATGGAGTGTGAGCTGTTTTTGGTTATTTCGGCTACAACGCCTCTCCCGTTTAATACCACGCACGGCATTTAGCAAGGCGGTGGGGAAGCGGACGATCCCTTGCCAGGCCCCGAGCCGGTGGGGTAGTCGCTGGAGCTCCTGCGTGACAGTCCGAGGGCCTGACATTCATTCAAATTTGGCCGCTTTGTTAACAAGGTTCTTCTCTGTGGTTTGTCAAATTTACAAGACATTTTTTGAACAGGTTAACAGCGCCTTGAAGAAATTGATACATCTGAGCGTTCTGTTAAAGGTGATGTGCAGGAGTGAAGCCAGCCCATATTTTGGGTGGACTCCGGCTCAATAATATTAAAACCAGTGGGGGAGTAAATATTGTTAATGGATGCTCTTTGCAGTCAAACAACACAGGCCCCATTATTATTATTATTATTATTATTATTATTTTTTAGTAAAAGCCAAGGGCTGCTAAATAAACAGGTGGGTGGCTGAAAATGGTCCAGGGGCCTCACTTTGGATATATCATGAATAATCAATGAATCAACAATGCTAAACATTGAGTCCTGAGCCACCAAAATGACAAATATTTACTGCTCTGGTTCTTTTAAATCAAGCAGATTTGCCCCACAGTGCAGTCAAGGGTTCGGATCCCATCCCTGGCCTTCCTATCTGCCATTTGCAAGTCTGGCTCCGGCCATCATTGTTTTACTTTGGCTACCTCTCACATTCCAGAATCATGCACAGCAGGTGAATCAAAGACTCAAACTTGCCCGTAGGTGTGATTTGTGCGCTGCGACTTGTGTGCGGCTCTGGTGAGCAGCGTCAACTTGGGATGTCGCCCACCTCTCACCCAAAGTCAGCTAGGATCGACTCCGGCGTACCCGGTGATCCCGTTGGGCAGAAGTGGTACAGGGAAAGCTTGGATGGAAGTTACATCAAGTTCCTTGAAATGAAGAACTTTTAAGGTGGCGGAATCTCAGCCCTCAGGCGCCTTCTGTGCCTTACCTTACTTCACCATAACCTCCACCAAGGACATTTTTCCTTTCAATGTTCTTGACTAAATTAATTTAAATTCATCAATTCATCAAGGTTTTCTTTTTTTTGCATAACTAATTTCAAAATAATCTTTTGGAGTGGAAGGGGTATGGAGCAACCCCTCAAATTAATCTTAAAGTATTCTGATCAAGGGGTGCACTAATAAATTTAAAACGATAACAAAACTCTGACTTAACCCTCCTGTTGCATTCATTTCTCAGGAACAGAAATATTATTACTGGGTCGATATAACTCAGGGCTTGTCGAAGTATATAAGAATGTCATGAATGGTAAAAAAAAAAAAAAAACAACATTATTTATATATCAATATTAACTCCATTCATATTTTTTTCATCAAAAGATAGTATGTTAGACATTTTTTTTTCAATTGTGAAATGAAGCGTATTTATTTATTTTAGCATTTTGAACACTCTCAAACAAAATAAATGTTGGATCAAGATCAATATCATTTTGTGTTGAGCAAAAATAATGATACCAATGGTGGGGCGCAAACATTCAAGGGGAGGATTTGCAACTTTCTAACAAAATATTACTTTTTTATTGAATTTGTTACAACGGTTAGTGTGACATGCATCTGTAAAATGATCCGATGAAAAAAAAAAGAGAATCGTCTCTCAAGACCACATATTGTGCCTTCAACTGATGTACGAGAAACATCCGGGCCTGAGGAAAAACAACCAATCAGAAGCCGAAGACGTGACTTAAGAGGTGCCAGCAACTTTTCACGCACTCCCAGGCAACTTTGCAAAAAACAAACAAACAAACAAACAAAAACTTCCAATTGATCACATGACTGCTTTAATTTCTATGACAAAAACTGAATTACTTTGGAAAGTGCAAACTTCCGCTTGAGGTAAAGTCAACTTTGAACGTGAATCCAAGATATTTTTGGTTCCATTTTTCCCCCTCCCCATTTCAACCCCTATTCCCCTGTACCCGACCATCTTTTTACATAATATGCCCTTCGTTTCTCCAAGAATATTACATGAATCCTTTTGCCAAAATTCAAGCAGATTATGCAGGAAAGAGTACATGAAAGTGTACAAGTGATCCAAATCAGGGCCTTTGAGGAGTTTTAGGTGATCTTTTTTTTTTTGCATGTACGTGTGGGCCGCGGGTTGATGTGATGATTTCAAATGAGGAAGCAAGCCCCTCCCATTTGTCGCCTGCTTTTGGGAAAAACATCCAGAAATGTTGTTTCTTCAACACGCACACGCACGCACACCCACTTCCTGTCTCTTTGTGCATTGCTCTTCACAGTCTGACTTTGAAGTCGCTCACTTCTTTCCATTTTGGTGTCTCCGGGTTGCTTTGATTCTCTAACATTTTGCGAATCGTTCCTTCTCATGCCCGCATCCTTCCTCTTTCCCCCTCGTCTTCCTCCGGCATCCATAAATTACAACTCAGTCACGTGTCATTTTATTTTTCGGGCCCCCCGCTTACCGACCACCCTCCGTCCTTTCTTGTTCGCGCCGTTGTGTTCATACGTTTAATAGGACCAATAACGTCGCCCCAAACATGCTCGCCGTGTGGATGTGTGTGTTTTGGCGGTGGAGTGCAGCGGAAACTATTAAACCATTTTTTTTTTTTGCAAGGTTTATGTGTGTAACTTGTGTGGCTACATCCCACTGAGCTACCACCGACTAGGAGAACAAGCACAGATTGTGTTGTGGCCTGTGTTACGATGACAGGAGAGAGAGAGAAAGAGAGAGAGAGAGAGAGAGAGAGTTCTTTAGAAGGAATCTGCACTAAGTGTTCCTAAAAAGCTGCTGTTTCTCCCCCCCCCCTCCCCTGTGCAAACTGCTTAATTTATGACATGTCTGCTGAAGGCAGCAGCGCTTTATGACCCCACAATAATTTCCCATATGTTCCACATATCACCGCAGACAGGCTGATTTGAGATGGAGGAGGGGGGTGGGGGTGGATTTGAGTCAGCGAGTAGATTATTTACTTACACACACACACGTACACAACGTGTAGGCATGCATGCTTTGCTCAATGGCATCCCAGTACTGTACCGGTATCCATACGTTATTCCCTGCGCGCCTCAGCACCCGCGGGTGGGCCAGGAAATATGAACGTCTGTGCTGGGTGTTGTTTACTTTCATCAGTATGGGAGCGTGCTTGATAATAGAAAACGTCACCTTTGGGATACGCAGCGGGGAGATGAAGGGAGAAAGGGGGGGGGGGGGTGGAGAAGAAGAAGAAGAAGGAGGGGTCCAGGACAAATATCACTTGTCCCAGGGGTTGGAAATTGTTTCAATAAAAGAAAAAAAAAATGTGTGGCATGAGGGGATGGAGCGGAAGGATCTCCGAAATCCATGTATCCCCAAAGATATGGAATCCTGGTTATGTATCATGTGCATCTTGGGTGCTCCTGGCATCTTTAAACAATTATTTAAAACTGTGTATCCCAAAGAAAAATTGCAATATCTCTCAAATTAGAGGCCATTTTCAGTATGTACAGTATAGATTGCCATGTAATGCAAGAGCATTTAATTGTTTTGCCTGTCCCAAGTAATAATTTGTCAATTAATCATAATTTTCTGGATAACAAGGTAAAATTACATAATTTCCCGCGTTACACCGGATGACCTTCATTGCTCACGTAGCTTTGAGCATTTGGAGTCGATAGCGTGATGGGATGGCCGCTCAAGGTGGGGGGCGTTGTTGGGAGATCTGGATGGGGAATCTGCCGCTGACGGGAGACTTGACGGATCCCCAACTGCAGGTGGCCCAGCTCTGTTAAAAAAAAAAAAAAAAATATAGGACAGGGGTGCTCAATGCATGGAGTCGATCACGAGGCAGTCTTAGTCGATCGCGAGATGGCGTGCCAAAAAAATAAAAATAAAAGACATCAGCCAATGTTCCCTCTAAACTGCGCGCACGCGCAATTGCTGATCTATTTGCAGATATTCTGTGTTGCGCGCATAAAAAAAAAAAAATCCAATGCAAATTGAAAGTATAACATCCAGCTATTCAATTTGTGGCATTTTGCAATGTGATTCAATGAGTGAGGGATGACTGGTTTTTACATCCAATGGCACAATTCACATATGTACTGTAAAAAAATGAAAAAACCCACTGGTTTCTTTTAGGCAGCACACGGAACTTTCTCTAACAAGGACCGCAGCTCCGCCAATCTCTCTTTTTCCTAGTTTACCTTAAAGACGTAAACTCATAATTATAAACGTTACAGTACTTACGCAGCCCATCAATGTGTTTTATAATAACAGCGTCCACCACTCCTCCTTTAATTAGCAACACAGTCTGGGCAACGTAGAGCAAAAACGAGCTAGATGTGCTGCCTTTGTTTACTTTCCATGTTAATGGAGAAAGTTAAAAAAGAAATGCTGTTGTTTTAAGATGCGATGACTGTCGGAGTATGTGAATAATCGAAGAAAAAGTGGTAAAACTGGATGAGATTTTCTCTTTTCTGAGTGGGGAAAAGTCTGGTCTGAAGCCAAAGTAGAAAGTGCAGGATGAGCTGGTGTGTCATTTTAAAATCCCACCTTGGCACAGCCTGATCCAGGATGAAAGCACAGACAATACAGTGCACAAAAAGCCCATTTTGTATTTTAAATATAAGAGGCAACATAACATTAACCTTAAAACGGTTTGGGAGCATAATCATTATCCCCCCCCCCCCCTCGTCAGTCGCTCGCAAGAGGCTGGTTGTTTGAAAAGTAAATCTTGGAGTAAAAAAAGTCTGGGGACCCATGCTATAGGATCGAATTAAAATAGCATAAAATATGATCTTATACGAAACCATAAAATCTCAATATGGTGCTTTGCCCTTACGGAGTGTCGCGTCCCAATGCGTGCGGGGTCCAAGTAGCTTAATTAATGCGGTCCTGAAATGAGCAAGATAAATAAGAGGATATTTCCTCTTAGTGATCCACGAAGGAATGGAATGAATCATCATCACTTTATATGGCAAGTACAGCCCCAACATCCCCGTTCAAGTCTTTATTCATAAAGAAATAGGTTAAGCCTTGATGTTGAAATCACAGGCAGAGTGTAAATCTCCTGAAATCCTTTCATGCTTGTAAGGACAAAAGGCGCTTGTTCGAAACGTGCCTTTAAGATGATGTTGGAATCAATGCGCGGCGCAAAAAAAAAGGTGTATGCAAACACGAATGCTGTAAAAATAGAGAAGGCATTTCCCCTTTTAAGCGAATCCATGCTAAGACATATAAGAGCTGGCTTTGAATCAAATAATTGATCTTGTGTGGCTGCCGAAGGAAGCAATGTGGACCTAATCGCCGATCAATATCCGTCCTATATTAAAGAGACTGCGTGCACGCACTTATATTACAAAAACAGAGGCTATGATGAGTAAACTAATGAGGGAATTTCATTCATATTTTCCATTCACTCTTTCCGGTGAAAAGCCAGAGACATGGAATCAATCCGTTTGAGGGTTTGAACTTTGGCCGCTATAAAACTTTACAGTTATTCGGTTCTCGACCACAATCCGTTCCAGAAGGCGGTTTGAGAACCAATTTGTTCGAAAACCGAATCGATATTTCCCACGTCTGCGTACAAAACCTGCATTATACATAATAACAACGTGCGGCATGGGTCAGCTGGTCGGGCCACGCGCGCTACGTTATTTCCGGGTTTTGTTGCAGGCGTTCGCGTAGCGATTTTCGTGCGAAAACAGAAGCAAAAAAATCTGGAAACCGATTTGTTCAAGAACGGAGACGTTGGCGGAAAGAGTCTTCACTGTACTGGCAACATTTGACCAATTGCAGCCTATCCCGGCTGACTTTGGGTGAATGGACGAGGCGCACCCAGGACTGGTCGCCAGCCAATCGCTGGGAACAATCAGACAAACTGGCAATCAGTCAGCTGGGATAGGCCAATTAAAAGCGCCAATGTGGTTGCGACACATAATTGCATGAATTCCATATACAACAGGTGTATTGTTTTTTTTTTTTTTTAGAATAAAGACATGTTTTCAGAATAAAAGAAAAATGTTGTATCATTTGAAAAACTTAAACTTAGACTTTATAATAATAATAAATATATTGTTTGATTTAGGAAAGATGTCGGATTTTCACCAAATAAAACACAGTACATCTTTTTTCTTTCAAAAAATGCATATATTTTCATTTTATAAATTCAGTACATTGCAATACACAAAGTGAACATTGTTTACTTTTTTTCTCTCAACAACTGTCAACAGAGCCCCCAAATTCCAACTAAAAATAGTTTCATGTGTTTGTACAAAATCAAAAATGGTCAAAATATTAAAGAAGATTCATTTTTTTTTCTTTTTTTGTGGGATGTGGTCTCTCTAGAGTTTTTCCAGAACTGTTGTTAAAATAAATCCATGAAAAAAGTCATAACGTTTGCTTGCAAGCAGTTACAAGTTGAAAGTATTTATCCTGCGGCTCACCATTTTTGAAAAAGAAATGCAGTCCTTCAAAAGCATAACAATACACAGGGAAAATTAGTGGCGAGAGAGTTTCAGCGGGTTTCAGATTTGTGGTATTGGAGCCCCTTAATTGAGACCGATGACGGACAGCCTCGGCGCCGCTTTTTTAACGGTTGAAGGCAACAAACACGCATTAATATCGCGAAGAGAAAAAAAACAAAGTGGGATTTTATTTGCCCCTCGCGGGAGGGGGGGCGGCTGTGGGATCTGATGTCGGGCTGCTGCTGATGTATCCGGCGCGCTGCAGTCAGGCTCATCACGACTTCCAGCGGATTTCTCCGAGTAGAATGGGGAGAAAATGGGAAGCGAGATGAAATCCCTGACCAGTGGCTTGGATGCATGATGAAAAGCCATATTCTGGGAAAACGCGCATTAACGCCGCCCCCCCCCCCCCCCCCCGCACCCCTCCCTCCGATAAAGATGGCATGAAGATTAGGGGAAGACGCTGAATGCGGTCTCCGACCGCTGCCTGTCAGATGAGAGCTTCGATTTCCCCTCCGGAGTCGCTTGTAACATATCGCGCACAAAGGCTGAGGCAGAGAGGGCCAAATCACAGACTTGATTAGAGGAAAGCAGCGCATGTCAAGGACTTCTCTTCATTAACAGAAAGGCCTTCTCCAAACTCCTTCCCGATGAATGAGCCGCGGTGAATGGGCGGCGCCATTCACCCGGCGCACTATGCAAACAAGTTGCCCAAGTGGCACATTGTTTCAAAAGACCTTGTGACACGCACACACACAAAAAAAAGTGGGCAATGTCTTGGGACACACACGCTATCCCGGCGCCTTTCACGGCCGGGCTAAACGTTTAGCCGCCCCGGCTGATTAACGGCTTTGAAAAGAGGGCGGGGGGCGATTTGGACTCCCCGAGGTCAGCCCCTCTTCGAGACACAAGTGGCGATGCCCTGGCCCCCCGGACTACTGGACGCTGACCCCCTAGCCCCTGCTGGAGCGAATCAAAGTGGCGAGAGCAGAGGGCTGCGCAGACGCCGGGGCCTTACAATAACAGGAGGACATCAAAGATTGGGCTTGGATAAAGATGGAGGGCGGAAGGGGGGTGGGGGGGGGGGACACACATGAGCCAATGTCCAATTCCTCCTTCATTTTGCAGGAAGATGAATGAAATTAATAGCTGGAGACGTCGCAGCATCCTTTGGCGACTTCCCCCGACAGGCGTCCGTATCCTGGCCTTCCCGACGCTTTCTCCAGAAAGCGCGCGGCGGCTCCGCCATCCCCCGGCCGGGGGGCCTCGTTTCAGCCCGTCCGCGATCCGTCTGGTGACAGAGCGCAGGCTGCCGAGCGCACCGGCGCTTCCCAATGAGCCACAAAAGGGGGAGATCACAGGCTCCATTGTGGCGCGGGCGCAGCGGCTTAACACTCATCAGGCCCAATAAACCTGTCTCGAGTCCGGGGACAGACGCAGCCCTCATCCGACGCGCCCCGCCCTCGTCGCGTCATTATGACATCAGGCTGACATGGCCTGAACCCGGTGGGCTCCTGGCCCACCTCGCTTGCTTTTTGTGAAGCGTTTGAGCTGCGCTTGATGCAAGTTTCCAAAGATTGGTCAGTGCTGCCTGATGTGGTCATTTTCAACTCCAGCTCTTGATCACATCAAACATCAAATTGTTGACATTTTGGCTCTGTCGCGACCGCCTTTGACGTCGGATTGAACCATACCAATCCAGATGAAACGGATTTCACCATTTTTGAAAGAGAGAATAACTTCTTGGGTTCTGATTCATGACAAGAGCTACCATTTTCATAAACTCTTCGAATATAACCGATTTGCTCAATTCGTTTGGAGGCTAAATCAACTCGCCGTTGCGCCCGCTAGCTTGTATCCACAAACATTATGGGTTGGTTATTTGCTACAGTATGGGTGGAAAATTTTGACACCGACGCAAGTGTGGTTGAAAAGAGAATTTTTGGACAAGTGAGCAATATTATATAATATTTTTAGCTTCTGGAAGAGAAGCTGAATGGCTTGCTGCGCTCCAATGGCGCAAATGCATGACGCAGTTTTAATTTTAAGATATTCGGTTCGGAAAATGGAAGCTATGGATGGATAGAAGTTGAACATTGATACCAATTACATTTTCTCTAAAAAGTGGAAGCTTCTCGTGATGACTGAGGAAAGATTTGACTATTGGCTCCTGCATGTTTGCGGTTCCCCATTTATAAAGTCACCAATTTGCAGATTTTTTAGGGGAATGGTTATTGTTATTCACAGAAACAATCGTTTATTTACGCCAATTTTGTTTGTTTGTTGTTTTCGTTGGTTTTTAACCAGATCCAGATCTTTGTCCTCTCGATTGTTTGTGGATTTTTGCTGGGCGCCGTAACAAGCGCAGTCTCAAGAAGAAAAAGGTTGTGAAAATAAGTACATATTTTTTTTTTGGGGGGGTATTTTTGAGGTTTTATAACCCAAACTACAATTTCAAAGTTTGACAATAATAATGAATAGATATTTTATGATCGCATAAAACAGATTTCAGTTTTTAAAAAAAAAATTTGAAAAGGCTAAAAAAAAATATACCAAATGTTGAAAATGACTGTCTGGCCACAAACAAGGCCTGAAGAAACTTATGTGCAGTATTGTTTGCATTTACACTTGGCTAGAATAGCATCTTCATCACCCCCCCCCCCCGCCCCCCACGGCTGACTACGGTGTTGTAAATGTAGATAATGCGCGGCTGTGTATCTGCGTGCGCTGCTTGTTTACTTGCCCGCCCTTTTGCCTCCATTTTCAAAAGCGGGCTGCTCATTCTTGGCCCCCTGCGCCGCCTTCCGGAGCTCCTGCCAAACGTATGCAAATGAGCGAGTCCACAATGGCGCCCACAGCTGCACGCAGGCGGAGGAACAAGGCGGCCGTCCCTTTCATCCTTAACCCCTGATCCTCTCACGGTGACGCGTCATGTTCGCCCCAAACGTAGGCCCTCACCAAAACAGAGCGTCGCCCCCCCCATCCCCTAAAAGCCACCCCCCCCTCCCTTCCTCAAACATGATCTTTTGGCTGTCCGCGACGTTTTACATCATAACGCTGATTGCTGTCGAACCTTTAAGTGCAGGAAAAGTAAACAACTTGGGCTTTTTTTCGACCCTCCTCCAAATTTATTCTGTAGGTTTAAATGACTGTGCTGAGAGGACAAGCGTGGCGGGGGGGTTGTTACCCCCTCCCAAAAAAGGAGTAGGGGTAAAGAACCTGATTGCTTTAATCTCTGTGCTCGCAGCCCCCCCCTTTTTTTTTTTTTTTTTTTTTTTTTTCAAAAAGCTCTTTGGCCGTGTGATTCAGACCCAGGCCCCAGTGTTCTGCGCCCCGCCATTGTTCTCACTTGAAAATCAATTCCCTTGAAGACCCTCCTTAATCCTGTTTTTGGCGTCAACAATGGCCACTTGTGCACGGCCCTGATAGACTAAGAGACGGGATGATGCGGCTGTCTGCTCCGATTCCAGCCCATTCAGGTAACGGCGGCCCGCGTCACTTTGTAGTGCCAAGTGCGGGACGCGAAAGGAAGACGTTTGCGATCATAATTTCCTGCCGAGCAGCAAAAGCGAGACTTTTAATTAGGAAGGACAACCACAGAGATTAGCGATCAGACTGGAACAATGAACCGTTCCTTTGAACGTACCTCAGCCGCTGTCCTCACTGATCCCATACGGAGGGGCCTCGTGCTATGATCGTACTAATAACCAACAACTCCGCACGCACCACACTCCTTTCCGAACAGCGTAATGCACAATCCTACAATTTCTTTGAACTTTTTCTTTTTTACGATACATAAATAATCTCATGGATGTTGATATTTGTCAGATGGAATCCAGCTCTTTGCTGCCAAGGACGTGTATATTCGTCAAGAATGTTTGTCAACAACTAAAGGAAGAGGACCTCGCCCAGCTTGTCGATGAAAATCATCTATCTATCTATATCTATCTATCTATCTATCTATCTATCTATATCTATCTATCTATCTATCTATCTATATCTATCTATCTATCTATCTATCTATCTATCTATCGATCTATCTATCTATCTATCTATCCATCCATCCATCCATCCATCCATCCATCCATCCATCCATCCATCCATCCATCCATCCATCCATCCATCCATCCATCCATCCATCTATCTATCTATCTATCTATCTATCTATCTATCTATCTATATCTATCTATCTATCTATCTATCTATCTATCTATCTATCTATCTATCTATCTATCTATCTATCTATCTATCTATCTATCTATCTATCTATCCGAGGGGCTGTCAGGATCGCGTTGCTAGTCCAGTGACATTATTTATTGGATTCAACGAATAATATGACAAGTGCACATTAATGTAGTTGCGCCGGGACGGAACAGTGGGTCAGCTGGAAAGCGTTGGCCTCACAGTTCTGAGGTTCTGGACCCGCCTGTGTGGAGTTTGCATGTTCGCCCCGTGCCAGCGTGGGTTTTCTCCGAGCACTCCGCTTTCCTCCCACATCCCAAAAACGTGCATTCACTGGATACTCTAAATTGACCGTAGGTGTGATTGTGAGTGCTGCCGTTTGTCTCTATGTGCCGCGCGATTGCCTGGAAACCAGATCAGGGTGTACCCCACCTCCTGCCCGTTGACAGCTGGGATAGGCTCCAGCACTCCCCGCGACCCCCGTGAGGATAAGCGGCAAAGAAAATGGATGGATGGATAATTTATTTGCTCTTAAATCACAAAAAAGAAAGAAAAAACACGTGTCATCTAGTGGGACACTGCCCCTAACTCGCCTCACCCCAAAACATAAGTCTGTTATTGCCATCTATTTTCATTTTATGGGTTAAAAGAAATGTTTATGCCTGGCCAAGAGTTGTTTACGACAATACTGCGGCTCAACTTCTGTGAGCTGTTTTGTGCAGAGATGTCAAAACAGTGCTGTCTCTGTCTTGTCAGACCTTTTTTTTTTTTTTACCACTGTATATTGTATCTGAACATGAAAACAACGGGAAAACTACAATACTCGCAAATGCGCAGATAAAAAAAAAATCATTCGTGTTTCCCACTGAAAACTAAAATAAAATTAAAAAAAAAAAAAGCCGTAGAAGCTGCGGCAACATACATCAACGGAATTACACGGATTCTTTTTCCTGGCAACGCCGTTAACTTGTAAAGCGGGTGCGCACCGACTGACAGTCTGGTTGAATTTCAGCTTCTCTACCCTCATTACCATCAAAGTCAGCTCAGGCCCAATTGTCGAATGTCTGTAAAATTTCATCCCGAGTGATTATCCTTTGCTTTTGGAGTCTGCGTGATTTTATAGCCTCCCCGAGCTTCTCAATAAACAGGAGGGCCCGACAATCGCACATGTAACTAAATTACATAATCACGACAGGAAAAAATCCTCACGAGTGTTGGTCGACACCACGTTTGGCCGAGTCACGGACTTCGAGATTGGAACGTGAAATAAAATGACAGCCAATTTGGAAGCTTGTTGAAGCTGCGGCTACACACAATTAAATGAGCAAGTGGTTGTTGAAAAAAAACGTAAACTGTGAAACAAAAATGTATGTTTGTATATGAATAATATGACAAGGAGTAGATATCTGAATTACGTTGTATTACCAGATAAGCGCAGATAGCTTGGCTTCTTCTTCTTCTTCTTTCTTCCCCGTTAGACCGTGCTTCCTCTCACAGGTCAGTCTCGGTACTGCGCCAGACATTTGGTTTCAACGACGAGAATCCCGATTGTTGCTGGTTTCATTGTTATATCTGTCGTGTGCTTTGTCGCGTCATCTCTGAGCGCACTTGGCACACGTTTGCCCATGGGTAGCAGGCAGCTCACTTTCACATTTAATTGAAAAAAAGTGTTTCATACACACATTAAACCCCAAAACACGATTTTTAAAAAACAAAGAACCAAAATGGGCTTTTTAGTTGGGGCACTGCCCCGAATGCATCAGTTGCAAAGTCTGCTTCTGTTGTGAAGAGAACGTGAGAAAAATTTGAGTTAATTTATTTTCACGAGACGTGTTGGAAAATTCAGTTATATGGATGGCTAATATAGTATCAAGGTTTATATCGTAGCGATGTCCACGAGCAAGTGGGGAAGTATGTAGCTGTTTAATATCGCGAGGAATACTTTGTGATCACTGCAGCCTGTTCTGAACCATCATGTGCTACGATCTAATGTCATGTTATTACGCAACTACAGTGTATCATACTGTTAATTTTGTTTTCAATCTATTTGAATGTATTTGTTTTACTCTGCCGACTGCTACCAAGTCGCCATCGCGACTAAGAATCTGCTCTCGATTGGCTTCGGGGCCGATGACATTGTGCCCCTGGACTGAAATACTGGATATTCCCTATCAGTAGTTATGTTTGTCTAACCGTAATGGTTTCACGGTTCTGTATTACACCATCAATCATCTGAAGGGTTTGAAAGGACCGTTACGGATGATCGCGCTTAACTGTCCCAACTTCCGGAACAACTTTGTCCGTCTATGTCAAAGCAGTGTGTGCACCGTCATGCCTTGTTTTGCGGCTATTTTCTCTATCGGATCCGGATACGGAAACAAGCACGGCTTCCGCAAACGGCAGGCTCCAGATCAACGAGACACGGGCTTTTGATGCCGCCTTCCTGGAAGTCTCCGAAGGGCAACAGGAAAGGCAGCCGAGTCGCATCGCGGCAACAATCCGCCTTAATTACAATCAAAGTTACATCTAAAAACCTCGATGCGGGGGGACACAAAGGCCTAAGTCTACAGAGGAGATTTCATTACTCGTTCCTCTCCTTACCTTTTCTGTGTCTGGCAAAGAAAAGGAACAAAGGAGGAACCCTACTGATAGAAAACTGGCAGAACAGTGAAACAACAGGACACAACGGGTCGCTCATGCATGGCCGGGATTAGGCTGGAACTAGAAAGAGCACGCAGAAGAAAGCACACAACTAAAGAAACAGGGGACGGACAAACTTTTTTTTTCTCCTCCTTTTGTGCTGAAAAGGAAGGATTGAAAGGTCTGCTTATGTGAAAAGATAGAGAGAGAACGATTACCAAACAAGGGGCGTTCCTTTTCAGGCCGGGTCCGCCTCCAATCTCGTTGCTTTTAAGCGGTGACATGAAAGATGGATGTGCTCTCCTCCAGTGGCCGGCCCGAGCCCAAAAAAAAAAATAAAAATAAACCCACAAAAGAATTGTTTATCATCTTAATCAATTCCTTTTTACGCACGCTAGCAATCTTCATTGTGAATTTTGTCAGCACCAAAGCGTAGAATATTGACTCAGGTTCACCAAATACCGGCTAAAAGTTGTTCATTGCACACCGACGAACAAGACTCAGCCTCAATTAGATGGAGAGTATCCAACAATACTTTGTTCGACCTTTAAATATTCGCAAAGTGATCAGAAATGGCGTCTTTGACCGCGAATGCAGGGAGGAGGCGACGGCGACGCCTCCGTTTTGCGACGGCTCATTTTAAGCGGCGGGCCACTCGGCCGTGCCCCACTTGGGACGCGGGCTGAACCGTCAACTGGTCCGGAGGTGCAAAAGGTCACCGGAGCAGCGTGAGGCCCAGCGCGAGGCCGGCGCGCCGGTCGCCGTTGGGGTTTCACTCGCCCAAAAGTGGAGGCTAACGCCGTTGTCTCGAGTGACAACGCACGCGTTGAACCGACAAGCGGCAGCTTTAACGTTATCATTTTCAGACAAAAGACCCAAAACCAATACATCATTGGAATATGTTCACCGGGTCCGTTTGCCTTTTGTAATTTCTAGGAAAGAAGAGAAAGAAGGAGTTTTGAGAAAACCTGGAAAATATCTACAAAAGCGTTCATTTGAGCAATTCTACATTGACCATAAACCGCATCTGACAAAAATGAGCCGACCCATTCGTTACAATTTTGCCAATATTTTGTGACATTTTTCCACGTGACAACATTGAAGAAACGACATGTCTACATTCTACCAAAGTGCACAGCGTCCAGCCATGAATAGTGGAGTAAATTTACTGTCCCATAATAATAACTCAACATGTTGTCGAAAAAGCTGGCAGCAAAAGTGATTAAAGCCCTTCGTGGACCGGTCCAAAGTGGACGCGTGTTTAAGTCCTCGTGGACGTCCACTTTCTGGGAATAAACGCGAATAAAACTTTGGAAGGCACACGTGCACGCATGATTGCATTTGTGCATTCACGCACACACAGAACGATGAAATACAAGATAATAAAAAGAAATTAATAACTAGATTAGGCAAGCGAAATAAGGATGCGTTAACTTACTATCAGCTATTTGCTTTTTCTCACATTTCTAAGAAACTGTGGTCTGAAGCCTTTTTTTGTGATTAATCATCTCAAGAAAAAGAAAAGACACACACGAAATACAAATTGAAGCAAATAATGTAAATACAGTTAGTTTCATATGTTCAAAAAATATTTTTAAAAAATGCACTCGATAGAGGATATCTGTATTTTAACATAACCGTAACCCGTAGTAGTGACGACCAAAGTGGATGAATGAACATTAAAAAAAAATATCAAAACTCGATGGTGAAGACTCTTGACGGTGTAATAAAGACAGCGTTTATTCTTTGAAGGCTATTTTTGTACTTTTTGTCTGGAATTAAACCAAACAAATGAATTGATTGAGCCGGATTTGGTCCCGAGGGTTTTCGACTGTGCAAATGACAAGCGGCTGTGCGGGCCTGAGTGGGACAAAATTCCAATGCAAAAACAAAATTAAATGAAATTCGTACAATAACCACCGCATTTGAAACCCCTCCCCCCAAAAAAATAAAACCAAAAATTGTGAGGACTCTCGTTTACGTTCTTTTGTCCATGTTCTTGTTTGTTAACAGAACTTTCTGGCTCATGTCGGAGGACTAACACAAGTGTGGTGCCGTAATTATTCTGGATTTTCACGGCCCCCCATCTGTGGAAAAGCGTACCGGAGAACCTCAGGGCCTCGGTGAGTGTTCTTGTTTTTTTAAAAAAAATAGCCTCAAGACCCACCTGTTCAGGTTAGCATTTAGCTAGCGTTCATTTATTTTACTCTCTTAGCTTTCAGCGTATTTCCAGTACCTCTGTATTATTTGTTGGATTATATTATCATGGTGCTTTTATACATTAGGTCTGTCATTTATGATTTTAAAATGATTTTAGTTTTTACAGCTTTAGGAGTCTGTTATATGAATGAAATACATTTACATGCAGGATTTTCTCGTTTTAGCACAGGTGACTAATGCCAGCGTTCGCTCACAGTGAGTCTTCTGTACTAAATACATAAAACACTGCATAAATGCATTGGGGGGGATCCCCCCCCACCTCCATTTGTTTCTATTTAATAATTTAATGAGTACATTTTGATGCGCTGGAATGTGCTAACAGAGTTTGCTGTTTCAAATGAAGTGCAGCGGAAATGACGGAGGTGGGTTAAAACTTTTGCACAGTAAAGTTTTGTTTTCTCCTGAAAACTTTTATCGGATGAAATCATAAACGAAAGATGAGCAACATTTCGTGATCAATTTTCACCAAATTCCCCCCCGGCAAATGTTTTTCAAGTAATTGATAGCAATTCCTCTGGGTGAAATTGACAGATCGTACTTATTTCATCGTTAAAAATGTAACAACACGCGAGTACGTATGTCCAAACAATGAAGTCTTGCCTCGGCCTTTGAGGGTAACGGGATTGATCACGCTTCAGTGCTGATGGCAAGAATAGCGTCCATGCCGCAATCCTTATTAAAAGGAATTAGTGATGAATCGGCCACATGCGTGAATGATTCATCAATAACAACCTCATTTTCCACGCGGCCCGTCGCCGCGGTGAATGAAAATAACGGAAAAATACCGACGCCGTTCGACGCGCAGCTCGCAGCTAAGCCCGCCGTTTAAAGCTGTCGTCCCACATCGTCAATCTGCCCAACTTTAGCTTGTTAGCAGGAGTCTACGGTGGGAAGTAACCGAGTACAAATACTTAGTTACTGGAGTGAAGTAGATGTCTGTCCTCCTCAGTACGGGCACTGTGTTAGTTAATGAATGACGATAACTATGTTGTTTGCACATTTATTCTGTTTTTTTTTTTACTCCATTGTGCCGAGTTATCGAAATGGACATCGTAAAAATAATATAAACAAAATAATAATAAAGTGATTTCTGTCACAGCTCTTATTTGTAACTTGAAAACAGGCAAACTCAGCACTTAAGTTGTTTCTTATCGTCAAAAGTAAGTTCTTTGTCAAATTATTTGTTATTGAGGGATTCTTTTCGGCAAAATGATTACTAAGGACTTTTTTTTTTAAATAGGAACAGTCATCTTGGACATGGCGCGGGTTCAATTCCCGCTCAGTAATGGTGTCCATACGTGGCCTGCGACTGACTGGCTACCCTTTCAGGGTGTTGTGCTCCTTTTGCCCGAAGTTAGCTGGGAGAGGCTCCTGCGACCCTTGTGAGGATAAGCGCCTTGGAAAATGGATGGATAAACTAAGGTGCAAAATAATTTCCCGCAATCATCATTTTGTTGTTTAGTCAAAATTAATGCTTACATAAACACATTTTGGAGTGGAGAAATTAAAAAAAAAATGAATAAATATATGGAAATGCTCTACATAATGCTCAAGAAAAAAAATAATATTCGATCTGCTGTGAAAAAATGCTGACTTGACTTGGCTACATCGTCAGCTTGCTAACTGACTTATGTTGCTCAGTGAAGATCTGCCGTGGTCTTATTTAAATGCACAAAAAAAAAAGAAGAGCTTGACTAATATGATTTTCCAACAAGGTAACATTACAGTAAATGTGAAGCGTCCTGGATTTTTTTTTTTTTTCTGAGGTGGGGGTTGAAATGATGAAGCCTAAAAGATGATTTCCGTTCATGTCGATGGCGCTCGAGAAAATGGACGACTGGAATAAACGAAAACGTGCCTGTCCACTCGCGCTCTCCGTCGGCGAGCCGGACCTCGTCGCCCGTTTCTCATATGTCGGCTTTCAGGGCTCCTTTTCTCCTCGGAGGAAGTTCTCCCCATTATGTGGAGATATACAAGTCATGTCGTCAAAAGCGGCATTTCCGAAAACAATGGCCCGCCGTGGCGTGCGTGGGGGACTCTTTTGTGCCGCTCTCCGCCATCTAGTAGCGGGGCCCTGCTAATCGCCGTGACTGGCTGACCTTTAGGCTGGTCCCTCTTTTTTTGGGGGGGATTTACAGCTTTCACTGGATTGACCCTTGCCCCCCCCCCCCCCTCCCCCCCCACCCCGACACTCCTACAGACACTCCCACAGACACTCCCATCACGTGAACGCCGGACAAGGAGCTGCCGCGTCGGGGCGCCGCCGCGTAAGGCGGCCGCCTCGGCGCGTCAAAACCTCTCTAGGTGGTACGATTCAGTCGCCGGTTCATTAAAGGCCCACCTCCGACCGCCCCCTTACCTCCCACCACCATAGAGAAAGGCCCCCCCCCCCCACCTTTGGCCTGGAGCACGGTAGACGTGCTTAGCGCGGGGCCTAATGATGTGCGCCATGGTAGAGGAGTTAAATGGCACCGCCTCATGTGGGGATGATTACAGGAAGTGGTCCAGGGTAGCGGGGGGGGGGCAGTCCCGTGCTGACGAGGACACAGTTGGGCACGGGGGCGATTGCTCTTGGGCGACTCAGCAAAATCCCAATTCTGGCCAGGTCACGCAAATTTAGGAGGCGGTGAGATGGAGCTGGAGCGGGGGTGCGCTTGTTCTATTCATCTTTAACTCACTAACGTACTGCTCATTTCCCACGCGCACATACTATTTGTTTGTCACAATTATTGTGAAGCTATTCTTTCTCATAATAATTGTATTATAAGACATTTTGAGTTGTGACTTTGATAAATGGAAGATGAGACCTTTAGAGAGTAGAGAGCACCTTGTCGATGTGCCCTTTGACCTCTGTATGACTCATCTTTTTCACGCATCATTAGGCCTTGTCGCTTGGTGTGCGGTAGTCTTTGGCTGTTTGACTACTAAATTTTTCAAAACTTTAATTTTGACACATAGTTATATTTAGCAGCGTCTCCAGATGACTACAGTTCAATTGAGGTATTGTGCCACTGTCTAAATCAGATAAATAACTGGATGAGGCAAAATTTTCTTCAACTAAATCACAACAAAACTGAGACAATTGTTTTTGGCAATAAAGAAAAGAGGATTGCTGTTCGTAAACACCTGGACTCTCTATCTTTAAAAACCAAAGCCCAAGTCCGAAACCTTGGTGTTCCGATTGATTCCGACCTGACTTTCAACAATCATATCAAATCAATCACAAAAACTGCCTTCTACCATCTGAAAAACATATCTAGAGTCAAGTCTTGTACGCGTCAAGCAGACCTATTAAAAGCTATTCTGTGCTTTTATGTCAAGTAGACTTGACTACTGTAATGGTCTTCTGACTGGCTATTAAACAGCTGCAGCTCGCGTTCTGACCAAAACAAAGCGGTCAGAGGATATAACGCCAATCCTAACGTCCTTGCGCTGGCTTCCAGTCATCTTTAGAAAAGATTTTAAAGTTCTGCTACTGGTCTATAAATCACCAAATTATTTAGGTCCTGAATACATGAAAGAAATGCTGATGGAATACAAACCCGGTAGAGTTCTGAGATCGACTGACTCAGGTCAAATAGTGGAGCGCGCAGTCCAAAGCAAACGTGGTGAAGCAGCATTTAGCTGTTATGCTGCACACAAGTGGAATAAGTTGCCAACAGAAGTGAGGTCAGTCCCAAATGTGAATGTTTTTTAAATCTAGGTTGAAAACTCATTTTTTTTTCCCTCATGCTTTTTAGAACATATAGCCACTTTTTGATCGTATTACTTGCACTGTATGCGGTTTTAATTGACATTTTTATTGTTTTTATCCTGTTTTAAATGTTTTCTATCTTTGTTTTCAAATGCCTTTAATCATGTCAAGCACATTGAGTTACCTCGTGTATGAAATGCACTTTGCTTTGCTTTAGTTTTTTTTTGGGAGATTCGCAAATGACCCTTGAGCAGGTCCATTTTTCTGTTGTCGGAGCCTTTTCAAGCTCCCTCTTGATCCCTGTTTAAACTGTCGCATATAAAAAAAAAATATTGTCCAATATACCTACACATACGGGTAAATGTAATTTCTATTTTTGTAGACGCGGGTCAAATTTGCCTCACAAACTTTGTAGTGCGTTTGCGTAGACTCAGTCGTCGATTACATGGTAATCGGTAAAAAGTAATCAAACAAGAACTTTGTAAGTATCTTTATTGTATCATTTTCATGATGTGTATTTTGAGAGAGAGAGAGAGAGAGAGAGAGAGAGAGAGAGAGAGAGAGAGAGAGAGAGAGAGACATTTAGGATCTTTTCATGACTTCCAAATGGTAAAATGACTCAAATTGAACCTGCAAGGCTTAATTAAAGCAGATGTTTTGTCCCGGCAGACAAGCACCGGTGTTCTTAATGAGGTGGATCCACAAGCTGAAGTGGCGAAACACGAGCACTTTTGTCCTGGTGAATAAAAGTCGTACCTCTTCCTCGACGGCACCTCCCCGCTCGGGAGCGTGGTCGCTCGAGTCGGAGCAAGCGCTTCCTCTCGGAGGGGGGAACGCTTAATTAGCTGAGCCGGCGTGTGTAGCCGAGCGTGAAAGCGTCGCTTCTTGCACACTTCATGATGAATCCAGTTGTACTGGGACGCGAGAGCGCCCAAACAGAAGTCCGTCGGCTTTTTATTGCGATAATCGGGGCCCTGGAAAGCGCTGAGAGGCTTTCTAGCTACCAGAATGGGGTGTCCAAACTTTTGCTGCTAGGGACTGCATTCAAAAATCATAAAATTTATTTAACATAAAAAAAAAATATTCACAGAGTGAAGGTAAAGTTATGCTCGATGATTATATATAGCTTTTTTTTTTTTAAATAACTGTACATTGTAGGTCTGAATGTGTTCAATATTTTTTTGAAATGGATTCCATTGATCTGTTCTCAATTTGCCCCACATATTAACCAACTGGTTGATGAGAAATCTGTTTACTCTCTTGAACTGTCTGAGAAATGTTGTAAAAGTCCACCCGCCCTCACCCTGCAGGCGCTGCGCTGCACTGTCGTCGGATCAAGACAGAACATGACACAAAAAAAATGGAGATCGCCAGTCTTTAGTCAGCATCGCAGGACGGTGAGGCTCATCTTACCCAATGGTGTGTGATTGGTGGAAAACGAGGAAGTGAGATGAAAACACTCCTCTTATTATTATTCATATTGTTTTCATCCTCTCCGGTGTTGTTCTCTCGGTTATGTTTTAAATGTTTTATTCGGGGAAGCCAAATAGACAGAATTTACACCCCGGGCCGAACTTGTGGAAGTGTAACGTGAAAGTGTTTTTTGCTTCTACTAAACAGGAGACTTCAATACTTTTTTTGGGCATGTGTGGCTGTGTCGGGATTTAAATCACGGTGTCCTGACTAAAATAATGAATTCTTGGCTATGTTTGGTTGTCACGGTAATGTTGTAGCGATGTAGTTTTGTCAATGTTTACAAAACAAAACATCCATCCATCCTTCCATTTTCTTTGCCGCTGATCCTCACGAGGGTCGCGGGGAGTGCTGGAGCCTATCTCGAGTGTCAACGGGCAGGAGGTGGGGTACACCCTGAAGTGGTTGCCAGCACACAAAGAGGCAAACAGTCGCACTCACGATCACACCTTTGGGCAATTTAGAGTGTCCAATTAATCTTGCATGTTTTTGGGATGTGGGAGGAAACCGGAGAAAACCCACGCAGGCACGGGGAGAACATGCAAACTCCACACAGGCGGGGCCGGGATCGAACCCGGGTCCTCGGAACTGTGAGGCCAACGCTTTACAAGATGAGCCCACCGTGCTGCCCTAAACAAAACAAAACAAACAAACAAAAAAAAAAAACATCAAACTAAAATTTTTTTTTTTTTTTTTAGAAACACAATTATACTTTGACAACACACCACGTTAAAGGTTTTTTCTATTAAAGCCGCGGGATGCCGGGATATATGGACGCCGGGCCGTAGTTTAGACACCCCTGCTCTCTTCTGCTCTTTCCACTTTACGGGCCCGAGGGCTCACAAGTTATTATTTATTGCCGTGTTCGACTCCCGCCTAACGAAATCCCCGCTGTATGTTTCAACAAGGCAAGTTGGTAACCTCCTACCCAATGAAGCGCCCCTTTTTGCCCCCTGCCACCCCCACCCCCAGACACACCAACACACACACACGCAAACGCACAAAACACAACAAAGAGAGGCGGAACATAAAGGGGGCTTTCGGTCAGATGGGTCACATGCTGTCCATTGAGTCGCGGGTCCATCAAGGCCATTGAGGGAGCTCCATAAAACCGGCAGGCCGCTTAAATACCTGACAGTACGAAAGGAAACAAAAACAAAGATAAAGAGGGGAGGAACAACAGATAAAATAAATAAGACAGCCCCTGTGACTGATGTGTATAGATGGTGCCAGAGAGTCCGTGACAATTCAAGAAATGTGGCCCGAGCCACAAAAGGCAGCTGGAAAATAGTGAAGGAGCTTGCTGGGCACATTTTTTAAGGCTCTTTCCACTTGGACCCCCTTTTGAGTCTTTGTCTGGGCTCCGGCTCCATGAGAAAAGTCAATCACGAGCACTTGTCTGTCGGCGCTCGCTATTCACTCGCCTTTATGCCGCCGGTATTAATCAAGGCCTTGCACGCAAACTGCGTTTACATTAAGGATAATGTCGCTGAGGCAACAATTAGAGGAACTAGAACTAATAGTTATTTCCCCTGTCCCCGCCCTGATCATATTTTAAGGCTCAAAATACATCAAAAAGATTGGTCAGGGAAGCAAAACACTGGCCCGTGACTGCAATCCATATTCATGCGGGCCAATTTTCTTTACCAGGGAATTCAACGTGCGCACCGGCCGCTTCTATTTGATCTGCGGGCCTGTGATCGCCGGCTAATGCTCGGGTGAAAACAAGTCAATTATTTTGTCCGATGTGGAGGAGGAGAGAGGCCGGCGTAATGATCGAACGTCGCTGCGTATCTGCGATTCTGCGCTACACACACACACACACACAGACATAAAAATATGGAAATAAACATTTCGGGCACTGGTGGCTTTTAAGTGAAGCGAGGGAAATGCAAATTACAGACATTCTCGCTCTCCCCACCCAAAATATTCTCCGGCTACTTCATTAGGTACACCTGCAGTCTAATACAGTGAACCCAAACTTTTCATACCCACTGTTCCCCAAAAATATGTACTGTCATTTCTCGAGTATAATGCGCACTAAAAAAAAAAAAAAAATCAGGAAAACCCTTCTACCAATGTACAATGCGCACCACTAATTTGCAGCTACCCATATGCTCAGAATATGAGGAATGATCTGTATTTATATTTTGTTAGGTTTGTACTTGTATTGTTTTTCAAAAAACTGTCCGTACAACAATCATTAAAAATAATCGTTGTGTATGTGCCAATGTAGCGGTAATATAATCTCGGGACAGGCCGGATGTCACGCTTGCCCTGGTCCTTGTAATTGAACAGAATCCCTCAACCAGCTAAAATAAATGCTCAATGATGGCACAACATTTTAATACTGCTGATAACACAAATTAAATTAAATTAAATTAAATTAACTCTGTTTATTACATATTCCATTAAATATTTGTGCATAGTGCAGTTTATCCTCTACATTACAAAAAATGAAAAAGAAAGCATTTCAATTGTGTGCGCGCCCACGTTATTTATTTTATTTTATTTTTTTCCCCCCATGACGCTCATATTACGTAGTTTGAGCTCACGTTTTGATACCCACCTGAAGCCATTGAGGCGAGCTATCGATGTTTTGGACAGCGGCGTAACTTCCGGGTTGCCGGCGTCATCGGCACCAGTGCTGACACATTTCTTTTAAAAGCTGCTGCACAACTAGTCGTTGTAGTTGACATTTTTTGTCTTAGTTTAAGTTAAAACAAACGCACGGGCAGTCGTTTCTGATCTTTGGTGCAGTAGCAACAAGCATGCTACGCTAACAATCGTAAAGTGCAAGCTCCCCGATGAGTTCAGTGTATATGTATATATTTTTTATCACGTTATGTACCTGTATACGACCATACAATGTGATTGTAGTTTTTATTTCTCATCTATACCTAAATATAATGCGCTCTATTAACTTTCAGAAATATTTTGGGAAAAATGTGCACGTTATTTTCGAGAAATTACAGTATATGGGATTATCTTTTGGACTGACTTTTTTTTCCCTCAGTAATTCAGTAAAAACGCTGGATTCCGCTTAGCCTGTGGGAAGCCATCAGCCGCCGACGTCTTCCCACTGGCCGGCGGGTAGGGAAATTGCTGCCACCGACCGCCTTACGGTCTGCCGACTCAGCAATGGAGGCACGCAACAATGGGAAAAGTTCTGCCAGCCCGCCCACTTCTTCTCAATCTCGCACGCCACCTCAGCCTCTTCCCCTACCGGAGAGGTGACGCTCACCATTCCTAGAATTACTGTAATTTTCTCGAAAATAATGCGCAAATTTTTCCCAAAATATTTTCAAAAATGTTAAGAGAGCGCATTATATTTAGGTACAGATGAAAAATTAAAAATTCAATCACATTGTATAGTTGCACACAGGTACATAGAGTGGTAAATTTCCATATGATACTCGATGTCTTTCTTATGTTACACATTTCTATTTATTACGGTAATGTGCGCCCCCAACCTGAACTCTGACCTCCTCAAGGGAGAGGGGGGGGGTGTTGCATTTTACGATCGTTAGTGTAGCATGTTTGTTGCTACTGCACCAAAGATCAGAAACGACTGCTCGTGAGTTTGTTTTAACTTAAACCAAGACAAAGACAATGTCGACTACAACGGCTAGTTGTGCAGCTGCTTTTAAAAGATGCAGTTGAATGTGTCATGACTCGTGCCGCCAACCCGGAAGTTGCGCCTCAGTCCGAAACAACGACAGCTCGCCTCAATGGCTTCTGGTTGGTATCAAAATATAGTGAGCTCAAACTATCTAATACGAGTGTCACGGGCACATTAAACAAAAAAAAAAAAAAAAAAAAAAAACGGGAGAATGCACACAATTGAAATGGTTGCTTTTTATTTTAATGTGCGTTTCTATGTCGTTTTGAGCTCACGTTGTATTGATAGCCACCTGACTCCATAGGAAAGCTACGGCGTCAGGTGGGCGACAGGCTGGGCTGCGGAACCAAAACTCTTGTGATCCAAAAAAACGTTTCCCCACAAACGCCACGGACGGCACGGAAGATGACATGCCGTGGGAGCGAAACAGGATCGCTGTTCATGAATTCAGGAGGCACCAGAACTGGTAGCTCCCATGGATATTTTCCAGATTGGAGTTGAGTTTATTTAAGACTGTTGTGCCGTCATTGAGAATTTTTTTTAGTTGGTTGAGGGATTTTGTTCTGACGATTACAGGGACCAGGACAAGCGTGTCTACATCAATACATCCACAATGATTATTATAAATCATTGTTGCTCAGACAGTTTTTTGTAAAACAATACAAGTACAAACCTAACAAAATATAAATACAGATAATTCCCAATATTTTAAGCATATGGCAGCAAATTGGCGGTGCGCATTGTACATTGGTAGAAGGATCTTCCAGATTTTTTTTTTTTTTTTAGGTCAGCTTTGGGGATGCGCATTATACTTCGGGACGCATTATACTCGAGAAATTACGGTAGCTTCTGTAGCAGGCGACCAGACCGCCGAGGTCCCTGTCAGAGCACCCGACCCCCTCTGCCCCTGTCTGTACGGCGCTCTAAACTCAAATTTTTACTCACAATTCAAAGCAAAAAAAAAAAAATCTTCAGATAAAAGCTTTTATCTTTAAGAACTCGCGCTTCGATAACGTTTGTCATTCTGGTTTTAGACTTGTGGGTGATACAGAGAGTCCAGAATGGAATATTCAATTCCTATGTAGCTGTACTCAATGAAATGATGAGCAAATATTACAACCCGCCAAGGAAGATGAGTAAGTAGCACAAAGTCACTCGTAACGACCTTAACTGGAGTTTTCACTCGTGCGAAAGTTTCCTCAATCTTTCCTCCGTGTTTGCTTTCAATTACAGCGGACTTGCCCCCGGGCTTCATTCGCAGTATTTCCAGCCGTTCAGAGGACCGCACAACTCCATCTAAAGTTCTGCCCGTCTGACCTCGCACGTACGAAGCCCCCCCAAAAAATCTAAACGGAGTGACGGCCATCTTGCGTTTGCTTTCATTATTGAAGTACGAGCCGTGATTGTCCATCCCGGCTTTTGTTGTGTTGCGGCACAGAATGACAGATTGCTTTTATTATTTTCTCGCTCCCAAGAAAGAACACGGAATCTTTTCCCCATTTTTGGCGGCGATGGGGAGTTTTATATTTCCTAAATGTTTTTCATATTTCCTCTTTGAGTAAAGCATAAATATTCATAAGCATAGTTGCTGCTGGGCATAATCACCACATTTCCAAAATGATGGCTTATCAGAACCACCCCCCCCAAAAAAAAAAAAAAAAAAAATATCTTGCTTCGGTTACCAAACACTGCATCAATCAAGTTGATATTATACCTTATGTTATTACAAATATTGATGCAGAACAACCCCAATTACCAAATTAAAAATATTGCAAAACAAGTGTTAATTTATGAATCTGCTGTTGATTAAATTGGTCAAATCTGTCACCAGGTGTCAAAACTATTTGAGCAATGAGTAATCAAACAAAGAGCATTACACTGATCCCTTTTCTTTTATTATTATTATTATTTTAATAACTGTGACCAGTTCAGGGTGTACCCCGCCTCCTGTCTGTTGACACCTGGGATGTGCTCCAGCACTCCTGCGATCCTCGTCAGGATAAGAGGCTAACAAAATGGATGGATGGATTATTTTAATGTACTGTATCTTACCTGGCGGCACGGTGGATCAGCTGGTAAAGCGTTGGCCTCACAGTTCTGAGGTCCCGGGTTCGATCCCGAACCCGCCTGTGTGGCGATTGCATGTTCTCCGCTTTGCCTGCGTGGGTTTCTTCCCACATCCCAAAAACATGCAACATTAATTGTCATCTCATTATCCAAGCCGCTTATCCTCACAAGGGTTGCGGGAAAGCTGGAGCCCATCCCGGCTAGCTTCGGGCGAAAGGTGGACTACGTCCTGAACTGGTCGCCAGCCAGTCCCAGGGCAAATATTGACACCATCACTGAGTGGGGAATCGATCCCACGCTGCCCACACCAAAGGCAGGTGTGTGTACCGCTACACTATCTTTGAGTCCTGCAACATTAATTGGACACTCTAAATTGCCCCTAGGTGTGATTGTGAGTGCGGCTGTTTGTCTCGATGCGCCCTGCGATTGGCTGGCGACCAGTTCAGGGTGCGCCCCGCCTCCTGCCCGTTGACAGCCGGGATAGGCTCCAGCACTCCCCGCGACCCTCGTGAGGATAAGCGGCAAAGAAAATGGATGGACGGATGTATCTTACCTCAGTGTTCTTTTCTGACGAAGATCCAGATCTTCAATCTTGAGGCGACACAAAGCCGCACGGCTCCAGCAGAGTGAGCTTGCGAGATTTCATTCGAACTAGCAAAAGCCTCATTTGCATCTTTAGCCACATTTTTTGTCCATTTTTTTTTTATTCTTTTTTTTTTTTTTTACTCCCCATGACCAGTGGCCAAGAGTAAACACGAGTCACAGTAACTCCACTCTTGGAAGGAGCTTGTACGCGGCTAATAATGTGTCACTATATTGTAATAATGGACTGGATGGTCTGCTATTATGAAGAGATGCGGCCAGCTCTCACTTTGATCTCGCTCCCTTACCAAGATGAGCCCAAATACATGTTGGAATGGTTTTTAATACGAGGCAGAGAAATGAATGATGCAAAAACATCGGGGGTGAGAGCAGCGGCCCCCGCGCGCTCGCAACCTGCCGTATTGGCCGCGTGGCCTGCTTTGAAAGAGAGCTCACGTGACCTGAGGAAGCCACACACTTTCACGTGACGTTCAAAGATGACAGTCCATATAAAATAATAAGCGTGTTGCTGTGTGGTCGCGGGGAAGATGAGGGGCTCGTTTTTCGTGCGAGCTTCACATGGGTGGGGGGCGCTATTTGAAGTCAGGACAGAGAAGCAGGTTTGATTGGTTGGATGCAGGACTTCACAGAGGACCTTCCCCCTGCTACAGAAGGGAGATGTGTGTTTTTTTTTTTTTTGTTTTTTTTTTTTGAAATTATTATTTAAAAAAAAAAATCTTTACCCCTGTGAGAAAAAAAAAAAAAAAAAAAAAACTGGGCACTTGGGCCTGACTGGAACGTGATCATAAGCCAGAGAGATCCCCATTAAGGTTTTGGGTTAAAAACAGCATCTGTTTCAACTGGGCGTGGGGGACATGAAGACCCCCCGCGCATCCCCTCTTCTCCCCCATGGAAGTCAAAATCTGGCACTGGCGATCTTGTGTGTCATCTCATTGTGTCTTTATTCTTCCTCCTACGTCGCGTTTTCCTCCTCGCTCATTACGGCCCTAAAAAAAGAGCAGAGTTGTTTAGCACAACAAAAAGCTCCGCGCCCCTCGGCTCGCGCGCGCCTCCGCAACTTTCGGCCGCAAAAAGTCACATGAGAAACCGCCAAATTGCCACTTTCTGACCTCTTGACAGTCCCCCCATTGAGCTGAGGAAGTGAGGTTGGATGCGGATAACGCACTCAAATGATAGCTTGGGAGGCATCTCATATTTGCACCCCCGAAACAGCTTTCCTGGGAGGACGTCTGAGTCCGCTTTTTGCAGGGAAGATGCTCAAAGAGGCTCTGTGCTGCCCTCTGCTGGTCGGGATGCGCACGATCAATTTGCAGGGTTCTTTTTTTGTTTGTTTTTTTAAACTCGTGGTTCTCAAATGTTTTGACACAAAACACCAGCTCCACAAAACAAAGAAATATCCATACAACCATTTTCTTTTGCCGCTTATCCTCACAAGGGTCGCGGGGAGTGCTGGAGCCTATCCCAGCTGTCAACGGACAGGAGGCGGGCGGGGTACACCCTGAACTGGTTGCCGGCCAATCGCAGGGCACATCGAGACAAACAGCCGAGCTCACAATCACACCTTGGGGCAATTTAGAGTGTCCAATTAATGTTGCACGTTTTTGAGATGTGGGAGGAAACCCGAGTGCCCGGAGGAAACCCACATAGGCATGGGTGGGGGAGAACATGCAAACTCCACACAGGCGGGTCCGGGATCGAACCCGGGACCTCAGAAAGGTTCCCATAGTTTGTGTTCAATACTTTCGAACATTACATCACTGGATAGATTTTTTTTGTGCATCGGTTTGTGCTGCTGTTTTGGTCGGCAACAGAGCACACTTAGACTTAAAAGCTAACACATATACTGCTATTTTTTATGAATTCGCTTAACTCATCTGCTTTTCACGCCACAGTTACCGAGTCCGTTCCTCTTGACACATCTCACACCGGAGGATTAAAATTCTGGAGACACGAGACGATCGAGCCTTTGCTGAATTTGATCGGAAGGGTTGAACAAAACGCTCACTTGCAGTCGCTCAAGTCGGCGCCCAACTATCAGTATCGGTGGGTCAGTGCATGCTGACAATCGTCCCCTCTTGCTCAAATTCAGCCAAAAATTGAAAATTAAATCAATAAATAAAAGCTTGGGCCCAATTCCGTTGTATTGATGATTGAGCCACCGTGATCAAATTCAGCAGAAATCTCGCAAAAGCTCAAATTACAAACTTTCATCTGAACGGCAAATCTTATACATCTTGGGGCTTATATTAGCAACGCATTTAAACGATATGTATGAAAATGCATTTTATTGGTATCTGGAGTGAGCGAGAGAAGAATATCCCCCCTCCCAAAAGATAAAATAATACAGAAAATGAAATAATATCCCCGTTCTGCCTCTGCAGACGTGCTTTGTTTGCGGCCTTTACGGCGTGACAGGCGCGCTGCGGCTACGACGAGTGCGTATGTACACTAAGCCGCTCCATTTTCTTGACATCCGTGTGAAAAGGAGCCCTGCAGCTCCCCCCCTACAGTTGATTCATTTGTGGGCGTGGGGGAGGGCTTTTGGAATAAAAAAAGAATTAACTCTGTGATTGAATGAGGAGGTCTAACAAGGTTGTCGGTGAAGCTTGGCACCAAAGTGTTGGCTTGCGCCGCCGCGGCTCACACTGTCTGGACTCGACTGGCCAACAGATGGTCACCTGGATTAATAGAGCCAATTAATTCATCTCATTATGTAATTAAGGATGGAGCCCGATGAGCAGAGCGGGCCAGACTCGGCCGCCTAAGATGCTAAGCACTTGATTTATCTCCCCCGACGAGGCGAACCGGAGGGCGGTTATCTGTCAAACAACACGGCGACAACGCGGAAAACATTTGTCTCCTTGCGTACTCCAAAGTTTACGTGGGAGGATCACGCGGCGAGTCCAGTTTGGTCGACGGAACAAAACACACTTGAGGCAGACAGACAGACAGACTGTATGCCTTGCATAACTGGCTTTAATCCTCACACCGAGGCCTTGGCCGCCGTGCAGACGTCCCCCCTTTTGTCGGATGAATTAATGTTCCATTATTATGGTGACACGCGTGCAGCAAAACGCCCAGCTGGCAACGTCTTATGGGACGTCGTGCATTTGTGTATACGTTTGCCGCTGAAAGCGGCGAACGGAGAACACACATATGGTAAATACTCTTTACATCCCTTTGTTTTTGTTTTTTTTTTTTTTCTTCTTGGTTTACGACAACAATGTTAAGCTGGGAACAAAAAAAAAAGTGTAATGGAGCGCAAAGAAAGGGCATTACATGCTCGTACAACAACGCATTCTCTATCAGGCTCGGAAGACAAACAAAAAAAGCGGCAATCGTGCACAAATGCATCATAATTTTTGGTTTCGGTTATATCTTTCCCCAACATTTATCAGACGCTCACAAGTTATCTTTTGTAAGCATTTATTGAGCTTGTTATTGTTATTATTATTCTGTCTCTGTCGAACTTTTTCCTGTCACTCAAACTAGTATCCTGCAGATGTCGGCTAGTGCACACGTTTGCCACAACAGCAATATGTATTTGTCCTGCAAGAGTGCGAAATATTATGCAGTCGTGAAGTAGCATTGCACGTTCGAGCGGGGGTGTCCAAAATAAGGCCAGGGGACCAGTTGTATGCCAGAGTCTATTTCTCAGCGGCCCCCGGCGTAAATTAAAAGTGACATTCGACACGAGCCGCAGTGCTAGTTTAAAAAAAAAAAAAAATCATTTCATCCATTTTCTTTTGTGCATCAAGGTCTAATTTGTTTTAAACATGTCAAATGAATGATTGTCAAGCAAACTCCGCATTGCTGTCGTTTTGGTTCTACACGTGGAGACAGAAATGCGACCGAAAGCTGTCACGTTTTTTTTTTTCCCCAAACATGTTCCAAATATCCAACCAAAATTATGAATTTTAACATGTTTAATCGATTAAAGTCCAATAGTGGGCCCTCATCTGGAAAAAACAAAAACAAAAAAACAAATCAATCCGCTGGGCACACGAGCGTCTGTCCACGAGAGGGCGCGCCAGGGTTAACTCTTGCCATGCTGCTGCCCTGTTTACACATTCGGCCCACTTGAAGAGATGAGTACAGTGATGACATGAAAGTCATGCCATCTTAGAGACCCCCACCCCCTGACCCCCTCGCCTCCATCAATCCACCAAATCCTGCCCCCTAGGCCCCCCCCCCCTTCCACCACCACCCCCTCGCTTCCACAAGGGCATCTCCCTCTCCCCCAAGCATTACATCTGAAGTCACGAAGTAACTGGCTTCCTGTTTCCTTTCAAAGGTGCGCATCCACTGCGCGTCCTTCCGCGTACTTCCTCATCTGGCGTTGCTGTGTGAACCGCGTGAGACGGAGGGAAGGGATCGACTTCCCGTCGGCCGCGTCAAAGCTTCCTGGCAAACGTGCAGCGGCGGGAAGTAACCAAGTACAAATGCTTTGTTGCTCGACTTACTTTTGTTGCTACTCCTTATCGTGTCGACAGAGGCCTGCTGCTTTTTCCAACCTTCAAGGATGAAGGCTTGAGGTCAAAATGTCAACCACCGTGATTGAGATTGAGATGAATTTCCAGTCTTATGGGGGGGGGGGGCAGTAGTGACAGCGTCTGCATAGATAAGGATGAACACATTTGGAGAAGACAGATATTCCCCGTTCGTGAACTCGTTTAAAGAGTTGTTTGATGTTATAGGCCACAAGATGAACTTTTGGGTCTTCAACCAGCTGCTGCTGGCCTTCAAAATATTTCCATCAGAAAAAAAAAAACATCATTAACCAATTCAGCATTTTTTTGACGGGGGGGGGCACTCAGTTAACAACAGCCTTAGCATATTTATAATATATATATATATATAGTACATTATATTATAATATTATTATAATAATATATAGTGTGTATATATATATATATATATACATTTGCAATTATTTATTGAGATTTTATATTTAAATATATTTATTTAATTAATTTATATATTATATATTACACAAATAAAAAAAATCTGATATATATATATTTATATATAGAGCATACTTTTTTATGTGATTTTTATGTAAATGTGAGTTAAAAAAAACATTACTTTTTACTTTTACAGTGAAGTACATTTCGGATTATTTACTCGTTTCATTTTAGTAAAAGGAGTTGAATGGATACTCCTACCATATTTCTGAACACGTGTCTTCCCCCCCAAAAAAAAAATATTGAAAATTGCAAACTTATTTAAAATTCCTCATCTCAAACTCCAAAAGATATCACTTTTTTTGTTTTGTTTTAAAAATATTGTTAATCATGATGACTTAACATTAGTACAACCACTACTCCTGAGGACAAACAACCAATTAAAAGCAATTTCTCCAGATTAATAATTACAGAAATAAATCTAACTGAAAAACAATAATATTTAGTGGAATAGTCGGACTATCACCAAAGAGGTATTTTTTTCGTGTAACAAGAATCATAAAGTTTTGAGTACTTTTGGCACCTCTGCAAATGAGTATCCGGCAGCACGTAGAACAGAACAGAAAGTTTTTCCTCTCCTTGTGGGGGTGCCGATGGAATATTGATATGAGGGTTTCTGTAAAAATGTACACATTGACACCGTGCTGGTATTACTAGCCAAAGGATGTCTAATACGAAGCGAGGCGAGACGTTTCCCAGCGGGGGTCCGGTCAGCGGGGGGAGAGCTTTACAGTACGTCTAGTAAGAGACCTCCTGCCACGTTCGATATACGAAGATTGATAATCTGGCCTCGTCCTATTAATTACCACTTGGTAATCTTCCAGGGTTTTCTCACGGCACCCGTCAAGCTGCCCCCGCACGCGCCCCCTTAATTTAATGGCGGTCGGTAAGAGCGGATGAATGCTCGACGGATAAGCAGATATCTGTTTTTTTTTTTTTTTTTTTCTTTTCTGGCCCGACCGCCCACCTCTTCCTATCCTCTCCTCCAGCCACAGCATCCCGACGACGAGCCAGGAAAGCGGATGATGTCTGAGACCTGATCATCTCCCAGCAAACCCTCGGGCGAGCTGCGCCGGCTTCCATTTTGCCGGCGTGGCCTTTCCTTGATTTTGCCACAAAAACACTGACTTTTGCTCATAAAAGTGATCAACTCCAGATCATTTCATTATTGTTTCATAGAAAGGGAAAATGTATTTTTTTTCTCAAGGCACCCTTTTGACCTCCGTACGACCGCCGTTCCTCAGTAAGTACGACAGCCGTTTTACTATTTTCGATTTCCCCCCCCCCCCCCCGATGACCCTTGAAAGCTCGACGTGTGCATGATTTTGCAGGGTGTGCGCACAAATGTGGTGGGAACAGACAAACGCGTCTCGGGACTGCGTCGCAGTCCCCACTTTCCAGTCAAGGGCCACTTCAACCTGATTTGGACATTTTCAGTTTTTCCTTTTTCAGATTCCCTGATGAGTACTCAAGGACCAACAGGTCAAATGTGGTTGGTGGGGGGGGAGGGGGGGGGTCACTGACAGTTCTCCGACTGCTTCCAACTCCCCAGCGAATGTGTACATACACACGACTTACTCGTTTACTCTTTTGAACCCCCCACCCCCACCCTCCATGGTCTGGCCTGATCGGACCTGAACAAAAAATAAGATATTTTTAAACACTATGTTCTTATATTCTGGGTCGCTTTAGGAAATAAAACATCAAATTACATGGAAAAAGAATGACAACAATCGTCTTCTTCATCTTTTCCATGCGGCTTGTCCCGATTAGGGGTCGCCACGGCGTTTCATCATTTTCCATCTAAGCCTATCTCGTGCATCTTCCTCTCTTAACACCCAACTGTCCTCGTGTCCTCCCTCACAACATCCATCCACCTTTTCTTTGGTCTTCCGCTCGCTCTTTTGCCTGGCAGCTCCATCCTCACCAATATACTCACTCTCTCTCCTCTGAACATGTCCAAACTATCTAAGTCTGCCCTCTCGAACCTCGTCTCCAAAACATCCAACTTTGGAGACTCTTCTGCCACATAGAACACCAGACACCTTCCGCCAACTGTTCCGCCCTGCTTGGACCCATTTCTTCACTTCCTTACCACACTGACCATTGCTCTGTATAGCTGACCCCAATTATTTGAAGTCATCCACCCTCGCCATCTCTTCTCCCTGCAGCTTCACTCTTCCCCCTCCGACCCTCTCATTCATGCACATATATTTTATTTTACTTCGGCTAATCTTCATCCAAAGAATGACAGCAATGATTTCAAGAAATCAAATTGGACTGTCAAAATATGTTGATGTGCGGGGATCAGAAAACTCGGGTCATCTTCATGCACTTTGGACATCACCTTTGTTTATTTAGAGCTTATTTTAGAAACCTACCACAAGACAACCAACATGCGATCTTTTGTTTTTAGACTTGCCGACACAGCATGTAACCCTAAACCTAACCCTTGAGGCAAGTTCACGCTTTGTTGCAAGCGACTGTAGGCAATGAGAGGCCCAAAAAAAAGGCAAACTCCTTCTTTACTATAATTGAGGCATCAGCTGGCCTGCTGTGGTTGGAAGACTCGGCATCCTTAAATCCATAAACATTGCATTGTGATGAACCTTTTTGCCCCGCAGGCCAAAGTTCCAGGCTTGATTCTTGGCTGGTGGGTTTTTCTGGGTGGAGTTTGCTTTTTCTCAGCCAATCAGGATGAGACGGAACGACAAACTTCCCGCATTTGACTGCCATTAGCGTGTATGGGAGTGGACGCTACCGCCTTGGCGCTCAATTTTCCCACATCACGACCGTCATTAAATATCTACACGGTCAATTAATTAATCACTTATTTTCCTCTACAGCAGATGGCAGCATTGCACATCAAATCATCCCCACACACAAAGCATGTGCAAAAAGCTGTCATTTTGGTGTATTTATATCCCAAACAATAAACAGAGTTGTATGAACGGAATGTCACGTACTGTGAAGGTCCGGGGACGAGTTTTAAGGCAGCAACTGACAGCAAGAGCGCAACTGTTCTATTTTCATTTCTCCTTTAAAAAAAAAAAAAATTATAAAAAAGAAAAAAAAATCTTTTAACGCTGGATTGGTTTTGAGTGGTTCCAAAGGCTGCGAGCGGTAATTCTAGAAGTGGCAGCGAGCAGCGTTTCCTGTGCAGCCGCCTTGTGAGGGCACTAATGCACGCTGTGGTCGCGCACATGACGAGTCCTAATTGACCGGCGAATACTCACACAAAAAAAAAAAGAAAAGAAAAGAAAAGAAAAGAAAAGAGAGAAAAAGAGGCTGCCGGGGAAGTGGTTTGAACCAGGAAAGGATGTCCAATATATGCCTCCTTCCAAAAAAAAAAAAAAAGAAAGAAATATAGCACACTATTGGTACTGTATAATAACATAATTAAATAGAAGGTCAAGAATTCAAGCACGTTTTTGCTTCATTCAATTCAAGGCTCATTATGCCGCGACTTCTGGCCGCCTGGGGGCAGTACAGTCCACACAAGAAAGCCATCCATCCATCCATTTTCTTCGCCACTTATCCTCACGAGGGTCGCGGGGAGTGCTGCAGGGTGTCCCAGCTGTAATGGATGGATGGATGGATGGGGGTCAGCAGGATTTTCCTGACATTTAAAAAATATTTAGCTATTTATTTATTTTTGCTTTCTAGCAAAATTCTTTTTTTTTAGGGGGAGGGGGCAACACTGACTCCTATTTCAAACTCTTCATAATCCCTTCCACCTTGTTTCACCGTAGGTTTGGTGTTTTTTTTTTGCGTCAAATTACGGCTAAAAACGTTTCGTCAGACTACAACACCATCCATCCATTTTCTTCACCACTTATCCTCACGAGGGTCGCAGGGAGTGCTGGAGCCTATCCCAGCAGTCAACGGGCAGCAGGCGGGGTACACCCTGAACTGGTTGCCAGCCAATCGCAGGGCACATAGAGACAGACAATCGCACCTATGGGCAATTTAGAGTGTACAGTTAGTGTTGCGTGTTTTTTGGCTTATGTGGGAGGAAACCGTAGTGCCTGGAGGAAACCCACGCAGCCACGGGAAGAACATGCAAACTCCACGGGGAGAACATGCAAACTCCACACGGGCGGGTCCGGGATTGAACCCGGGACCTCAGAACTGTGAGCTTTACCAGCTGATCCACCGTGCCGGCCACAAGAAAACCATTATAGTAATTGGGAATACCGTATTAGTCGTGCAATTGGCTGGCAACCAGTCCAGGGTTAGGGTTAGCCTCTTGCCTCCTGCCCGATGCACTCCCGTGATCCTTGTGAGGTTAAGTGGTGAAGAAAATACTTGAATGTTTGGAATATTAGTCCTGTTTCACATTAAAGAAAGAATATATCTCCGAGAGCCTCCCTATGAATTTTTGCTAAAACAGGGCTAAGCTAGCTGGTTGTTTTGAGTAGAAAATGTGCCATTCCCGTTATTTTAATTTTCATTTGCTGATAAACATCAACTGGGGCAGCCTTTGGACATCGTTGCCTTACAGGAAGTGAAAACGTGGATATTTGGGGGCTTTACTGTAAGCGTACGTCAGCAATGGGTGTACTAGTCTTGCTGCCAGGTTGCTGCAAAGCCTCCACCTTCCGACTGTGTCATTCGGTCCTCAGGAAGCTGAGCATCAATCGCTTTAGGTCGTCTGCCGCCACCCACCGAGTCAACCCAAGCTTTCGCCGCGCTCTTCCTCTTTGCTTTTCAGGCGCAATCTTCCCACAGCTTCTTTTCAATACTTGCACACGCCAGGAAAAGGATGCAGCGAGGGAAGCGGCGGCGGCTTCTTCGTCACCTCTTTCACCGACCTCGGCCCGCTTCCCGATTCATTCTTGCGCTTTATCTCGTCATCTCCGCATGCTCTGTTGTGGCTCGACATGTCAATAGAAAAAAAAAAAAAAAAAAAAAAAAAAAGCATACTGTAACCCTTTCTTTTCTGATGTGTTCCTGATTGATCCAGATGACCGGAGCTGGCAACCTTATTGATGATGTTTTTTTTTTTAAAAACTTTCCGTTCAAAAGCGATCCAAAGCCGCGGGCCGACGTCCAACGCTGTCGGCCTCCACAGAGCCGCTTTTCTCGCGTTACGTAAGCGCACGCTGAAAATCGGGAAGGAAGACAGGAAGGCGAAGACTTAACTGCCCTGGTGGTAATTACCTCGCACCCCACGACGACACTTGAGCCGTTTCTGGTGATGCTCAATCCGCTACGATCGTTTGCCAGCCACAATTTTTCACGTTTCGTTCTAATTCTTTTGTTTTAACCCTCAGGCCTCGATCAATTTTTACTACAGTTTCATCTTGTTTGTGGACTTTTTTTTTTTTTGCAGTCTGAATTTATTTGTTTTTAATCTTATCCAGTGTCTTAATTCTCATTGGGTTGAAATTCGATTCAAACCTTTATTTATAGACCGTTTTAAGAACAACAGAGGTGACCAAAGTGCTTAACGTAGTATAAAATAAAGAAGGAAAAAAAAAAAAAAACACAGCAATGGAATGAAACGTAAATTCATAAAAGAGCATGGATATGAAACTGACATAGAATAAAAAGTAAAAACACCAATTTAGGAACATATAAAATAGGACAAAGCAAGAAATGAAATTATCAATTCGTTTATAGGCCCATGGTGACTCAGCTGGTTAAGCGTTGGCCTCACAGTTCTGAGGTCCTTGGTTTAATCCCGGACCCGCCTGTGTGGAGTTTCCAACCAACCTCAAGATTTAGAATAATCAATTACAAATTAACCCTAGTAAGCCTGTGTCGTGTAATGTTTCGGCTCTTGGAGCCTTCTTCAGGCGCAGCTAACTCACCTGGAGACATCTTTGTCTTGTCGACGTCTTCTCTTCAAATGGAGGACTTCATGTCCGTCCCGAAAATTTAAGTGGGAGAGGAGTTTAGGTTAAAAGGTAAGTGGACTTAGGGTTAGGATGAGGGTTTGGGGGAAGGCAATAGGAAATACAAAGTATGGATCGGGGAATAACTAAGGTTAGGGCTGCAGGTAAGTGGACTTAAGGTTAGGCAAAAGGTAAGTGGACCTAAGGTTAGGGAAGCGTCTGGGGAAAGGGGTCTAGGGGAAGGGGGTGTATATCTATCATCTTTCCCTAGTGACGGGTATGAAATAAATATCTAGTATGCACCAATCACAATCAACGAACAACCTTATTTATCTTTTAACCAAACATATCTTATCCAATGTCTGCACGAGGAACCCCAAAACAACTAAATAGGCCCTCGACTTACAGTGGAGCTGGACCGTCCACCTCGATAGGATTTACGTGGTCTCTTGGTGCTAACGCCCCCTGCCCCCCATTTACAAAGAAATTTGGTAGTTGTAGCTAGTACCGAATGCACCTGTTCGTGGGTACTTTAGTTGGCGGGGGCACTGGCTGGTTAGGCAAAGGGTTAGGCTGTGATGAGGGTTAGGTTTAGGGTTGGGGAAGGGATAGGGACAAAGACAGAGTTGGGGAACAGGTAAGTGGAGTTAGGGATAGGATAGGATTCCGACTTATGGTTGGGGTAAGGATTTGAGTAAGGGAATGGGTAAGTGGACTTAGAACAGGTAAATGAAAAAGGTAAGTGGTTTAGGGTTAGGGTAGGGTACAGGTAAGTGGTTATGATTAGGGTTTGGGAAAGTGACTTTTGATTGCCAATTAACTAATTATCTTTCTCCTTGTTTTAGGGTCTCAATGAGGTTAGGGTAACAACCCGAAAGTGATGTTCTACAATTTGTATTAAGTACAAATTGGTTTAATGTGTGTGAGAGGGGTAAAAGTAATTTTTTTTAGTGACCCCTATTGCCAATTTTAATGCATCAAGGCGAGTTGAAAATGCAATTTAATTTGGAAGGAAATACTGTCCACACTCCCCGGGAGTGGAAGCCACTTCAACTAAAGGTTGTGCTTGACAGCAAGCCAAGTTTATGCCTGCAGTTTTGTTTTACACAAAGTGGAAATTTATGGCACATTTGCTTATCCGGGATTTATTTTTAAGGGCCCAACTGTGTCTGATTACGAGGTCTTAAACTGAGCGCGTGGGGTTAAGTGCTGTCAAAAGGTCAACACGGAGTTTGAGGACCTCGGGCGGCGCAGCTGAGCGCTTAAATCAAATGACGGAAGCGAGGGGACGGGAAGAAAGTGAATACCGTGTGTGGAAGCGTTTAATGCCGTCCACTGCCCTGCGTAAAGGTTGCAAGGCGGCGCTGCCGAAGCCCAGGCGGAGGGAGGGGAGAGCGCAACTGGGAGACGACCCCCACATTGACCTTTGCGACTGTCTCCTGCCTGCGTCAACCGCAGCAACAGCCGTTAATCCCCATCCGGAAAGTGACAAGCTGCTGTCTTCTATTGTAAGACAAGTCGGCGTTTAAAGATGCAGCTGTGGGGGCGACTTGGTCTATTACAAATATTTCCCTGTTCAAAATTCCAGTCCTCAGGAAAAAGTAGACGACCAACTTTGAAAATAAACTTTTTCAACTGATTGTGACTAAAAACTCATATCTCAAATCATTCTTCCCCAACGAACTGAATGACAATGTCCTTAATCTGTTCTAACCGCCCCAAAAGAATGCCAAACAAATCGGGAAAATAGGTGTCAAGAAAATTGAAGAATGTAATATTGTCACATGAAATGTAAATAATTAAACAAAAAACTCACAATTTTTTTTTTTACATAAAATAAAGAATATATAACTATGTTTTTATTATCTGTCTGCAGGTGTTGATGCACCATTTGTTTCCAAATATCCTTTGCTCAAAAGGGTAATCACATCACCACATAGACGCAATTTGTTAGCCTATCTATGTCATTTCCCTTTAGATATTAGCATTCTGTTAGCAGACAGAAGCAAAATTATATGGTTGTTTTTAATACACATGTAATTCTTTGTTTTATGATTGGGTTTTATGATTGGGTTAGGGACGCTAAACTTCAACTGAGCGTAACAAAATAAAAAATGTAAAAACAGGGGGGGGGCGGGGGGGGGGATTTTTCATGATCTTACAAGTGAGTTATGTTCAGCGCCAGTGCCACCGTTTAATACTTGAATACTTTTTTTTCCTCAATCTCTAAAAGCAAACGGAAAAAAAAAGAACCAGAATAACATTTCAGAAACACCACTACTTAGTTATTAAGTCCATTCTGATTTATAAACCACTTTTCACAATGTTTTCTCAAATATGTTTTGTGCAGTTGTGCACACTATACTGCATAAAAAATACTGAGCTTTTTTTTTTTTTTTTTTTTACATTACCATGAGGACAATACAGAGATCGGAGAAATCTAACAAAAGAAAAAAGACATAAAGGAAAATAAACAGTGAGTGCAGTGACAAAGTCGAGGCTGATTTTAGCGTCTGGGTGCTGTGACCCGGCCAGCCCCGCCCTATCCCACCCCCCACCCACACCCGCGCCGCTGTCCGGCGCCTGATCCTCCCTCTGGCTCTCTGGCTGACATGCATTAACCATAAGAACAGTGGCTCCTACGACCCACCCGCCCCTCCTTACTTGAGCAAGTGTGTCGACCCCCCCGCCTGCATCCGCCGAGCCGTCATTCCCGTCGTCTCCTCTCGCTCGGCCGCCCGATCGGAACGCAAGCGGAACATCAGTGGATTGCATTTGGCCACAATCTGTGGATTCTGCACGAAGACATGGAGAAAGTCTTATTTTATCCGATCATCACAGTAATTATATTTGGCAAACTCAATCATATTTTGCACAGGTCAAGCACTGCAGGTTGGATTGATCTTGAGAACAAGTGCAAGATGCTTGTGCTCAAAACGAGACCGACCTAAAAGTACTACAGCGCTAGATTTTTTTTTTTTTTTTTCACCAACTTGCCTCATTTGGACCACTTCCTTTTCCTCCATCTTCTTTCACATCCAGTATAGAAGCATGCTGTAAATTCAAATGAAAAACAAATGAAATTGAATGAAAGTTATTTATCCCCAGCCGCTGACTGCTTACACTAACAACATGGCTGCAAAAAGAGAGTCGACTAAATCTTTTCAAGAGGGTGTGTAAAAATAAACAGGCAATTGCATAAGTGTGCACACCCTCTTAAAAATAGAATATGGCCGTGTTCAGAAGTTAAATTCACATTTATGTTAAATGGGAGTCAGCAGGGCTCAGCTGGAACGCTTTGACCTCACAGTTCTGTGGACCCGGGTTCGATCCCAGCCCGCCCTGTGTGGAGTTTGCATGTTCTCCCCGTCCCTGTGTGGGTTTTCTCCGGGCACTCCGGTTTCCTCGCTCATCCCAAAAACACGCAACATTATTGGACACTCTAAATTGGCCCGAGGTGTGATTGTGAGTGGGGCTGTTTGTCTCCATGTCCCCTGCGATATGGCTGGCAACCAGTTCAGGGTGTACGCCGCCTCCTGCGCGTTACCAGCCGGGATGGGCTCCAGCACGCCCTGCGACCCTTGTGAGGATAAGCGCCTAAGAAAATGGATGGATGGATGGATGGTTGGATGGGAGTCAGCAGGAATTTCCTGCCATTTAAAAAATATCTATCTATTTAGTTATTTTGCTTTATAGCAAAAACCTGAATATTTCTTTTTTTGGGGGGGGGGGGCAACACTGATTCATAATTCCTTCCACCTTGTTTCACTGTAGGTCTGGTGTTTGTTTCCGTCAAATTACTGCTAAAAACGTCAACCTCGGTTTCGTCAGAATACAACACAACACAGCAAAAGATCTTACTGGTTCTGATCCATGCTGCAGGTCAGCTGCTACTAAAAAATAAAAATAAAAAAAGAAGCAAGTAAAAAAGTATGAAGGAACTGAAAACCATAATGGAAGCGTCATAAATAGTTCATTGCAATTTTCCAGCCGCAAAGTGCTTACCTTGGATTTACCTGACCTCATGGTGGCGATTCCTCCTGAGTTAAATAATGCACCAGCAAAGTGATTTGCTTTCCAATAAGGTGGCGCAGAACGTGAGCTGCGCTGACCTCAAACGACGACGCGCGGTGACTGTATACAGTAAAATATGCCTCGGGTCGTATACTGTGAGTGAGGTCAGGAATTTTTTCATATTGTGTAATCAGTTTTGGGATTATACCTGCAGCAATTTTAGTGCTCCATTTTTCAGTCACTAGAAACTAGATTAAAGTTTGAGGTTTTGGCCCCAAGGGATTATGGCTCAGACCTCCTATATTGTATATAATGTACTGTACTGAACGATGGCCTTTTCCTGCCTTCCGTCACGTCACATAAGGCACTGACGAAGAATAGAAGGCAATATTTCCGGAGTAGCGCCAAAGCAGTTTCAGAAGTGAGCTGGTTCCAGTGTGTTGGGACTTCCGCAATACCCGGAACAGGTTGTGATCTCCACCCAACGCTCATTCCACCGTAGCCTTGAAATCAGTTGCCGTTTTTCAGCGTTTCCTGATTTTATTGAGTCGCACGTTTAACCTTTCGAAAAACCTCACAGCACAGCACCAAACAATAGCGTGATAAAATGTTCTACAACAGGGGTGTCGAGTTTGTTTTCGTCACAGGCCACATGGTAGTTATGACTACCCTTGGAGGGCCGTTATGACTGTGGAATTATCATCATATATCACACATCCATCTGTATACACAAGAAATTGATGAAAAACTAGTTGGAAAATCAGAAGCCTGTCAACGTAGGCAGCGTCCCATTTTTGGGACATCATCGTTTTCTCGCATTATATCCTTCAGTGTATCAAAATATTTAAGTGTTTTAAATTGATTCTGATTCTGGTTTTTGGGACGATCTACTGAGAAAACCCAAGTACCCTCTCGCGGACGGCGTCCCATTTTTGGGACAAGATTATAAATGAGTCAAGTTATCATACAACTTAACCACAAACGAAAAAGAAGTGTTGCTGTATTTCCTCGATTGTGGCCTGTTAGGAGACTTTTATCTCAATAAGGCAAAAAAATTGCCACCCTGTCCATGAATGGGTTTAAAACTCTTACTTAAACTTAACTCCTACATTTCTTTTCGAAGCAGGATTGATGATAATGCTTCCAACATCTCAAAGCTATTATGTTGAAACACGATTAGCAATTTTGCTTTGCTTTTGCGGGCCACATAAAACGATGTGGCAGGCCAGATCTGGCCCCCGAGTCACCAGTTTGACAAAAGTCTTTTATTATAATGATGGTCTCATCTCGAATGGTCTTCCTCACCTGTTTCTTTAACCCCAAAGTTACGGCATAATTCCGTTCCAAAAACGCTGCCGTCATTGTCGTGCCTGTCACTACGTGGTGCTGGCATAGGTACACGAACAAAGATCCATCATTTGTAGTCAATAAATAATTTGGGGACCAATAAGGTGACACTTGTGAGATGCTGCGGCACAGTGCTTGGAAATCATCTTCATAATTTGCACGTCTTCTAATCATCCGACGGCAGAATCCGTCACCATTTTCCCCCGGAAGCCATGATTACCGCAAGAGAACTTAGCGTATCCAGCCCCACTGTTCCGGCTTAGAGAACCTATTTATTGATTGCGGGGGACGGGCACAGATGGATCAGCCATTAAACTCGAACGCGTCCTTTCAATAGAGGCCGAACACAATACTGTACTTGCCGGAGCTTGAGGGTGAAAAATGAGCGGTTGTGTTTGGAGTAATACGCGGCGAGGGAAGCGGATATACTCACTCTGACAGTCTGTTGCAATAGTAGCCTCTTGTGGAACGATACATTTCAATCGACTGTTTTATTTTACATAAGAACTGATAAGTTGTTGCTGTTTCAGGTCTTCCAGAAACGAAGAAATGTTGCTCATTTTTCTTGGAGCACGCCATTTGGTCATTCCAGATAACTGCAGAATGATTAGGAGCTAAGCGTTTGTCTTTTTACAACGTTTCTTTTGGCTTGTCCCGCTAGGGGTCCCCACAGCGTGACATCTCAGATGAATGCTCATATTTGTTTGGGACGGTTCTTACGCCGGATGCCCTTCCCGACGCAAACTCTCTCGGAATGGCTCATTAAGAAGCATATCAAGGTTCTGGCTTGGCCTAGCCAATCTCCAGACCTAAACCCAATAGAAAATCTTTGGAGGGAGCTGAAACTCTGTGTTTCTCAGCGACAGCCCAGAAACCTCTATGATCTAGAGAAGATCTGTGAGGAGGACTGGGGGAAAACCCCTCCTGCAGTGCGTGAAAACCTGGTGAACAACTACACGAAACGTTTGATCGCTGTAATTACAAACAAAGGCCGGATTTGTACTGAAGACTATTTTACTTTTATTGCACTTTCATTATTTGCTTAAATATGACCTTATCCATTTAATCAACGGATAAAGTGTTGCCCATTTGCTAATCAGACAAGGATGTGTTGTGGAGCCGGTGGTTGTCCTTGATCTTTGTACGCAGAAAACCGCCTGGCGCCATCTTGCCGTGGAGACGAACCACCCCAGATGAGGAGCGGAAAGTTACCATCCCGGCCCAGGATCTGACCGCAGGGGGGCAGCTACTTCTACCATGAACCCGTACATATAAAAACCTTGTATTACTGGGCAGCTTTTGTCTTCTTCTTTGGCTATCCTGCCAGAAGATACACGTCTTGTGTGAGGCAGATATGTAGATAAGACCCGGACGTCTGTCCTGCACATTCCTTTGTAATAAATCCATTTTGCTGTTAACTTTTTCTAATCATTGGTCTTATCTTACTCGACTCGTGAACACACGTAGGGTCCAAAGTCGCAAATCCCTACAGTACCAATGATTAACATTGGTTTTCTCAGGTGTTCAAATAATTATTTTCTTCACGGTACATGAAATGCTGTGGCTTAATAATGGCAGGGAAACTCTTCCCCCAGACGACCCGTACGACATAAACAGCCGACGTCGAAACATCGCTGCTGCGCGTGTCTTAGATCTGGCTACTGTGGCCGAGGAAGTGGCCTCTCGTGCCAACAAGTGGTGATGGATAGGGGTGCTCTCAGACCGCCTGGTGGGCCGCAGCAGGGGGCTATGTAAAGGTGAGGTTCTGGGTGTCAGGGCCCACAAAGCGGACCCCCTGGGAGAGTAATCGCCATGAGGCCAGCCCCAGTCCCACAAAGACACGCCTCTCAAGAGACATGCCTGTGCCTTTGTGCTCGTCTCCTCTCAGTGTGCGCTCCCTCGCCGGGGGGGCTCAAGAGGCACAACGGGGTGCCCATTAAGCCATTAGCGTTCGAAGGGGGGGGGGGGGGGGGCCGCAACCCTGACAGACTCATACACAAGCAAGCCATAATATGTACTAGGCGACGTGTACTGTAAGAACAGGATGACAAAGTATTGGAACACTTTTTTTTCAGCCTTCAGTCACCGAACTAATGGGGTCAGGACATGAAAACGAGGCATTAGCATGTTTTAGCAACTGAACTTCAGTCAGGATAACGTCTTCAACAACTTAAAGGGTAAATGGAGTGCTTTGCATGAACAATGTATCCAACAGGTCATGTAATATGTAATAATAGTTTAGAGAAGATTTTTATCGACAACCTTTTGACCCTGAAATTGTAAATAATGTTGAATATTCGGATGGTTCTTCGAACAGGAATGACGCGGAGTCTGACGAGCGAGCCGAGCTTCGGCGTCCGCTCGTCAGACGTCGTCATTCCCGTCCGGAGAACCATCCGTCGCTGCCGGGGGGCTTTGTTTACGCTTAGGTCCCGAGCGTAGGCCTCTGACTGGTCAAACTTCGGCGTCATTCCACCTGAATATTCAACATTATTTACTGCCACAGGTTCAAATATGTATGGAAGTATTCCTCCGTCTTCCCGATCAACCGATACTTTTATTTCTTCATCAGATGAGGATAAATCCAAGAAATCAGCGCTGGTCACAATGTAATCGAGCCTTTGGTGCGGCACCTTACACGTCACATCCGCGCACGTACGTCACGTGAGTTGCGAAAATGGCAGCACCCCTGAAAATTCAGAATTGTTGATAAAAATATTCTCAAAACACTATTAAATGAGAGAGGATTTAACATCACATTGTCAAAATAGAGTACATTTTACATGATTTTTTTGGATACATTGTTCATGCAAAGCACTGGATTTCCCCTTTAAGCGGCTATATGGCGACCGCTCGTGTTGCTTGAGCACAAGCGTTGATGCTAATGACCACCTGTTTTGGTTTGTTTCATCCCCCCAATGAGGTTAATTGTTTATTTATCTACTTATTTATCTAATTTTAGGGGACAATAAATGTCCTGTAATGACATGTTTATTTTTAAATATGAAGTATGTTAGAAGAAAATTGTGTATCATGAGCTAAGTCACTTTTGGAGCTACAGTGTTAAACAGTTTGTCACCATTTTTTCTGACTTTTCGGGTGTGGCTGAAACGGTACCACGTGACCCACTTCGGAGTCGGGTGTGAGTCACCCATCCCTCGCTACATGAGAACATGAGCCATTGTTCACAAGAGCGGTTACTCGGTGCAGTCAGGATGTGCAGTTAGCTAGCTAGCTACGCCGACGTCACAAAAATGCATCGTGTCTTCAGATCGTTTGGAACGGCTGCTTTAGAGTGCCTCGTTGTCTTGACGTGGACAGGCCCAAGAATGCTTGGTGGCTCATTTGCCAGCCGCCAGAGTCTTTAAACGGGTATATTTCGGGTGGCTCAATCATGTTATGATGCTAAACAAAGTAGCATCCATTTTTCAGGGTCATAGCGCTAGTATTGGATTGACGGCTAAGCGCGTTTTTCCCTTTTCAAAACCTCATTTTACACAAGGGGTGTGAAACATTCATGTCACGGACCAGACGGTAGTTATAGTTTCCCTCAGAGGGTTGTTATGAAATCACATGAAATGTTTGAACTAGTTTTGGAATTAGAAATCAACGGTAATGGGTTTTTCAAATATTGTTCGGGTTTGGGAACACAAAAATGCTCGCAACGCCTCAATGTTCTCATTTCTGATCTCGCAATTGAATTAGCAGCTGTGAGCGAGCAAGGCCTCGACATCCGCGGGAGGTCATCCGAGTCCGACACGATGAAAGCTGTTGCTGGCGACCGCTCCCTTCTTGCGTCATGTTCACTTACGCAGTTCGTCTCTCTTTTCCGCCGCGAACGCTCGGCACGGCGCAGGCCTGTCCTCTAATTGGAAACAGAGCCATCTTGCCGGACCTTAATTGCGGTCGCCTTGGCAACCGCACAAAGAGAAATGATTCAATGGTCGACTCGTGACTGATTTGTGGAATAGTAATGAGCAGCACGTTATTTAATGATTAATTCGAGAGAAAAAAAATGAATCTGTGATCATCGCTTCATGGGATGTGCTTTCACCCAAAAGATGAAACGTTTTTCTGGGTGAGGAGTCTGTAAGCAAGTTTTCAATTTCTTACTGCCAAGCTATGTTTAGATGTGTCTTCGAGGAGGTCTGCGAAGTCACAGAAGTTCACAGTCGTGGGTTCTGTGATCCGCCGGTTATTCCTTCCAGCTGCCTCCTCTGCTCGGCTTTTGGAACACCGTGCGCGTGCACCTGCAGCAGAAAGCCAAATTCGGAGCTTTCAGTCCATTTTCCAGAAGTCTTTTTGCTGATATCTTACAACATCATTCGTTGGCAGTTGTTCTCAAAGTCTTTCTTCTTCTTTTTCTTTCGGCTTGTCCCGATTAAGGGTCACCACAGCGTGTCATCTTTTTCCATCTCGCACATCTTCCTCCCTAAAACTCAAAGTCTTCATGTCTTCCCTCACAACATCCATCAAGCTTTTCTTTGGTCTTCCTCTCGCTCTTTTGCCTGCCAGCTCCATCCTCAGCACCCTTCCACCAACATACTCACTCTCCGGCCTCTGAACATGTCCAAACCAACGAAGTCTGCTCTCTTTAACCTTGTCTCCAAAACATCCAACTTTGGCTGTTCCTCTAATGAGCTCATTTCTAATCCGATCCAACCTGTTCACACCAAGCGAGAACCTCAACATCATTTCTGCTACCTCCAGTTCTGCTTCCTGTTGTTTCTTCACTGCCACCGTCTCTAATCCGTACATCATGGCCGGCCTCAGCACTGTTTTATAGACTTTGCCCTTCATCCTAGCGGAGACTCTTCTGTCACATAGAACACCAGACACCTTCCGCCAACTGTTCCACCCTGCTTGGACCCGTTTCTTCACTTCCTTACCACACTCTCCATTACTCTGTATTGTTGACCCCAAGTATTTGAGGTCATCCACCCTTGCCATCTCTTCTCCCTGCAGCTTCACCCTTCCCCCTCCACCCCTCCCATTGACGCACATATATTCTGTTTTACTTTGGCTAATCTTCATTCCTCTCCTTCCCAGTGCATGCCTCCATCTTTCCAATTGTTCCTCCGCCTGCTCCCTGCATTCACTGCAGATCACAATATCATCTGCAAACATCACGGTCCATGGGGAATCCAGTCTAACCTGGTCTGTCAGCCTATCCATTACTACCGCAAACAGGAAGGGGCTCAGAGCGGATCCCTGATGCAGTCCCACCTCCACCTTAAATTCTTCTGACGCACCTACAGCACATCTCACCGCTGTTCTACTGTCCACATACCTGTCCTGTACTATTCTAACATATTTCTCCGCCACACCGGACTCACGCATGCAGTAGTACGACAGTTCCTCTCTTGGTTGTTGCAGTTGTTCTCAAAGTAGTTCATTTAAGAGGATTTTGAAGGATCCACGAAGGCCAACAGAATCTCGTGTTCTGTAATAATAAAAGCACAGAAAAGTGAGTAGAAAAATGTCAAGCAGAACTGCGACTTTGACGCAAATGTTTTTTTTTTTTTTTTTTTGCTTTCATTCTAGCTGACCGTCTCTCGCCACCTCAAAGGTTGACCGACACAATGCGGCCCCACTGATTGGTCAGCTTGCAATCTTTATGTTATAGTGAATGGCAATCAAAAGAAAAGGTCTTGATCCCCCGAGAAGAGTGAGCGGAATCTGTATTCCACTTTCGACCCTGCCTTGAACCTCACGATGGCCACCTCCCTGCAGCCTTAAATAAGATAAATAAGAGGTGTAAATGATGGAAGAACACATGACACATTGGCCCTTTCTTTGTTCACCGCGATCTGCCACATAAAAGGCGCGAAGCGTAATAAAGCGCGATCGCGTCCCCGCAGAGCAGCCCTGCGCTGAGGAAGGATGTGACACACGTGGGCGACGCCAGGTGCCTGCGTGTTCTCGGAAGCCCGCGTTGCTCCATCTGCCGCCGTTCGCCGAGCGTCCGCCAGCCGCCGCCGACCCAGCAACACCAGCCGTGACTGCTCCGCTGCCATGGCAACTTGCTGCCTTCTGCGGGCCGCCCAGAAAGACAGGCCGTGCTCCTCTGTCTCCTCCGCATCTTCTCACCGGCCGCGTGTTGAATGATGTCAACTTTGTTTTTTTCCCGAGTGTTAGATTAAAATTTTTCCTGCTCGTACTTGAGCTGTCTTGCGAACATTTGTTACACAGTACTGTGCAATGTTGGAGACTACATTTGCATAAATCATATGGATTCTGTCAGTACTTGTTTTGCACTATGAATGCATCACACACGCCTTCCGAGATGCTACTAAATAAAAATCTCTTTTACAACATTATTTGGAAATTACAATCTCCTATCCTCAGTGACCTGTTTTTAGGACGGTTCCCTGGGCAGCATGTTTACCCTGGTTATTTGTGACCCTCATGAGGTCACGCAGGGTAGAACATGGCTGGATCGATAAAAACCTGGATGAGAACCCGCAGCGAACGGCAAAATAAAATGTGAGCCAAGATGGCTGTTGATGTTTGTTGTTCTATTTGTATTGTGTACGCTGCCGCTCAGTCCAAAGTCAGCTGGGACAGGCTCCAGCTCATCCACCGGGACCTGAATTAGGATAAATGTTAGGTTTAAACCCAATTTATGGATGAATTATGCAAATGAAGGGACAAGAAAGGTCTTCAATTTAGCCCGGGAAAACGCGGTTTTGGCTGACCAGCTGCAACTCCAACGCTTTGTGTAGACTGCGACAGTGCCTTCGCGCAGATTTGATGTTGACACTCACTCGTCCCTACCCCACAAGGAAAATGATTCTTACCAAGACGTTTTCTTGTCCCTCGGCTTTCCGTCAACCTTCAGATCCCAGTTTGAGAGCTCGAGGACCAGTCCCTTAGCGGGTCTGTGTCACCGTGGCCACTGTCTTCCTGGAGGTCGACTCTGAAACTGGGATCCTCAGGTATGTCGGAATCCGGCTCGAAGGACCAAGCAAATGTTGGCTTTAAACCCAACCGCTGGAGGAATTCTGCAAATGAAGGGACAAGAAAGGTCTTCAATTTAATCCGGGAAGACACGGGTTTGGCTGACCAGCTGCAACTCCAACACCCATTCTGAGTCAGCCTTATCGGTGTCCCCCTTTTTATTAGTTTCTCAAAACAAAGGGTCACAACAAATGGAGGAACAGATGGCAACACCAACATAAAGACAAATACGAAAGTAAACATTTCTTCAAAGCTGCATCATTATCATAATAATACTGCGAGAGATCAGCAGGTTTCTGATTTACGGCGTGTTTATGGTGTTGAGGAGCATCTGCTTTGAAGTCAGCAAGTGGTTGCATCACTCCTCAAGGTGTCGCTGGGTCACACGCTGGGTCACAAAGAGAATGATTCGGGCAAGGATGATATAAACCAATACATGATAAAATAATAAATCTAACAATAAGCATTATGGGAAACTGACGGATCGATAATATACGTAAAGCGTCAATCTGGAATGGTCGGACATTGATTGATCAATCCGTGTTGCAAACACTCGGGCTTCCGTTTGCAGCGCCGACGTGAAGAAAAAAAGATGGCTGAGGCACAAATCTAAAAAAAACAAGACCAGAGCGATTCTGTCTTGAAAGGGCCATCGTGGTTAATTGACAGGAACGTGTGCTAATCTGTCATCGTAGGTGCTAGCAGCTGGCGAGCAAAAAAATAAAAATATTCCTCCCGCTCACACAGACAGCAAAGCTTGATCGCGCCGTGATCGGTGATGTCACAGCGAGTTGTCTCGCAACAGATGCGAGCACTGCTGTTACTTCACCGGCTCCAGCCAACATAAAAAGAAAAATAATAATAAAAATAACACACCGACTGGCCAACAACAGCGGCGTCATTTTTCTGTCAGAGGTGTGACTCAGTTTTGAGTTGTGCTCGTAAACAGATCCGACGAAGCAAGACGAACTTGGATAAATGCGAGAAAGAGAAGAATCTTGGCAAAACAAGCTCATTCATCAAAACTCTGCGATGTGGCCGCGGCACAAATATGAGATATGGACTTGCTTTTACATTAACTTCTTGGGGCGTTGCCCACGATAAAAAAACAAATGTATAAATACAAAACAAATCATCTTATTAGCAAGCAGACTGAGGGCGTCAAGAAAATAGAACGCTGGAGCAAAGCGGAGACTGTGCAGGAAAATATTGCAGAAATACATGAAGATAATGTTGCAATATTTCCATCCATCCATTTTCTTTTTCCCTAGGATTGTTTTAGTTTTAGTTGCGCTAGTCAAACGTTAAGTGAGCTTCATGTCAGTTATGCATTCTTCTGAGAAGGGAGAGACAAAACAGAAACTACATATGAAAAAAGTGATTATGAATTTGTCAATAGAGCAATTCAACCTACCGGATTTTCCGCACTATAAGGCACACTGAAAATCCTTTGATTTTCTCAAAAGCCGACGGTGCGCCTTATACTCCGGTGCGCCTTATATATGGATGAATCTTGAGCCTTTCGTGCAGCTCCATCTAACGGATGCATAACGTAACCCCAGCCTCTACTGTAGCATCTATTCTATGCGCCTGATAATGCGGTGGGCCTTATGGATGAAAAAAGTATTAAATTGGGCCATTCATTGAAAGTGCGCCTTATAATGCGGTGCGCCTTATAGTGCGGAAAATCTTGAGCGTGAAACAGCAAATACTGCATTTGTCAGAACTGGGCAAGATTGAACGACTCAACTTCAAACTTGCTTAATCCGAGTCTTGACTTGACTTGCTTGGAATGTCGTGTGGACTCGACTTTACTCAACGGTTTTTGCCACAGTGACTTGGGACTTGCATGAAACCTGAAGCTTAAGACTTGAGACTGAGCTGTGGGAATCATTTTACAAGCGGTAGATCTTGAGACTTTTTTTTTTTTCTATTCATTGTTTTTCCGCAGTGATGTTCTTTGTTCGGCATATATCACGCAGCACAATCTGAAGCGTCATCTTGTTTCTCTTGATGTCATCGCTAGTCAATCCCTTTTCTGCCACCCGGGGGTATCCTGCCGTCGATAGTTCGAAAACATTCCGTAATGGCCTGCAGACCTGTAGATATGTACGGCAGCTGTGAATGAAGTTTAATTGAATACCGTCTTGTACTTCACAGAGGGGCAGCGGAAGCGTGCTGGGCTCGTAGCCCAGAGGTCGACGGATTGAAACCGTACCCTGGTATCAGGAGCTGGTTTCTGTCATTTAAAGTGTTGGGCAGTTGTGGCCCAATGGTTAAGATCATGACCTGCCACCGTTGGGGACTAAAGCTCAAGAGCCTGATTGGACCATCCCTGGGACTCATGGCTGTGTTGTCATTGAGCAAGGCACTGACACCCCAGACGTTTCAGCTCCGCCCTCCTCCAATGTGTTCCACTAACGTCTGTGTGTGTTCACTGTGATGTGTAAAACGCAGAGAACAAATTTCATGTGCAGGAAAGCATGTTCACGACAATAAAGATGACTCTTCTTCTTCTTCTCATGCATTTATGCGTCCCTCCGGGCTGCTAGCTCCACATCACTTAGAGAGCTGACAGCTGGGAAATGATATCGACACTGTGGTCCATCGGCGCTCGGTGCCAAGTGCACTATCCGCTCTAACCGCGACATCCACTACGGACGTGGGCAACAGCAACGGATTAGACAAGGAGGCGAAGGTGTGCTCAAGACAAAGCAATTTCCACAACAGCACGGGGCGAGGCGCCCGTCGACGGGATGAAAGACGACGGCGGGGAAGGCGGGGAGGCTCCGTGCCGCAGGCGAAGAGAAAGCGAACAACGGAAAGTGGCCTCCAGATGACAGCGAGAGAAAGCGGAGCAGAGAGCCACCGGGGAAGTGAGAGGCCGTGTGTAATCGTGTGGAAGGTCGAGGCGGGAGAGCGGCGTAATCGAGGGATGCGGAGAGAGGAAGAGGAAAAGGAAAAGACACTCCATTGCGGGAAACTGAAGACATTCCACAGTGTGCTGTTGTTATATAAACAGAACGAGTGATTGTAAAACGCTGTTGTCTGTATTTATGTGGAACAGTGCATTTGAAAAATACTATCTTTGGAAGGTGGGATCCAAAACATTTTAATCATCCTCTGATGATTGATGACTTGAAAATTCGGATTGCTTCCATCTGCATCAACTATTTAAGAAAAACAGAGGAAAAATATCCATCCATCCAATTGCTTCGCTCCTTATCCTCACAAGAATCGTAAGAAGTGCCGGAGCCTATCCCAGCTGTCAACAGGCAGAAGGCGGGGTACACTCTGAACTGGATGCCAGCCAATCGCAGGGCACAAGGAGACAAATGACCAATCGCACCTCAGGGCAATTTAGAGTGTCCAATTGATGTTACATATTTTTGGGATGTGGGAGGAAACCGGAGTGCATGAGGAGAATATGCAAACTCCACACAGGCGGGTCCGGGATTGAAACCGGGACCTCAGAACTGTGAGGCCGATGCTTTACCAGCTGAGCCGCCAGCCGGCAGAAAAATATCATATGCTTACAAATTTGGAGCTGATCCCTCAAATGACATCATTGAAAAAAAGCAAAAATAGACTCGGAGAAATGTCAAGATCAAGATGAACATGATTCAAATAAATCTAGATTATCTGTGACTCCAGTATATACAATGAATATCTCTTTGTCTATCAATAAAAATGAATCAATGTTATCTTGGCAAAGGTTTGCTCAGGCAGAAATGGGACGGCTGCTTGCTTCTTCAGCAAAGCGTTATTTGGCTTTGCGTCTCAAAATGAAATGACTTTGAGGATAATACAGCAAAATCCAAATTCTGGACTGCTCCTCTGAAAGGGGACGGAAAGAATTATTATCATTTATGTTCAACTGGAGAAATGGACCCTCCAAAGAGAAGAGGAAGATGATACAGATTTTGTATTTCATCTGTCTGGTGTAACCCTTGAGTTGGGTTTTCAACGTCAGCCCCCTTGTGCACACAGGCCATCTATTTTGTTTTGTACTTCTTTATTTTGGGGTTATTCGCGTCGACACTTTTCCACAATAATTCTCACTGAATGTTTCTCCCTTGGTTTAATAAATTCTTGTTCATCATCCATTTCTTAGTTGTTTGCTGTGTGGTTTTATTCTTGCTCGTAGGTGCCGTATGGCGGCCAGATGCACTTGTCAACAAGAAAAAAGAAAGTGACCGCCACACCTAAAAATCTAGACCTGGGGAAGCCTTTTGGATTAAACCAAAACATAATCAACAAACACGAGTCTGATTTCCTGCATTTCCCCGATACGGCTCACCATTACTGGGATAACCGAGAATGTACTCAGACGTTTTGCAGGTGGCGGTAAAGTTTTTTTTTCTCCAGCGGTGTGAACAAAGCCTGAGGAACAACTGGAGGGAAACAGTTTTCCACACTTATACCCTCACCTAAAAGATGGCGGCTGCACTGTGGCACAGCGGGAGGGCAGAATGCATTCACGCGGCAGAGTCTCGATTAATAATTGATCGGGCCGCCGCTTGCCTGTCGTATTGGATTCATGCAAGCTGACGGAGGTGAGCGCTGCTCGTCTGCTGCCTTCCCCCCCCCAGTTACGTAAGCGCCTGACCTCATCCGTCGCAGAGAGTTGGGATTCCCTCCTGCACACGGCGAACAGATGGAAGAGAGCCGGGGTGGGAGCATCGGGCCGCGTTAGGAAGAAAACAGGTGATGAAAAGCTAACCCGTGGCGTGGTTCTAAAAATGCGCTAATAGCAAACAACAAGAGTGAAGGGGTTGAACGAGTGTGTGTTGACGTTGCAGTCTGCTCAGTCGGACGAGATGAAAAAAAAAAAAAAAAAAAAAAAAACAGGGTGGGGAAAAACGAGTGGTTCCTCCAGCCCCGAGGGATCCACTTGGCTGCGCGGCAGCGTTTACCGCATGAAGCAATTCCAGTTGGAAGCAACCGAACACAAGCGTATTGAAGAGTTGTTCTCTTGCATAACGACACCTCAAAAGAAATGCAAATTCTCCTGTGACAATGTGAAGTTTCCGTTGGGGGCAATTTAGCTTAATATTGACAAACGAGCTCTGGATGAAATGACACAACGTACAGTTACAGCATACGTCGGGTGAGGTCAAGTTTTTTTCTGTAGAGTCAGATACGATTTCAGTGATAATCAAACAATTTACTTATTTTGCAGCATAGAATATTAGAAAAGGCTTGATCTAGTAATATTCCTCTAAAAGGGAAGATTAATGCCATCCGGGTCCTGCTGGGATGGAGCATGGACTGCATTGCTTGGAGAAGGCAAAAACAGATATTTTAGATCCACTCAGTCCAATTCTTGTTTTGTTTTTATTATTCCAACCAATTCCCATCTCAAAGATTGGATGGGAACACTCCTAATTAATAATGGTATTCATCATTTTTTTTGCTCATTCGAAAGGAAGGGCTAACAAAATGAATCTGTAGTATTTTTTTTTCTAAAAATCCCTTGGACAACTGAGCAGTGGATTTTTTTACATGATGTATTTTCAGACCAGGTTATTGAAATTTTGTGCAGCCAAAATATTTAAAGAAGTTCCATTTCATTTTCTTTTCAATTTTCAAATGTTACCTCTGGACGGATCTGTAAAATGATTTGAAAGATCGCGTTTATGAGAACAAGTATCTGACAATCGGAGATTTGAAGATTCTAGGGCACCATGGTGGACATTTGGACCACATTTTGGAAAGGGGAAAAACTCGAGAGATCGCATGAACTAATTAGAATTTTTATTGAATCAACCTAATTTGTGCAACAAATAAAGAATTCCATCTTCGGTTTTAGAAATCTCAGCCACCCAAGATCACCCTTGGTAGGTGTGGTTTAACCAAATTTCTGACTCGATAACTTAGTCTTTAAAATTTTGAAATGGTAAAATCATTGCTTTCCCCATTTCTACTTCCCCACCAGTCTTTGTTTGATTGATGACAATGAGACCCAAAAAGACGACTTCTCAGCGTGGCCACTGTGCAAAGTCACACTATCAACACGACTTTGGCTTGTTTGAAATGCAACTGACATAGTGACAACAGACACTCACTGATCTTTCCGGTGCAAAAAAGACGGAAAAACGAGAAGGCAGCTGATTGAGCCGCTTTTCTTATCCGACTGATGTCATCTGCGCTTAGAACAGGCTTGATTTAAAGAAAACATACAGAACATTACAGAAAACGATTTGAATTCAAATAGTTTGGTCTTTGAGTAGCCGACGCGATTCCAGTCAGTCAATCAATCAGTCCAAAGAGGAAGAGCTTCTAGCTGTTTGCCTCTGACATTTAATAATCCTTCTGGGAGTCATGCATCATTAATGGAGCAGAGAAACTCTCTCACTGCAGATTTTTACCTCCACTGGCCACAGTACAACAGTCTCTTGTCTATTATTTGCACCGTGGAATTCTTTTGTATACAAATCACATTCAATGGCAATGTGCGACATTAATGCTCATCTCTGGTAAAGCATGAATAAATAACTACTACCCACTGTCCTCATGTCTTCCCTCACAACATCCATCAACCTTTTCTTTGGTCTTCCTCTCGCTCTTTCGCCTGGCAGCTCCATCCTCTACTCTCTGGCCTCTGAACATGTCCAAAATCATCGAAGTCTGCTCTCTCGAACCTTGTCTCCAAAACATCCAACTGCGGCTGTGCCTCTAATGAGCTCATTTCTAATCCTATCCATCCTGCTCACTCCTAGCGAGAACCTCAACATCTTCATTTCTGCTCCCTCAAGTTCTGCTTCCTGTTGTTTCTTCAGAGCCACCGTCTCTAATCCGTACATCGTGGCCGCCCTCACCACTGTTTTATAAACTTTGGCCTTCATCCTAGCGGATACTCTTCCGTCACATGGATGAGGTCAGGTCCCGGGGACGGTAGCTTTAGCAGCGATTTGCAGACTTCCCTCTCCCCAGCCTCTTCATCCAGCTCTTCCGGGGATCTCCCGAGGTGTTCCCACGCCATCTGAGAAACGTAATCCCGGGTCATCGCTGGGGTCTCTTTCCAGTGGGACCTGGCTGGAAAACCTCACCAGGGAGGCGAATCCGGCTCAGATGCCCCGCCCACCCCATCTGGCTCCTCTCACTGCGGAGGATCAGTGCCTCTATCCTGAGATCCTCCCAATGACCGAGCTTCTCGCCCTAACTCTAAGGGAGAGTCAGGCTCACCCTGCAGAGGAAACTCATTTCGGCCGCTTTTATCCGGGACCATGTTATTTCGGTCGTGACTCACCGCTCGTGACCAAAGGTGAGGGGAGGAACGTATGTGGGGGGGAAAAAAAAAAAAAAAAAAAAATCAACGGTAAACACGAATAGTTGGAATGGCATATTTAAGTTCTTCAGTCAAGCAATGACATACAGTCAGTTGATGTGTGTGTCACACCTTTGTTATCTGCAGCCACACTTTTTATTTTTTTATTACGCGGGGAATCAACGGCGTGTGAGTGAAAGGGGCAGACGACAGTTTCTCTAAAGGAGGGCGGAACACTCGCGCGTTTGCATCTCCGTGTTTGAACCAGGCAGACTATGTAATGAATTGGACTGTCGCCGCCTAATGAATGGAGTCTAGAGACGGGGGAGAGGAAATGAAGGGACTGGGGAGATGTCAAACTACATGAACGATGAAGTAGCTCATATCGGGGCCAATATTACAGCAGCCTATTAGTTCTCCTGTCTCTGCTGGCGATGGGCGTAATGAGGCAGTCTCCAGAGACCAAATTGATGCCTCCACTGTCTCCAACCTTTTGAGGAGGAGGAGGAGGAAGAGGAGAGGCTACGCCAAGCTGTGCAAAGGGACATTTAGCAGCTATGTTTTCACTCGTTTATTATTGCCTCCAGCACAGAGGTGATGTTGCCACCGCCATTTCTTTGGGTGTCGCCGTCATTTTCCAGCGACTAAAATCTATGCTGCGCTCATGGAGAGGTGCGGTCATTTCTCACACGAGAACTTGTCACATTTTGCTGTCATTTTTTTCTGCTTTTGTTGAATAAAAAAAAAAAAAACATTTTTTCCTTCAGAGAATCAATTTAAAAGTAACTTAAAACACCGTGGGAACCTGATTCAGAAATGTGTTTCGAAATACAGTTTACATGTTTGACGTATAAAGTACATGTGAAACTCATTTTCTCCATTTTGCTTTACCTCCTTTTTAGTGATAGATAAAATTGGGCCCTGTGACGCACTTGGGCCTGGAATGGGCACCCTTACCTATCCATACAAAAACTTGAACAACTTCATCTGCATCAGCAGCTATCCAACGCGTTTGCAACATGCTGTTAGCTAGCTAGCTATGCCTAAACATTTAAATCAGATCATCTCGTGGCTGCTTTAGAGCCCCTCGTTGTCTTCCATGCATGTCACCCAAAGAAAGTAACAGCAAAAACGAGTGCGATGGGGTTGCGATGGATTTTTTCTTAAATCCAATTGGATAGCCTTTGTGACCCTTACACTTGTGGGTCCCTTCTGACCATCTTCTTGTCAGCCATAATCACACACACGACATGGGGAGCAAAGTGAAAGAGCAGTGAGGGATTACAAAAAAAAAAGTCCGACTTGACGGCCAGTGTGTAGAACAGGGCTTTGAGCTGGCGTGATTGTTTTAGAGCGCCTTGCTGTTGCGGGATGGAAAAGCGAGTAGTGGCGATTTGATGGTCCATTTTTGCACACATCATATTCACACCTATGGATAATTTAGAGCCTTCACTGTTACATGATTTGAGAATGTGGGAAGACGCCCGAGTACATTATGTCCTAACCACTCGCCTACTGTCACAAATGTAAATAGAGTTGAAGCCAGAAGTGTGCGTACACCATATAAGGAGACATGCACTTTTTATTCCATTGTTCAACATGAAATCAAATCTTGTATTAGCTTAATTAGGATGAACAGAATTATTTACATTTGCTAAATGCCAAAATAACGAGAAGGATTTTTTTCCAAGAGAATTTTCATCACGACTAGAATTTTAGGAACGCACTGCAATGCTTTTAAAATGCCCGATTAAATATGAATATATTGTTGACAGGCGGATAGTGTATGCAAAGTCTTTTTCGTGTCTTTTTCAAAGATGTCGGAAAGCCTTCTGTATTTTTCAGTGCATTCTCTCTGCGCTTTTCCTCCAGCCCTACCTATTTCATCTCATTTTGACATCCTTTTCCCTCATCATGGCTGACATTTAGAGTGGGCCGTCCACCCGAGGAGACTCATCACGAGCAAAACCCCCAATTAAAGAAAGTGCTTTTCACTGTGACGACAGACGGAACACGGCGACCTTATTACCAAAACTTGACCTCCTTTACGTTTCTCGCCTCATCACTGCGACGGCGAGCCGCCCAATCGCCGACATGCATTGTATCCTCCCCTCTTGGATTTTTAAGTAGCACTCAAATTTCATTCTCCTAATTATTATACGAGACAGCGAGCAACGCTGTTGCGTGGAGACGATATTGGAAAAGAGTTACTTTGCGTATAAAAGCGCAGAACACAAGGTCAAGCTCTGACTTGACTTTGGGAAAAAGTTACAATGAATTTTATCACAAACAAATATTCTTTCTTTTAATGTTCACATGGTTGCCATCATAAAAAGTTATGGCAAGTGGCAATGCGTAGGGAATGGTGACACTGGATTCTTACAGCTTGAAATGGGGGTCAACTAATGTCACATAACTTTCACTGTATCTATTTTTCTTCCAGTTAGATTTATTATTTTATCGTGCACATCCTTTCCCGAATCATTCTCCTTCCGAGTGGCTGTCTGACTCGGAGTGTGACCCAGCTTGCTGACTTCAAAGCAGATGCTTCTCCACACCATAAACATGCTGTAAATCAGAAACCTGCTGATCTCGAGCAGTTTTATCAGGACCATGCTGCAGCTTTGAAGAAATGTTTACTTAAGTATTCATCTTTGTGTTGGTATTGCAATCTGTTCCTCCATTTGTTTTGTAATCTTGTGACCCTTTGTTTTGAGAAACTAATAAAAAGGGGGACACCGGTAAGGCTGACTCAGAACGTGGTTTGGAGCTAGAGCTGGTCAGTCAAACCCGGTTCTCCTCATGAGCCAAATTGAAGATCGCTCTTCTCCCTTCATTTGCATAATTCATCCAGCAGTTGGGTTTAAACGTGTTCTTCTTTTAACACTCCTTCTTTTCTTGCGATATAAGAAAACAAAAAGTCACAAGTCCTGTAGCAGCCCTGCAGATATGCCACATGAATTGGAGCTAGTTTTGCAAATTCCGAACAAACGCGAGTCTGTGAATGTATCTGAATGTGACTGGATGAGCGAGTGGCCGAATGTGATTGGACGAAAGAGGGTGGAGCCAGTGCAACCGAGGATCCATTTTGAGGTGCACGCAACAAGTTGATGGCTGAAAAATCCCCCCCAAAACGTACCAACAACGTCACCGATTAGTCAAAATCAACTCGACCATTATCACCTTCGCCTCGACTATAACACCCGAATAGTTTCCAGGAAGATTTCTGGTTACGGGTTCGCAAACGCAAAAGAATGACCCTGTGATATCACATTCAGTTAGAGGGTGCAACACAGGCACTGTAATAAGAAGTAAATAAGAAGTTGCGACACATTTTAAAAGTATATCTTAATATAAACCTTTTATTCAGTGCATTTTTTTGTGTGTATACAACAAATAATAAACAACTGGAAGTCATCAGGCAGCCCGGGCATGTGCCTGCGTAATGTTGTTTGATTTATCCTGGTAGATTGGAACATATGATCCAATACGGGGTAATTACATACAGCCTACATCATGCAGCTCTAGACCAGAAAGTCCCCTGCGTTCTCCCATGCAACAGATAGATTCAACGAATACAAACCGCCTCTCGAGGGAACCGAGCACAGGAAGTTCTGCAAAAAAGCACGTACCGGAAAGAAGTAAAATGTAGCTTCAACGGACACACAAAAGGGTCCTTTTTTGTATATCAGCGTGTTGTACATGCCCTGTGCAAGAGAGGGAAGATGTCAATTTATGAAGCCCACCCCACCCATTTTTTTTAATATATATACCTTTACAAACATGACATCCCTATAAAATGTTAAGCCACCTAAAAGTCCACAGTATTGTTTTTTGTTTCGTTTTAAATATAGATAGAAAAAAATCATCACCACAACAAGTTACTCAAACATATAACGAGCATCCTGGGAAGCCATATTTCTATGGTCAGTGAGAAGAAGATGACCAAAAAAGAATGACCAGGTGGAGTTATGACACAAGCACGAAAAAAAAAAAAAAAAAAACCCACGAGGATAAGAGACAGACGTCGTGACAGAACAAGGAGAGAACGGGGGGGGGGGGGGGGGGACAGCGAAGTCGTTTCGTATCTCGGCCATTGAGCGGATCCTCAGAAAAAAACATTGATCACTCCAGTGTGACTGACATCATCATTTTTGTAGCCATGTTAGCACAAGTCCAAAATAAACGTACATTGAGGAGTGAGGGGAAGAAGAAAAAAAATGAATCCAGCTTTGCCTTCATACTGGCATCGTCGACTTAAAGGGACACTCTTTCGTTCAGTCTTTGGTTTGCTGGAACCCCGTTCAACAGTGCGACCAAAATACCGAACAATGTCGAGGGTGGGACAACAAGAGGCGACAATGAGAACCGGTCGGGAAAAAAAAGTGAAATGAAAACGTTCTTGGCTAATTGTGAAATTAGCAGAAAGAAGGGCAGCTGTGGCGTCTCTTAAAAAGGGAAAAGTTAAAGAGCCTCCACGCTCGGACCTCACGTGACGGGTCCGACGAGCGTAGGCTTGGCTTTCCCCATGCTCGAGAGATCAGTCTCGGAGCACGTGCACTAGGACGCAAGGAGAGCTACTGTCTGGCTGGGGCCTCGGGTCACCGGCGGAACCGGGTCGGGCCACGCCAGGGAGTTTATAGGCTTTGTATTCACAGAAGCATGGACGAGACAGAGATCAGGGCTTGCCTCCGAGACCCACACCTGGTTGTCGGGAAAGCCCAGCGACCCCTGCCCCTGACTGATGGATGCGCAAGTGCTTGTTGTCTACATGAGCTCAGAAGTGTTTGTGTGCACAGGAAAACAAGAAAAGTCAACTAATAGATGAGCTAACTGGTGAGGAAATAGTAAAAAGATTAGCCCAAAAAAGAGACTAACTTTGTGTCTCGGATGGTTAATGTGCCATGACGTGTCTCGCTATTAATGCCGTTGTTGGAAGTCATGAGCAATGCACCGAAGTGTGTTTTAATTGTAGGTAATGACGTTTTTCTACTGCAGGTGTTAACGTGTGGTATGTTGCTTAACTGCTGATTCTAGAAAGGGTCTGCATGGATTCACGCTCTGTTGGAGGTAAGGTTTCAAGGTTGATTCTGGCAGGCGGCGCTACGTCGACTCGTTCTGGCTCACAGCTTTGCCGCCGTTCAGCATCGCGGAGGCGCTCCGGCTCTTGGTGGGCGTGCCGCTACCGGAGCGGGAGAATTCCGTTAGGTCGTGGAGGGATGGCTCTCTGTACATCGCCACTGTGGAAAGGGGGAGAGAATGGCGGATGACCAAAACAATTCCAGGAGTCGACACTTTGATGTGTTGGTGTAGGAACCAAGTAAGCAGAGGCTAGAAATTGGATGATACTTGGTAATACAGCTCTGCACTGACAAAACACTCCTGGACTGCCGCAGTTTTCATTTTCTGGAATCCATTTGGGATCAATGGCACGTCTGTAACATCTTCACCCACTCACAGTTGTAACTTCATCTGACTTCAAACAGATGAAAATTTGAAGACGCACCAGCGTGCTAAATGTGACACAAGTAGTGCTCGTTGTTTAGTTGGCCCCCAAATCCCAAAACCCCGAACCTAATCTAACCTACATTGTCCCACCCCTAACTGAGAATATAAATTCCCCTAAACTACACCCTGATCCTACCCCTAAAACTGAAGCTAAGCTTTTGATTGATTACCCAAGCCAAACCCCCGATTACCCTACTTAAAGACCCCCCACCGCCACCTTAACCAATCCCCCGTTTCTTGCTTCTTAAAAAGAAACAATAATGTAGTTTTTCTTCAAGAAAATGTTCTCTGCCTCGTTGCCACGTGTCAACGTTCCTGTGCCTCATAGTCAAGTCTTGTTTTATCATGTAGCATGTTTTTGCTTTGTTTCGTGCTTTTTGGACCGTCCTTTTTTGCCACGCGTTGTTGTCTTTTTGGACTGCCTTCATGTGTACTGACCTCTTCCTGGATTAAGCCCCCATTCTAAACCACGTCCTTGCCTGGAAGTCTTGCATTTGGGTCCGACCTCGTGACAATGCCATCTTAAAATGAATTTCAAATGAAATTTTCCCCTCGGACCGAAGTCATATCTTAACGTTCCCCTTAAACTAAAGCTCAAGTCAAACCCTAACCGTCACAATTCCAATAAAAACAATCACAGGAGTAAGCCTTATCCTTTCATCTTACCTAAATGGTACCTGAACTAAAACCCCATGGCTTTGGATTAAACCATTTACATTAAATTTAACGTAAAATTTACCTCTATCCTTAATCTAAACCCCAAGTGATTGACACTAACCCTAGTCCAGCCCTCCCCCAAATCAAAACCTTAACACCTTACTTAAAGGTCAATTTCATAAAAAAAAAAAGAAAAATCCTCCATATTGGCTAAAACCTCCCCCTTTCCTCTGCTTGGTTGACTTAGTGTAAAAGACCCGCTTATGAAAGCACAGGCGTTTGTTATGTTGACAGCACTGGCTCCGGATCGGAGAGGTAGGCCAAAATCTCCGCCGGTGACGTAGTTAAGGTCAAGAAAGACGCATCACCTGATTTGGGCGCTCCTAGCAGAAAAAAAAAAATGTCTATAAATCAAGGAATGCTTGGACCATTTTAATTTAACAATTACTATGGCACTATAGAGCTAATTTTATATCCCTATTTAAACATTTTGGTTTAGCAAAATATGCCTGCATTGAATTACAATGCAAATCCTTATTGTTGACCTAAACCCATGCCTAAATTTTAACCTTAGTACCTGAACCCAAACCAAAAGCCCAATCAATCTTAATTCATAAATTCAATCCCTACTCTTAGTAACATTAACCTAAACCTTGACCCAAACCCTATGAACCCTAAATCCACCCCCTTCGTTTTAACTCCCAACATTGACTCAGACTTTTGTTTGTAAATTGGATTATAACGTACATGAGAAAAGGTAATACAAACGCATACCCCACCGTGTGACAGTCAAAGATAATCTTACAACACATTTCTTTGAAGATGTATAAAAAAAATCATGCAAACAAGCTCCTATGATTCAGGACGTGACTCATAACGTCTGCATAGAAACCAAAGCGATGATCTCAGAAAGGGTCCTGCACGAGGCCGACTCGCCGCAAAGTGCTGAATCAAGACGTCACAGCGGATCAAGTTGGCGCTGCACTTAAAAACAAATCCCGTATTCACAGCGTTGCATTATAAATTCAGCGTTTGCATGTGCTCCGCCTCTGCTGTGTGTGCAGCATTCGCCCAATTTGCTTCTCAGCAGCCACCGTGAGACAAAAAACTCTGTCATCTAACGTCCGCAGTATTTGGTTTCGGGACGTTGTCGACATCCTAGAAGGCTATTTTGGCGTTCGTCCCTAAGGGAGGCCACGGCGGAAACAACTTTGCACAGCTTCAGTTTTAGTTTGTCCTGACAACGCGGTAAACACATCAGCCGGTGAATGCATTTGACTGTGCTGTGCGCTGTGCGTGTCTCGTTAGCCAAACGGGGATAAAATGGCGGCAAGTGACCTCGGCACTCAAACGCCAACGCTTCTATTTGTTTCCAAAGTATTAACAATGCCTAAGGACCGTAAATCTTGTTGTTCACCACCATCTTAAATATTTCAGCGACTTATTAAGCTGCATGTGAGGGGGGAAAAATATTACAAACAGCTCTAAATATGATCCACTGTTGTTCTTCACCACTCAAAGAACAATAAACAGTTTTATGATCATTTTTTTATGAGTGCTTTGACACAGCTCCTGCATCGAATCTCATTCGATTTTTGCCGGTTAACTTCATCCGGCGATGACGTAAACCGTTCACATGAAGATCTGGGACATGATCGGTGTGAAAAAAAGATGAAATAATAGCAGCTGTACTTGCCTGATCCAGACTTGAGTCTCAAATAAGTGGAACCAGAAGAAGAAGAAAAAAAAACAGGAGGGGGGAGCAAGGGAGTCAGAGCTCGAAGGGGACGATGCCAGCCATTAAATAATTAGTGCCCTGAAACGGCACGGCCACTTAATCTTGATCAACTCATGGGAGAGATTCACTTTTATTCCTTCACAAACTACAGTACATGAAGTATCACGAAATACATTCTTCATGCAGTAACAGCAGAAGAAATATTAGTTGGACTGGGAAAGAATCACTTTCTTCCCCCTGAAAAGTGCGAATTTCCTCTCTGACAAAATGCAGACCCGGCCAGGCAATGGCCCTCGTCCCGCTTCCAAGCCTCCGTCTCACCTCAGTGTGTTCTTTTCCTCACGTCGTCCTCTCTCAGCATAAAGCAGGACGGCCATCTGTGGCTGTTGATCCTTAAGTGAACGTGCGAGCCCCGGGATGGCCGCTTAAATGAAAGCGAAAGGCTATTACGGCGCTCCCAAGGGCCGCACGCATGGATTCCTGATGAGAGGCCGAGCAGAAGCGATTCGACAACGCCTACAGCCCAAGAAGCCGTTTCATGAAGTCGTTTGAGATTAGAACACCGAGGACGAGGGGAACAGGACTGCTTGCGTGGAAAGGGATGATTTATAACCCGCCGGTTGATTGACACATCCCAATAAAAACAGAACATTTTTGTTCTTTTGACGAAAGGAAGTCATACAATGAAGCCGTCAATGTTTTTATGATGAATGTTCTACAAAGTTCTTTGTCTTAATTCGGGGTGTACATAAAAACCAGGGACCGTAAATCAAAAACATAATTTCCTTTAACCATTAGAGGTCTGTTCATAGACTATTATCCCCTCATTTGATGTTATTTGATGATTCGAGATGGAGTCCAAATGGTGCGTAAAAACAACCCCATCTATTGTGAAACAACGCTTGAAATGTAGCACCAGGTTTGTGAAATGCGTTGCGGCACGACGGGTCGACATCCCGGAAGGCGCTCGTTTTGCTGTACAAACATCCTCTTGTGAACATTTCCCAGCGCATTTCCCGTGCCTATTGCCGGTTCAGCATTTAAGTATTGCTTTTCTGTCATCGTGGTGCGGAGGAACTCAGTTAAAGTGAGTTGAAGCGCTTCATATAGCCAGAACAAAGTGCTTTTGGCGCCATGTTGTGGCATCTTGGTGGCAAGGAACTATGCGTAAGTGAGTTGCAGATGTTTATTCAGACAAAACTAGAGCTTTGTTAGGAATGATAGTGTCCACCCCCTTGTCAATCGTGTTAGGAATGGTACTGTCCACCCCCTTCTCAATGGTTTGTTCCAGTAGCGTATGCGGAAGCGCGGGAATGTTATGCGGAGAGCCGTGACTTAATACAAGCACTACTGAGCATTCAAAGCCGTCGCACGTCGTTTTTGTTGATACGCGCACATAAACGAGCTTTGCCACCATTTGTGGTGTCTTTGTGCCAATTATGTTCAAATGAATTTAGGAGCTTAATTTAGACAAAAAAAAGTGCTTTGCTGCCATCTTGTAGCAATTTTGAAGTGATTTCAGCAGCTTCGTTTAGACACAAGCAGTGCTTTGTGGCATTTTAGTGCCAAGGAACTATGTTGAAGTGAGTTGAGGAATTTAATATCGACAAAAGTCATGCATTGGAAATATAAGACTATAGGAATATAGGAAACATATGAAATGATCAACCTTTTGTGGATGGATCACTTACTCAAAGATTTTTGGGTTTGCTACCTATCTGCCACGAATACTACATATATACTACTGTGTGATTTACAATGTAAAAACTACTGAAAATCTTTTGGATCAGTACTTCTATTGAATTTGATCGACAACTTGAACAGTGAACGATTATTCCAATGGATTTTCTCACCTTTGAGAGGTTTGGGCAGGAAATGGGCAGCCGGCTTGTTCTTCTTGACGTGGTTGCCCTTCATGATTTCTCCCTCCTTGTTCAGACCAAGGTACCAGCCCCTGCCTGACTGCTGCTGGCGGTAGATCATGGAGGAGTACGTCACGTAGTAGTTCTCGAACACTGACTCCTTGAATTTGCATTCCGGCGTGAAGTGTTCCTGGAGAGGGGGGGGCGAAGCAGAACAATTTTTACAGCCTGCGTGAGCGCAAACAAAATGAGGAAAAAAAAACCTCAATCGAGAGTGCAGTGAAGCTTGGTCACATCATCACAACATAGACAAGCGCATTTGCAATGACGCTACTGCGCTATTCATTGCATTTGCAGCGTTGCAGCGCAGATAACACAAAAATGACAGATACAGATGAGCATTAATAAAACATAGAGTAGAGATAATGACCATATTCTCATATTGCTCTGAGCTGTTAATTATGCATGGCTACTTCATTGTGATTCAGCCCCACTGAATTTTACATTTCGCAGGACAGGCTAATTTAGCTTTATATGACACGTCCATGTCTTCGTTTGTCTAAGACCACACATGAAATACTCCATTGTAGTCGGTACAGGTTGTGATTATCAACGAGCTCACTCGAAACTAAAAATTCCACATGTGGTTTTCCAAGATTTCCTCAAACGAATCAAAAACTGATTAAAATTTTTGTCAAGCAATTGTATCCATCCATCTATTTTCTTCGCCGCTTATCCTCACAGGGGTCGCGGGGAGTACTGGAGCCTATGACAGCTGTCAACAGGCAGGAGGCGGGGTGCACCCTGAACTGGTCGCCAGCCAATCGCTGGGCACATCGGGACAAACAGCCGCACTCACAATCACACCAAGGGCCAATTTAGAGTGTCCAATTAATGTTGCATGTTTTTTGGAATGTTGGAGGAAACCGGAGTGCCCGGAGGAAACCCACGCAGGCGCGGGGAGAACATGCAAACTCCCAAGCAATTCTAATCCTTTTAATTTAAAATTCACATGCTCAAAGATTTCAATTGCCCCCCCCCCCCCCCCCCACGCTATTCATGCAATGGACAATGCCATCTTTTTGCACATGTGAAGACTTGATTCAGGAAGACACGTGTGGGAAAAAAAAAAAACTTGCTTGCACAGTTGAAAGGATGAAAGTTATCCCAGTGGAGCAGAGAATAGGAGAAAGTGAGCTTAAAAATACTAAAACATAAAAAAAAAAATGGAGAGCAAGAGGCATGTGCAGCCAGTCTTCGCTGAGGAAGATGCCGTCGAGATGAAGTGGAGGAGAAGTGGAAAAGTGACGTTTTGTCACAAAGCTCTGAGTAATGAAAAGGTAATTATTGTTCTTATCAATTAGAGGAAAAGCATTGAGATCATTCAGTATGTGAGAGAATTGGGATTTCAATTACTTTATCGAGCTTGGGAAAGGTTCTCAAAATCACACTTTCTAGTCGATTACCCACATTATTAGGGTTGGGGGGGACATAAAACAGTTATGTACCTTGATATGGATGGTGTAATTAAGCGAGGGAGGGGGGGGGGGTCACCACACCCAGGACAATTTGAGGATAACATAAAACCGAATTACATTGCTTTGAGCCACCAAATGTCTAATTACGCGACTGCTCAAATGTCCCAAAATGTATAATCACGGGTATAAAATACACGTAGAAGATAAACACACGCAGGATCCAATTATATTAAAACAAGCACGAGAGCAAATTCCCTTTTGCCAAGAAACAATGTGCCTGCTTGAGGACCAGTAAAATACATGAAAGAGCCAAGTTTGAGGAAAAGTCCAATTGTGACTACTTAGAGAAACGTAGCGAATATTCAAATGATTTGGAATAAGAATTGGGAGGTCGACAGACAGGAGGGACACTTTTGCGCAGTACGGCGCTCGCCAAATTCCACCTCTAGAGTACCTCGCAGCAACAACACTCAACACATCTTTTTGACTGATGCATTCACCGTGTTTGGGTTGCCAAGCTTCGGCACCAGCGGTATTACGCTCACAAAAACAGACTGCTTCAGAACAATTTACGGGCAAGGATAGTATAGCGCTCGCCCTCACAGATTGACTTTGAACATCACTGCGATCGCACCGCAACCTCGGAGATCTTATCGCCTAAAGGGTGTGGATAAGATTCTGTTAAAAAAAAAAAAAAAAAAAGGATCGAGTCGTCGAATGAGCAGCTTCGGGGAGAAAATAGCTTTTGGTAATCAGAAACTTGCATTTGTTGTAAATGTACTTGGGCCTTCGGGCAATTCTTTAAAAGGCTGGCATATGCCAACTTTTGCCAATTTGGTAGACTTTGTCACAAACTAACGGTGCATGGGCGGACCCAAATGCAGGACTCTAAGACGAGGACATGATGTTCAGTGGGGTTTAGTATAAACGGAAGTTGTGCACGACAACGCACTCCGAGAAGGCCGGGATCCAAAACACATGAAACATTGTCCGATAACTATGAGTCAACTAAAGAGCATAACCAAAAGCGTGAATGTAGAGTGACAATTTTTCATACCGCCGGAATTATATTATATCAATAGAGCTGTAATGTTAGCTGAAAATGTGATTATTTATTTGTTCAATTATTTACTATGGGAAACAGAAAAAAAAACAAAAAAGAAGGCTTCTCGATGTGATCCTTAGCGTACATTGATACCTCGACTTATGAGATCAATTCATTCTGTGACCAAACTTTGTATCAATTCACTCATATTTCAACAAAAATTTCCCTGCTGCAGTTAAAATCCCATGAACCTGATCCAGCCCTTCCAAGACACTTCATTTTTTAATGTACTGTAAGGTAAATAATAAATGCTAAACGATTAAACACAAACACACACACTGTAGTATCCGCGTGTTGACGTGTGGCTTCAAAGGGTGTGGCCAAGCAGTCTTTACCACACAATTCACTGGGGCTCTTGTACATTGAGGTACTACTCTACAGTATTTCTAGAACAAGTGGCTAACATAAAATTCAGTTTACGCGCAAAATACTTTATTTGAAGACAAACACACAAAAAAAAACATCGTATACGCGCTATTCTCGGGTAGCGAAAATTCCTGGTCTGGTTGTGCGGAAGGGGCACGTCACGTGCCGTAATTTTACGCAACAGCCACTTTGCATTGGGTTATGGTGGCCATTTTGGGCGAGCAGTATTTACAAATGTAAACAGGACAATGTGAAACCCCTCAACTGTACTTCTTCCGTTCAAATTTCTGGCAAGTTCCGAGCAAACCCAAAATGCTTCTCATCTCGAGCCAGCGGCAGCGCTCTACCTCGAGTAATTAACTTTTGTAGAATTGGCTGCTTAGATTAAGTGTAGCAAAAAAAAAAAATGGGGGTGGGGTGGAAACGGCGCCGACTGATAAACAGATTTGTTTCCAGGACCGATTGGTGCCAGGACTGGCTTCTGGCGAGTAATTGCGCCTTCTTGGGCCAGCTCGAAGCGTGACACCGTTTGCTCCCACTGACATGCGGTGGGCCCACAATATTGGGGGGGGTGATGGTGGGGAGGGGGGTGGTGGTTGGGGGATCCCCAATTCTATACTGAGATGGACACAAACTTCGGGATTCTTTAGAATAGAATCCAGCAGCGTCTCCTACTGCTGTCTTTTGTTCGCTGATAACGTGTCTGTTAGTCACTATACTTGGTGCCAGATGGAGCCAGGGCACATTATTTAAAGTAGGACATTACTGTACATCCGTAGTATTAATATTAGCCAAGTGGTTTCCTTTACACCAACTTAATGCTTAAATAAAAACTATCGCATGGCCTGAGCCAAATGAATTTCAGTCAACTCCAGGCAATCACTTTATTTGAAGTAGAATATTTTCTGGACTCTAAACTGGACCTAAAAGCCTTCAATTTCCTCAAAAGCCGACGGTGCGCCTTATAATCCAGTGCGCCTTATATATGGATCAATACTTGAGCCTTTAGTGCAACTCCATCTAATGGATGCATAACTGGAATATACCATCTATTCGATGCGCCTTATAATGCGCAGCGCCTTATAATCCGATGCGCCTTATATATGAAAAAAAAAAACTTCTTAAAATAGGCCATTCATTGAAGATGCGCCTTATAATGCGGAAAATACGGTAGATAAGATAAATAGAATATCTTTACAGAACAATATTACTGTGAAAAAAAGTCAAATTGCTGTCGGTGTTGTTAACACGTGACTTCCTTGACACCATTCTCCAATTAGCCAGGGTTTGGGCACCGTTTTGTGGCATTTTTGACTTGTTAAGGGGAAAATTTGATTTGCGACTAGCGAAGTGCAAATAGCTCACTGTGTTGCATCGTGATCCTGATCCGCTCTATTTGTTATACTCTCCTTGTTGGTGGTGGCTTCAGCAGCCCCCCCCCCCATCCTCTCCAGCCCACCCCACCCCCACCCCCTCTGCACTAGCTTGTTGTCCTCAACACCCAGCGGCATTTTTTTTTTTTTCAACACTCGAATCTTTTTGAACACCGCAGGCGCATCCAATGCAGACAGTACAGTATGACTCATATCAGGTTCTGTTACTTTTGCATTGGCAGCCCAGCTCTAACACGCAATTAGCATTTAGCAGGCAACCGTTAAGTGGATTCTGCGGTCCTGTCAAGAAAACACTATCAATTATAATCCACTCTAAGATTGCGTTAGGTTGGCTTCGGGCGAATAATCATTGCCCGGTAATGTTTTCCTGATCCAATCAGCAGACGGAGAAATACTTGCATAATGGATTTGATCTCCCCGGCGGAGACGTCGGCCGCTCGGCTTTTCTTTCGAGACACGGGCAAAAATCGATGCCGAGCGACACCCCCGCGTGCATTCGGCTGCCGCGTCCGGGATAAAACGACACCGATCACACCGGCGGAATCGTCGCTGCGCGCGACTCGAGACAAACGAGGGAAGATCAACTTTGCTGTGTCTGTTTTTCCTAATTCCCTGTCTGGGGTGTAATGGATTAGAAGTACACGCCGAAGCCAGCGCGCGGATAAACGACACGGCTCAGCGGATTGGAACACAACAGCGATGGTTATTTACTGAAAGTATCGAACTCGCACGGATGAAAAGGCGCGGATGTGAGCAAAATACTTTTTGAACAGGACGGAAACACGAGGCCAGACGACTCGAGCACAATCGTGTACTTGTTGATTTGGAATTAAGCCTGGGTGTTCCGGTTATGTATTTAAAAAAAAAAAAAAAACAATACAGGAATGATGTTTCACCGTGGAGAACGCAGGTGTCAAACTCAAGGCCCCGGGGGCCAGATGTGGCCCGCCATATGATTTTATGTGGCCGGCGAAGCCAAATCTAGAGTGTCAATTTTCATGATTCTTGTAAAAAATTTGTAGCAAAATTTCAAATTTTCATATATTATAAATGTGTCTCTCTCGGGATCCCTCCGGAAGAACTGGAAGAAGTGGGAAGAAAGGGAAGTCTGGGTATCCCTCCTGAAGCTACTTCCCCCGCCACCTGACCCGAAAAAGTGGTAGAAAATGGATGGATAGATGGATGGATGGATATCATAAATGATAAAATTGAGATATTACACGTGATTTTGTGTTACCAAACATGAATAGTTCCAAAACCAGTTCATAGACTGATGATGTACAGTAAATATGATGAGATGATTAAATATTTTTGTTCCACAGTCATAACGGCCCAACAATGTGGCCCGCGGGAAAAATGAGTTTGACGCCCCTGGTGTAGAAGAAGGGCGGATGTCTCGATTACATATTTGTATGTAAAAGGAAGGCTTAGTCGAAGCCAAAAAAAAAAAAAAAAATGTATTTCACAGTCTAAAATGACATTGTAGAAAATACACGTTTCAAAACGAGGTGATTGTGTACATACGCAAATCAGGAAACTTGAAGTATTTTTCCGATTTTTGCCGTCTTTCCGCGTTTTTAGCAATTACCGTCAAACGTATTTAGAAACAAACCTTGAAATTAACTTCAAGGTCTTTAAAGGGGACTTTCCAAACCGGAAGCCATCGTTCAAGGTAACGCTTGACCGCTTAACCTCATAAGTAGACAGCCTTTACTCTCAATTCCTGACGCGGTCCAGAGGAGACAGCGGCATCGGTGAGTCAGTCTAATTGAAATATGACCAGAACTTAATAGCGTCACGGGAAATATGTGGGCGCTCATAATCACAGCAAAATACGAAAAGCTCTCAAACGTCTTCAGCCCGATCAGCTTGAATTTCGACAATGGCTGCCCGGCAACGTCTTTGTCCGCGCGTCTCGTTCTCTGCCGAAGCAGAAGAAGGAAGACGTTACAGTAGTAATCGTGAAATACATATTAATTGCTGCTTCTTCACCCACACGTTGACTCTGATCGATGAATATTTTTTCACTGGTGCATTGTGCCTCACCCACACATGCACTCTTCCTCTCGCTGCCCGTGTTCTCTCTCTCACGCTCGCTTGCTCGCTTTTCAAACAAACGTCGGCTCCTACATGTGCCGTGCACAGACTTAAGATCTGCGCATTTCACATGGACCAAAGCAAAATTATCCGTGTGAATTATTCATTTGTAGGTTTGTACACATGCGACTTGCATGTTTATTTGGTGGACGCTGCACGCGACCTGATCTGACCTGACCTCTGCTGTGTTTTCCAGTCCGGATCAGGATGAACGGGAGTCTTTCAGAAAAAGCGAATGTTTTTTTTTTTCTTTTTTTTGGTTTTTTTTGGCCGTGTTAATGTGTGCTTTCTTTAGATTCTGCTGCACTGCAAGTAAGACGGGCATTATCGGCGTGTTACCTTCGGTGTAGCTTAACCGGAAGACGCATTCTGTATTTTGCAAAGTGAGATGACCGGGGCGCGGCACGGCGGATCAGCCGGTGAAGCGTTGACCTCACAGTTCCGAGGACCCGGGTTCGACCCCGCCCCCGTCTGTGTGGAGTTTGCATGTTCTCCGCGTGCCTGTGTGCCTTTTTCGGGGTCTTTGGCGGTGCTTTCGAATTTACGACAACAAAGCGCGCCCTGGGTCGGCTGGTCGGGCCGTGCGCGCGATGTTATTTCTGAGTTGTGTTGCATGCAGGCGTTCGAGTACCAATGTTCACTAGAAAACAGAAGCAAAAAAAAAAAAATCTCAAAATTTTCATTTGAAAATCGATTTGTTCGAGATCGGAGACTTTAGGTGAATGGACGAGGTGCACCCAGGATTGGTCGCCAGCCAATCGCTGGGAACAAACAGACAAACTAGCAATCACGTTCGCACCTGTGGACAATTTCCAGTGTCTGAGTGAAGCTGAATAGCTTTTTATATTTTAAAAGATTCTTGAGCTGGGTCACTTGTATCGTAAGGCACCAACTATAATTAAGATGTTTTTTTCAAGTATTCCATAATTAAACAAATAAAACAAAACCCCTTGGAAAAAGCATATTATTGCTCGGAATATTCGATCTTTCTCACGAATCTTTGATCATGCTGCATATGTTGTTTTATTTGGACAGATTATTCAATATCACTCACCGGGAGCCGTGGACTCCTGGAGCGCTGAGATATAAATACAGCGTCTAAACGTGTGGGAGTATTTTTTATTTTTTTTAGTTGATGCAGGGTATAGCAATTACAATCATATTTTGCCCACAGGTGTGCAAAATTTGTCAAACGATTGCTCATAATTGTAAAGACGTTCATAAAAGTAAAGTACTGTCATCCGCTCGAAGGATGCTTCGCAGTCACTCGGGTTTCATCGCTCTTCTCGTGCGACGTTTAACTTTTCAATTGAAGTGACGCTAATCGAACGACCGCCGGAAGCGAAACGAAACCGCGACGCGTGGAAATGCGTTTGGCGCGCAAGCCCCGAGAAGGTCGGACCTCGTTTGTTCCGATAAAGTTTGACGCTGCCGGGCGAGACCTTTCGTCGTGCGGCGCGATCTTTACTAATTTGACTACGAGGATTGTCTGTCAAGTGCATGTTTGCGTCTCGTTCGGACGACGCACAACCCGCCGTCCGCACTTTCTTCTCAGTGGCCTGCAATTGATTTATTGATGGGATCGCACGATTGATTAGAAATAATTGAGACAAATGAGTCATGTTATTTTTTTTTTATTACTTCATTTGTTCGAACTGATTGCGACTTCAATGATTGTATCCAAACAAATTGTTTCAATTTAGTGGCTAGAAAAAAAATACATGCTCAAATTTTCTGCTGCTACCACGAGATTTGTATAAATCATATACAGATAGGATTATGATTTGAAACGGCACCTTGAGTTGATATTATTCGCAACTCCTGTTGGCGATATTCAACTTTTTGTCAACTCAAGCACTTTTATCCAGCCGTTAGTCATCCCTGCTTGAGGCTCCGGGCCGATCTGTGCCTGAGACTCGGGGGCTGCAGTCAGGGATGCCTGCAATTCGGAGCTAATTCCCCGTTGAACCCTCCAAAAAAAAAAAAATGCAGGAAAACAGATTCTGGTTCGGGTTTTTTTCCTCCACGGATCCAAAAGTTTTTGCATTGTTTACCAGCAGACGCTAGTTTTACTTTTGATGAGGCAGCCGGTAACTTGCAGTCCAGAGGTGGATGGGGGAACATCTAACAGTCTAACTTTAGCTGGGAAGGACTTTGGGTCTTCAAAAGTCTTCGATAACAAAAAAAAAAAAGTTGAAAGATTTGCCTCAAGTAGCTGTAGGGGGGGGGGGACATAAATTTTGAGCGGTTTTATGCAGATTAGAAAAAAATATCTGCATGAGTATTGTCATATTGTTTGTCTAGATGTGTTGCTGCACCATTTGTGTTCAAATACTTGTCTACTTAGAGGATTATAACACCGCAAGTATTGATGTTATTCATTCACCCATCTATGGAATTTTACATTGTGTATTAGCATTAACCAAGCAGAAATGGATTCATTTAAATGGACAAAGTATAATTGCCTTGGTTTTATATTTAGTTTGACAATAAATTTAGACGGGAAGTGGCGATAAAAAGCATCAAGCCATTTCTTTGAAGAATAGTTGAAATTGTTGCTTGCCGGGAAATGAGCTGAGTTGTATTTAGAATTTCAAATTCCGCGTGAACGATATAATCTCGGATTTACGAGTCACTCGTACCTCAAGGCATGACTTTATAATTAAATGACACCAAGCTATTCTGAATATATTCACAATTTGACTTCAGAAAACTGAACTTGTTTGATTGAACAAGTTATTATACTCATTTAATTGGAGATTGCCACTCTGAATTTTTTTTTTTTTTTTTTTTTACTTTTTACGTGAGAACTGATTGTAAGAAGGGCTACATGACTTGTTTGCAGCAAACTTCAGTCATAGTTCATTATACATACATAAAATATTTTCATTTTAATTTTTTGTATGATGCAACATTACAGGTATGTTAAAAATTCAAATAAAATAAGCAAGTCAGATGCAAAATTTAAAGCTGTGGTATTTTTAGAACATACGCGTTGGTGACCCCTACGGTAATTCTACCCTCTGCCCTCTAGTGGAATAGCATCGAATTGCACTGCCTTTCATGATACGTCACTTACAGATGGAGAAAATCCATTTTTTGTAGAAAATAAATCACTTTTTGGGGAATTTGGAGAATTAGCCAAGGCACATTTAAGTTACTCCCTTCGCACACTGGCATGCCGCGGTGGAGTGGTTATTAATAACTGCATAAAGACAGCATGCACAAAAGGAAATCATTTCATTCCTAATAAAAGTAAAATGTATGTGCCGTACACGCCACAGTGTTTTCTGTAAAATCGTTTATGATGACATACACCAGTTGACATGCGGTTTGAGTCTAAAACGCCAACACGGTGTGAGCGCGGAACGTCCAACGTAATTAGCGTAGCCGCGCTAACAACACGCGACGTCATTTGACAGACCGCCGCGCAATAAAACCCATCTGACGGCCCTTCGTCAATCGCGTCGCGCGGCGTGTGAGTTTGTAAAACTGCTCGAAAGCGAGCGCGGTTGATGCCAGGCGGCAGATGTCTTTCGCCGCAACCGTGTCCACGCTTCCAATAAGAAATAAGCGCGGCCATTTGCCAGCACGCTAATTTGGCGAGGCACTCACCGACGTGTACAGGTAGCCCTCGCTGTTCATAGCCAGGTAGAGTTTGGTCTGCACCCCCTGGATGGCCACCACTCGCAGACCCACCGGAATAAGGTTGAACATGGCTAAAGGGAAAAGGAAATACGGCACATGTCATCAGTAAAATAATCATTTAGCTGATTATACGGATTACATTCATCCATGCATTTTCTGAGCCGCTTATCCTCACAAGGGTTGCGGGAGTGCTGGAGCCTATCCCAGCATGTTTTGTAGTTCTAGTAGCGAGAAGATAGCAAACTAATTTCAACAACCGTGCGATCACTGCGGTCAATTCAGATTTATAACGGCAGCGTCAAATCAAATTACACCTCACAGTCCCGAGGCTTTAAAAAAAAAAAAAAAAAATATTGCTTAGTTGTGCTTTTAAGGCACCCGTTAAAGTCTTTAGTACAAGTTGCCGGTTTATGACCCTGAATGTAAATCGGGCAGCTAAAGCGCAACACTTTCATGGATGCCAATAGTACTTCCTGTGCTCCACGAGAGATGGAAACGTGTTTTGTTTTGTTTTGTTTTGTGCACGCAATCATAAAATAATGATCAACTTGCTCCCCGTTCAAAAGGAAGACAATTGACGTGGATCCTCTTTTGACGTTGTAGCGAATGCACGGCGCGCACGAGGTCCGTGTCGCGCCACCGGACTCGTTTCTGGTCAATGAGGTACGACTAATTAATCTCAGCCTTGTGTTGTACGCGAGCGTCTGCGCGCCATAAAATGCTGGCAGGGAACCGGCGAGCTGAATTGAGGCGACAAAACGCAACCAAATAGTCTTTGCTAATGAAGACTACAAACAGTCAAACTTCTCTCTGTTCTAATCTGGACAAAGTCCCCAACAGTGCTGCTTTCAGCACTGATAAAAATCATCTGACCAATATAATGATAATGAGAATTGTAAAAACAAAATTAGGCCCATTATATTTCCTTACAATTGGAGTTGTTTTCTTTTGCAAACCTTTACAAAACGTGCTGTTTTGGCACCGTAGTTTAAAAGTTAGGTCTATATTAAATTGATGTATTATTATTTTTTTTTAATATTAAGTGAGTACATCTGCCTCACAGTTCTGAGGACTGGGGTTCAAATCCCTGCCCCTCCTGTGTTGGAGGAGTTTGATGTTCTCCCAGAGCCTATGTGGGTTTTCTCCGGGTACGCTGGTTTCCTCTGACACCCCCAAATCACGCACGGTGTGTTGTTTTAAGACCATGGAATATTACATATAATCAATTCATGGAGCGTTTTTAAATACCATCTTTTACCCGATGCAAATAATGAGCACATCGCAGGACTTAGGGCACGACCCTGCGGAACTCCGACTGATGTTTTGATGATTCTCAATGACTTACACTGACGGAAAGTATTTAATTCTCGGAAGTGGTGAGCATAATTAATATTTGATCGTGCTTGTGTGGATTTTTAAATTGTTTTTAAACATTTATCTTGAATATGAAAAACAAACCAAATATTAATTTAAAAAAAAATATATATATATATATGTCCAAAAAGAATGAATGAAGATTTGGATTTTCTAGTTTCAGAAGTAGAGCACTTTCAGTTTTTACTGCAAAAATGTTTTAATATTGCAGTAGAGTAGGTTTCACAGCTACAACTCAAATTTCTGGAAAATAAATGGCGCAAACATTAATTGTTATTAGCATCATTTTGGCAATTATTATCATCATTAGTGAGACATTTCAATGTGGAACAAATGTTATTTTTAAAAAAAAAAAAAAATCTCTATATATTTATTTTTTAAAATCAAGATTATGTGTTCCAGTGGCCATCGCTCCTTGTCAGACCAGTTGAGCTCGATGTCACAGAACGTCGTCGGACACCTCTGAGCAAAGTGCACAGCAGGAGCTTTTGCGAGGGCTTTTACGTTCGCCCTTATCACCTCAACGGCGCAGACGCCCACAAGCTGCAGCGGCTTGTCAACTGTCAACTCCTCGGGGAGCCAAGAGCCCCCCCCCCACCGCCACCCGCCTGTCATCTGCACGTCTAACTGGACTTACGAACAAAGGACAGCCCTGATCCTGCTCTTGAGAGGCAGCCAAAGTGCAATTGTGAGGAAAATTGAAGAAGACGGAAGGCAAAATACACGACAGACAAAAAAAAGTTCATTTTTTAATCAATTGGGGGTGGCGTTGAACCTTTCAGGACCCTAACCACTACGCAACCCACACAATTCTCCCACCTCACTATATCATGAGGGATAGGCAACCGGCCCGACCCCAAATACCAAAAAAAATTAATAAAAATGAAAATTGCTGCCTCGAATGGTCTGTAAAATATTCATTGAATTAATTCTACACACTGTATAATGATGCAGTACCTTAATTGTAATCAAGTACAAGTACAGATTTAATGCGTACAGGTCAGTTGTATAACAATTTTGAAGTACAATAGGTGCATTAATATTTGGGAAATGCTTGTCAAACATTTATTGAGGTTTTATTCTACAATGATTAATTTTCACAGATTTTTTATATGCAATACATTTGAACCATTATGTGCATTTTCTACTTTGCTATATTTAAGTGTTCTTGTTAAGCCACTTCGACCACTGGTTTAAAACATAAATACACAACAAATTGCGCCTAGGTGAATTTTTCTGAAAATAGCTAGAGATGCTCCATTAAAAAAAAAAAACAAATGCTTAATAAGTCAATTTATGAATAACACAGGGAAAAGGTGGAGGTTAAATGTATTTTCTTTGGTTGCCTTATTATTATTATGATGATGATTATTATTATTACAGTATTACCAAAAAATGAGTTTAGGTGTGGCAGAATTGATCTGGTATCACATTTTGTAGTTTATTTTTTCACTTCCTTCGCTACATGTCAACATCTGTCAACAAGTGGAGTCTTTTAATAAATGCCCTCCTCCCCGCCGAGGTTGCTGCTGTCGTGTTGCGGCACGCGCGTACGCCGTCAGTCGTCTTCATTTCACAAAGTTTACCAGCTGCTCACGCTCAATATGGGAGAGCCCAGTTACTCCCCGCCCCCCGGGAAACAGGCCAACCGGTGCAGGCCTCAAATCGCTTGCTGACATTTGCTGGTGCACGGATGGCAATAAATTCTCCCGGGGGGGGGGGTTCAAAATCAGTCTTATGTTACATACGGTCGGAGGAAATTTATGTGAACCCTGAACGACCAATTGCAGGATTGCAGAAATTGCTCACAATTGACTTAATTTAATTGAATATAATCCGATCACAGGTGGAAACAAACGAGAGTGTACTTGAAGTTAGGTGCACTCAATCGCTTCTGATTGGCCTTGACCTTTTCATCCATCCATTATCTTTGCCGCTTATCCTCACGAGGGTCGCGGGGAGCGCTGAAGCCCATCCCTGAACTGGTTGCCAGCCAATCGCAGGGCTCAAAGAGACAAACAACCACGCTCACAATCACACCTTGGGGCAATTTAGAGTCTCCAATTAATGTTGTGTGTTTTTTGGGACGTGGGAGGAAACCGGAGTGCCCGGAGGACATGCGAACTACACACAGGCGGGTCCGGGATTGAACCCGGGAACTCAGAACTGTGAGGCCAACGCTTTACCAGGTGATCCACCGTGCCGCCGACCTTTTCATCATTTCGTGAAATGTTTTGGAACCCTTTAGACACACACTTTTTAGTCTGTGTGTATGATTGTGACATGCTTTGTTCTGGCTTCCGATTGGTCAAAAGTCAAGGCAGGTGTCCCGGTCTTTTGTTGATTCAGAGTGGTAAAAAGGAAGTCTTCAAGAGCTCTCTCTCTTTGGGTTCATGCACTCTGCAATGCCCTGCCCTCGGAAATTAGAACATGTGTTTTGTTTTATACTTATTAAACTTTCACATTGCATCTAACAGGAAACTCGTTCCTCACTCTGTCTCAGTCCGACGTCTTGATTTTGGCCTGACTAAACAGATGTTTCCGATGCATTACTTTTTGGGGATTTCAAGCAAAATGATTACGCGATACTGCGGTCTGATTGGCTCTTATTGACTTAGTTGCGCTTCAGGGAAGGGACTTAACATTAACAAGATTCAAACTCTTGTTCTTGCTGATGTTCGCATTTCAGCAGGTCCTTCCCCCACCATCACAAGACACCAATCGCTCCAAGAGGACTGCGCTCTCCGTCACCATGGAGACAAGCACACCCAGCACCTAACAACGCTATTTTTGGAGTCCTGCAAAGAGCTTCACTCTTCCTTCTTTTTCCAATCGAGGCGGCGCTCTTTAATTCTCCCCACACAACTCTTGTCGTGTTAGTTTTTGTGCAGGAAATGCGGCTGTAGTGTAGCATAGTTTTGGGTTCTCCCCCCTCCAGAGTGATGCATGTTCCTTAGGACAGTGGTATTAGTTGCTGCATATTTGTTTGGCCAAATTGTTATTTCCACTGCAGACTGCAAATCCCCCCCAAAGGCATCGCAGAGAGGAAAAGCTTCATTAAACTGCGCTGGTGTAAAAGCACCAGCTCATTATAAGCGCTCCATTGCTGCTGCTGTATTATCTCCACCGCAGACAAGTGGCTGCGCTGTTGCTTTTACATTCATCTTCCCTTTTAATCTGTCTATTGGACAACAACGAGCCAGTAGGCGGAGGAGCGGTTTAGGATTCTGCAGACAAAGACTCCCCGTGGTCATTGAAAATGCAAGAATGTACCCATCCGTCCGTTTTCTTAGCCGCTTATCCTCACGAGGGTCGCGGGGAGCGCTGGAGCCTCTCCCAGCGGTCAACGGGCGGGAGGCAGGGTACGCCCTGAACTGGTTGCCGGCCAATCGCAGGGCAAATAGAGACAAACGGCCGCACTCACAATCACACCTATGGGCAATTTAGCGTGCGGGTGTGGAGGTTGCATGTTCTCCCCGTGGCTGTGCGGGTTTTCACCGGGCACTCCGGTTTCCTCCCACATCCCAAAAACGTGCATTCTCTAAATTGACCGTAGGTGTGATTGTGACTGCGGTTGTTTGTCTCAATGTGCCCTGCGATTGGCTGGCAACCAGTTCAGGGTGTACCCCCGCCTCATGCCTGTTGACAGCTGGGATAGGCTCCATTACTCTCCGCAACCCTCGTGAGGATAAGCAGTTAAGAAAATGGATTGACGGATTGGATAAAGTGTAGCTGTGGTTGGTTGGGTCCGCTTGAATCACAAAATTGGGCAACACGTCAAACGTTTGTGTACGGATGACAAGAAATATACATTTTGTACACATTCCATTAAAAAGGATAGGGGGAAAAAAAGTAATAATTTTCATAGAAAATAGTACAAAAGTGTGTATGTTATTGTATGTTTTGTAACTTTTTTTTTTTTTTTTTAAACTGGATAATTTTCCTGCGACATGATATTCACTTTGGGTGCGGACATTTAAAAGTCAAAATGCTATTTGGGTATAAAAGCTCTTTGTGTTAGCATTCTTTCAAAGCCAATAGAATTAGATTTGATATATTACATAGATTATTATCATATTTAATTCATTAAATCAGTTCATTAAATTCAACGTGTAGTATATATATTTTTTTTTAAACGTAAAAATGTTAGTTTTCTAGAGATAAATAAAAATGTAATATCGTTTCTACACTGTTTTTGCATTCAAAGTATTACTTGTGCAACATGTCCCGACGAACCAATCTTAATATTCGCTGTGCACATCAAGGGTTGGTGGAGGCAAGTTTTGGGAGACTGCTCACAATCAGTGTTGATCATATTTTCATACTTGAATAAAATCCCACACAAACAAAGTATTAAGTGTTCATTTGTGGCATTAGTTATAATTCATTCACACCACTAGCGACGCACGTCAGTGGCGTGACGTCATTTTTAGCAGACGTCTCCATGACGAGCAGCGATTGCGTTCTAGCGCGCATCGCCTCGCTCCGCGGTCAACATCCTCATCAGCTCGGTGGACTTTCTGGTGGGACGCGCTAACAAAGGAGCGAGTTCCTAGCTTGAACCCCAAAAAGTCCACTCAAAGCAGGCTCCGGGCCCATTTTGAGCGGCGGTCGCATCGTCACCCTTCTTCCCGAAGGCCTTCTCCCGGGAGACTTACTGTAGCCGTTGTCCTCCTCCTTGGTTCCATCGATGGTTCCGTCCGCCTGCAGCTGTAGGTGGAAACCCTGTCGACTGTACAGCTTGGTCACAATCCCCTTCAGCTGGGGCTCTGCGGGAACAGGAAAAGACGTTTTGGGTTTTTGCTGGGGCGCAAGCGAGGATATTTTGTCTCCCATGTCTCCTGCCCTTGAGCCTGATACTCACCAACGCGGCAACATTTCATTTGTGACGGCATCGGTGCTAAATACAAGAATCCGCCCGCCTGTCTTGCATCAGCACGATTTGAGAAACGCGAGACGCTCTCCGGTCCCGAGGTGGAGCTGCTCCGGCCTTTTCGTCTCACCTGTACGCCTATTTCGCCTTTACGCAAATCTTTCCCGTTATTCTATCCCGGTGATGGACGGACATGGAAAATATCCCATTTGACGCACATGAAAGAAGTACTTAGAAGTACGGAGGATGTTTTCACATGCTGCCCGAGCAAACTTTGAGTGGTCTGTCGGGAATTTCTTCGCATATCTGAACACAAACGACAAGTAAAGATTCAAAGGAACTGAGTGAACTGCTTGTTTACACATGCCAAGTGGTTGTGGTTCAAGTCTCCTTGTGTTATGTTTTTTTATCTAGAAAGTGACCAGAAGTACAACTGGATGCTCTTTCTCATGCAATTTAAACGCAAAATCTTATTTCCTCTGGTTATCTTTTGGATCCACTTTGAGGACTGAGTTCAAAAGGAACTTTTGACGAAATACAGCGATATAAAATGTGCACACGCTCGTGTTCGAATGCAAGAGTCCAACATACTTGAACTGCAATCACAAGAAGCACACTGGACCTGCACCGAGGAACATAAGATAATTTCTTACAGTCTTTAAAAGGTCATACCACTTCTTCTCATGTCAAGTCGTGTGATGTAGTTCGCATTATTAGGTCCACCACTTAAATCCCCAAAAAGCTATTACAACGTTACGAATGTGGTATTACAATATGTTTCAGCTAAGATGATTTTTTCATGAAAAATAGTGCGATCATTATGTGGCACTCCAAAATTGACTCAAAACAAATCAGGAAAAAACTTCTCCCTACTGTATGTACTGTATATTGCATACCCGCGACTTTCTAGGCATTGATATATTTATATGCAGTAAATGTAAGCAATGACTATTTTCTAATTCCAGTAGTTTTGTAAACAATTCTGATGAGTAATATTATTAATACTGAAATTGAATTGTTCTTTACTTGTTCTAAAACATATACTATATCTTTTTATGGAGGAGGGGCTGTGCATTATACACATGAAAATAGGATATTCAAAAGTGTCCATCATTCTATTTTTTTTCAGATTCCACTTTTCTGCCTCTCAACAAACGTGTGGAGTACACTTTGCTGTTTATTCGCTGCATGTCAAATATGTCCGTTCGCCTATCTATGGCAGATACGGATAGTGATAGGCTGAATAAAAGTGCTGCACTTCAGGTTTGTGTTCAGTTTGTGCGTAAATTGAGAGCAAGATCATCATTATATTAGGGTGTATACTTTTTTGTGACATTTGTGTTTGGCGGTGCGCCGTGATATTTTTCCAATATTAAAATTAAGCTTTCGCTCGCTAAATTTCAGGAAACACTCGGTACGGTGAGGTCTATCGACAGTGCAGTCTCAAGCGGATCATCCTCTTCTTTCTTACTGAAAAGTAAACACTGAAATACTTTGAAAATGACGTTCAACATATCAAGTACTGAAAGAAAATTAGATCCGATGTGAATTTTCCAATGAGCGGACTCGAGGGAATGACGCGTCGCTCCAATGGAGGCTCAGAAGCTAAAGGTGACTTCTCAGCGGACATTTGACACCGGACGAGCTTCCCCTTGTTGGGCCAACAACCAACTTTTTGTCATCTTTCCACTCCCGCACACAGACGAGCTCAATTTCACGTTTGCTCGGACAGCCGAGGAGAAGGTTACGCAACAGACCTGGGCGCCTCCTGCGCCTCTTCTTGGATCCGAAGAGTTTGACCCGGGAGAAAACGTTGAGCCGGCCGGGCTTGTCGCCGCTTCCCTTGCTCTTAGTGGGGCTGCCGACGCAGCGGCAGGCGTTGGACTTTTCCCGCTCCCTCGCCTGCCTTTTCTGCCTGATGAGGGAGCTGGCGATGGCCGCTGCCATAGCCACTTTGGCGGCCGAAAGGTAGCCAACACCGCCTCTTGTCTGGAGTCCGAGTCACGAGCGGGGATGCCGGTCCGAAGAAACAACGGTGAAGCGGCTTCGGTCTGGAGTCAAGCTGAATATGCACAAGTCAGGAATTGACTTCCCCTGGAATAAAAGCAACCGTTCCGCTGCAAATCCCTGCAAAGAGTTTCTCCCTCCGGCCGCGTCATATTCTCCGCAAATGTTCTCCGAAGCTCTTTTTACATCCCGCTGAGCGAGGATCCACGCCGGCGAACACCTGTTTGTGGCGCGCTCGTCTCGGGCACTTGACGGCGACGACGTTTCAAAGCGGGAGGGTGTCAGCCCATCACCGGCGTGGCTTTTTCTCTCCGCTCTCTTCAAGTGAGGCGAGGGGAAGTGGCAGCGGTGCACGCCTCATGTTGGAGGCGAGCCGCAGACTGCCGAAAGCTGCCTGAGAGCATCCCGCCTCCGACTCGCACAATGAGCGGCACGGAGGGGGTGGACGGTGGACAGCGGCTGGTTGGGAAGCGGTGGGGGGGAGGGGGGGGGGAGTGTACAGACGCAACCAGCACGTGCGCGAGAGATTCTCAATAACTAGTAAGGCAGAGCTTCTATGATCCTTTGGAAAGTGAGCAGAAGACTAGTAAAGTAGATCGTCCACATTCAGCACAAGTCCTAAATTAGGCTGGTCACGTGTTGGACTCACAGTTCTGAGGTCCGCGGTTCAAATCCCGTCCCCGCCTGTGTGGGGTTTGCATGTTCTCCACGTGCCCGCGTGAGTTTTCTCGGGCCACTCTGGTTTCCTCCCACATCCCGAGAACATGCATTCATTGGACACCCTAAATTGACCGTAGGTGTGATAGTGAGTGTTGTCTGTCTCCATGTGCCCTGCGACTGGCTGGCGACCAGTTCAGGGTGTACCCCACTTCCTGCCCGAAGATAGCTGGGATAGGCTTTGCCACGCCCATGACAGAAAATGGATGGAAGTAGGCTGACTAACCAATCTTGCATCTTTTTTAAGTTAAGCCTTGCTTAATGTTTGGGTCAGATTTGAGCCATGTTGACATTTGACAGTGAAAAAAAAAACATTCAGACGGGCTTTGAATAAATTTTGAAAAGATCTGCATTTCAGAATTTTATGAAAATGAACAGTATGTACAGCAAGGTTTAAGTCAGTGATGATTTCAAATAGTAGGCTATTTTTTTTTTTTTTTTCTGTGATGCGGCACAGTGTGCACAGCTGGAAAGCGTTTGCCTCGCATTCTGAGGTCCCGGGTTCAATCCCGGGCCCGCCTCTGTGGAGTTTGCATATTCTACCCGTGCCTGCGTGGGTTTTCTTCGGGCAGTCCGCTTTCCTACCACATCCCAAAAACATGCAACATTAATTGGACACTCTAAATTGCCCCTAGGTGTGACTGCGAGTGCGGCTGTTTGTCTCTATGTGCCCTGCGATTGGCTGGCGACCAGTTCAGGGTGTACCCTGCCTCCTGCCCGTTGACAGCTGGGATGTGCTCCAGCACTCCCTGCGACCCTTGTGAGGATATGAAGCTAAGAATATGGATGGGTGGACATCTGAACTATGAAGGAATTACTGAAAAAAAATATTACTCATCTGTTTATGTATTGAGTTCCAACCCATCCATCTATTGTCTATAATTCTTGTCCTCATTCAGGTTTCAGGGGAGGTGGGGCCGGCTCCACCCAGAACTTGTCGCTAGCCAATCCCAGGGCACCGAGGAAAAATAACAAAAACACTCGCACTGACATTCACACCTAGGGGCAATTTAGAGTCTTCAATTAACCTACCACGCATGTCTTTGAGATGTGGGACGAAACCGGGATGCCTGGAGAAAAGCCACACAGGATCGGGGAGAACATGCATACTCCACACAGGCGGGGCCGGGATTTGAACCCAGGTCCACTCCGCAGTTTGCCTCAATTCAGGGTCCATATTTTGTATATCTTCCATAATGAGTTGTCCCTCCCATTTTTCTATCTGCCCTCGCTTTACACGTACCACAATTGAAATTAAAGAGAGCTCAAATACACGACGTCGAGAGGCGATGCCACACTTTGATGGAAGCTGACACTCCTTGAGTTTGACAAACTGACCGATGGCTCCCTCTGGCGTCTTTAAGCAAAACTGCAGTCCATTTCCCCCACCCGACTCCCTGACACATGCAAATATTACATTTATATATCTTCAAATAAAGGTTGTCTCGCAAAATGTAACTCATAGAGTGCACTAAATCTCATCGGTTTTTGTCTTGTTTTTATAAATAGAAACCTTCTAGGGTCCATTTCAGTCCCTCAAATAATTTATGGTACCCATTAATTTTCTACACATTTTGCTTATCCTCATTAGTTGTGAAGGGTGAGCAGTAGTCTATCCCACCTAACTTTAGGTATAGTAAATCCTGGACTGGACGGCGGTCAATGGCATGATACATACACACAAACAAACAGCACAATCATATTTACACTTCATCTTCAACAGAGCCAAAATGTTATGAGAATGACACAGAGAGGCCAGATCCCGGAATCGAATTCCCAACCCCAAAACCGCTGTAAATATGTGTTAACCCCATTACGCACCATGATTCCTAATTATGTAGCCTCTCCAACGCTAAAATGAATAAACTTCATTTAAACATGTGCATTGGTTGCACACGATTAACGTGTTCAACCAAGAGGGGACAATTGCGTCAATTTTACCATATTAATCATGTGCAAGTGAAAATTTCTCAATGTACAATAAATAGTTTGATTCCGCTCACGCTGTAAAAACCAAGTGCCAAATGCCAAGTATAGAAAAGCAGACCCTTAAAAAAAACGAAAACACTTTCAGGTGGATATCTTAAGAATGAAGGACACACCAACATGAACATAACGCATAAAAAAAACTGCAGCATTAAACAGCCACAATTGTACACTTCAGCACCAAGGACAGCTCACACAGGAGAGACACTCCGATGATGCAACTCTGAAAAATACATCATTAAAAACACAAGCAAATATGCTCAAAATAAACCCCGCAGCCTACCTGAGACGGTTTTTCTCAAAGGAAAACTCATGGTCGTGTGAAGCGAGCGCGTTCCGGGCGTCGTCGGGCGGAGTGGAAAAGCAAAGTTGGAGCAGATGCGCGCCAGAAAAAAAAAAAAAAAGAAAGGAAAGAAAAAGCGAGCGTCGAGGCGTGGCCAGATCATTAGAGGACGTTAAGCGACATTAGGACTTAAAGGCTCATTAAACATTCATTTGGAGGTCTGACGCGTGCACGTGTGCGAGGGGGAGGTCAGCTTGAGGGTAAAAGTGGTCGAAAAATGGACGCTTCTTGTCATCGGGGGAGCAGACGAGACTTTGCGCTCATGTTACACAGATGCTGTAAAGTGATCCGATAATGCGCCGACTAAACCGGTTATTGTGGGCCTTCCCACTCCGGACCGAACAAATATCGACGCCCGATCGAGCGAGACGACAAAATGGCAGCGCGTGCCTTCGAAAAAGAATGTTTACAAGGGCGTCTGTCTCCGCCGCCGGAGCTCCTGACAGAAAGCAGAAGGCTCCTGGAAACTTTGACAACACTGATGACGTGCAAGCGTTTGAGCCTTCGCAATCCATCGTCGTGTGGCGCGGCTTCGTCGCATCTTTTAAAAGTTCTCGTTGTTATTTATAACCTCGGTTATGAAGTTTTTATTTATAGACGCTTGTAATGTTATGATAGCTTTTTCTGTCAGTTGGAATTTTGGAGCTTCAGGGAATCTACATAGAATGTGGCGGATTTTTTTTTTTTTTTGTACAGTAAACCATTTTGGACAATTTACGGCGTTATAGCCGTGGCAATTTTAGCGGATAATATCGCTAGTGAGTTTTCAGAAATTTACAACAACTCCTTTGTCTGCTTTATTTATACCTGCCGGCGTTTTATTCTTTCTGTGTCGTGCTAAAAAGTTAGCAAATATCACAGCGTTTTATTTCGGGGAGGCTAACGATGCTATCGGACCTTCGCCATTTGCGTGAGGGACGAGAATAGGCGCTGAAATGAAGCAAAGTGAAGCGAGAGAGAAGATTAAATGGAGCAGGAAATTTGAACAGTTCCTTCTGCATGTGTAGACGAACAAACGGATGTTTTTAAAAAAAAAGATGCGGTTGCTTGTTTACATTCAAAATGTACAGCTTTCATAGCATTTTTGATGTCACGCTCACGCTGATACTGGTCATGAGTCAGCCGAGTCTTCAATCATCTTCCTCTCTCTCTCTCTCTCTCTCTCGCTCTCATCGACTAACAGCTTCACACGACATGGACACTGTGTGATAAATCGCCCAAATCAGCTGGGCTCGGCTCCCCGCCTCCCTTCGCCACCCCATCGGGCACAAAAGCCCATTTGAAAAACGGATGGAAGCGACAGTTTGTCATAGCTTGTGACCACTAGATGGCAGAAAGCAAGTGCCTGTCGGGAGTGCGCTTGACGGGATGACTCTGGCCCCTCCCTTAGGCAGAGAGCTGCCCCTCTTTTTTTTTTTTTTTTTTTTTTTTTTAATATAGCACCTGTCCTCAGCAGGGAGGCGGGTGAACTGGAGCCCATGAGGCATTCACACCGATGGATAATTTACAGTCTTCAATGTTGACGCACGTTATTGGACCGCTGGAGGGAGACCGTGGACCCGGAAAACCAAATGATGTATTATTTATTAAAAGCTATAGGTTATATCTAGCAGTGAAGTGAACAAAAAACCTTCTTTTTGATTACAAGGACTAAATACAAAGGTGACATCAGACCGCCTCGTACATTTGACAGGAAAGTCTATGCAGGAATACTGACAAGACTCACCCCCCCCCCATAAAAAAAACAAAAACATGAGATCAGCTGTCACAAATATCTAACACCCATCATCCAAATCTGAAATATTTTCATTTAAATGCAAATAACTTAACAAGTCAGGAATGACAACCTCTTCACACTTTAAGTCGTCATTTCACACACACACAAATAGCAAAAACTGCTTTACCGTGTGTGTGTGTGTGTGTGTGTGTGTGTGTGTGTGTGTGTGTGTGTGTATTGCTATTCCATGTTTGCTTGTGTGGTCCTGAGTAGTTGAATTACGGCCGTTACTAAGTACCGTATTTTCCGCATTATAAGGCGCACCTTATACTCCGGTGCGCCTTATATATGGATCGATATTGAGATTTTAGTGCGGCGCCATCTAATGGATGCATAACGTAACCCCAGCCTCTACTGTAGCGTCTATTCTATGCGCCTTATAATCTGGTGCGCCTTATATATGGAAACAGTTTTAAAATGTGCCATTCATTGGAGGTGCGCCTTATAACGTGGTGCGCCTTATGGTGCGAAAATGCGGTATTAAGAATTTTGGTCACTCTGCTATGTGGGATTCTGGACTCAACTTAAAATATACTTCTAACCAGCCACTCAACACACACGCACGCACACAGACAAATACACACACATGACATACACTACTGTATACTTAAGGTCCATGAAGCTCCTAAACTCACTTCAAGAGTTCCTTGGCCTCTAAATGCAACAACATGGGAGCAAAACATGATCTTTGTGCTGAATAAAGCTTTTCAACCCACTTGAACACAGTTCATTGCCATTATTGTTTCCAGAAACCAACCACAAAAAATATGGAACAACAACATGTTGGCACATTGAAATCTAGCCAGAAAACGTTATTGTCCGCAGATGCTTTTTCATGAATCCAAAATATAATTTCTTGTTTTTATTTGGGCACTGTAATTTGACCATCCAGGTGTTTGTTTATTTTACTGTTGCATTTTCTCATTTGTGCTGCTTTTATGTGATTTTTTTTCCCGCTTTTCATCTTGTTTTGAATCATTATTTTTGTTTCCCTCTGTAAAGCACTCGGGGAAAAATGGTGTATTATTATTGCTATCCACACACAATAAACGCCCCCCGCCCTAAATGCTCGTCTTAATTAGCCGCATTGGATACAATAACAAAAACAACAGCGGATTCGATCGGACTGTGGGCTGTGGTTCACTTCCGCGTGCTCACGGGTGCTGTAAATACGCGGCCACATGCTGGATGCCGTGCTCTACCATGTGCTACGCGTTGCCATGGAGACTGCACATGCATAAGAGGGTGTGTGAGAAGGAGGCGGAGAGTGGAAGAGAGAGATTGTGTTGTGTTTGGGGGGTACCACCGCGGAAAGCATCGGTCACTTCAGGTTCCAGGAGAAGAGCCGGACGGGGGCGTGGGGGACGGTCGACCGGTGACCCCAAAACACTCAAAATTTCTCGAGATCGACACGGTGGCATTCAACACACTACTTTATGATTCATAATATTACAGGCAAACAAATGTGTTCTGTATGAAAAAGCAGTTGCTCATTTGGAGCAACTGAATTTTGCCAGACAGTTCTGCATATTTGCATTTTAAAATACAAATAAATATGCTGAATGCCAAACACTGTGGAGTGGACTTTCTCCATTTGCGGATTTGCCTAGTCAGATTTTTATTTATTTTTATTTTTTCAAGATGAACCGCCTCATCAGCTTTCTGTTGAAAAACTCATCCGCTGTTTTTATGTTTAGGTCACAGCCAGATTTGACATGAAAATATCTTTTCGGCTGCAATCTTGTGCAATTGCAAACCTTTTTGCGCAGTCGTCAATTGCACATTTTTGCAAGTACTGGCAGGGCTGAATGCCTGTCATTGAATATCTCATACATATACTGTATATATCCATCCATCCATTTTCTTAGCCGCTTATCCTCACAAGGCTCGCTGGGGAGTGCTGGAGCCTATACCATCTGTCAACGGGCAGAAGGCGGGGTACACCCTGATCTGGTTTCCAGGCAATCGCGCGGCACATAGAGACAAACGGCCGCACTCACAATCACACCTATGGGCAATTTAGAGTGTCCAATTAATGTTCTGTGTTTTTAGGATGTGGGAAGAAACCGGAGTGCCTGCAGAAAACCCACGCAGGCATGGGGAGAACATGCAAACTGCACACAGGGGGGTCCGGGATTGAACCTGGGACCTCAGTACTGTGAGGCCAACGCTTTACCAGCTGATCCGCTATCTATCTATCTATCTAGATAGATAGATAGATAGATAGATAGATAGATAGATAGATAGATAGATAGATAGATAGATAGATAGATAGATGATAGATAGATAGATAGATAGATAGATAGATAGATAGATAGATAGATAGATAGATAGATAGATAGATAGATAGATAGATAGATAGATAGATAGATAGACTATAGCGGTAGGTTGTACTAGGTAGCAGGTTAGGCACACTAGCAAGTTAGTTACTATAGCTGGGCTGCTACTAGGCTTTTGTGTGTAGGCTTTAGAAAAGTAACTCCGTATTAAAAAAAAAGGAAAGTAAAAGAATAAAAAAGGGTAAAACTAGACAATATAGTAGTGTATTGGCTAATATTGCTCGCGTGCCAATAAGATACATAAAGATGTTCCTCTTTACACCATCACCAGTTCCAGCTTGATATCACTTAACACATGCGCACACACACACACAAAGCAATATGCTGCAGCTAATTAGGCAGAGACAGAATTCCTGGCATCTGTCACGCAACCTCTAAACTTTTGTTCAGTCACTGGCTTCAAAGTGCTCGTGATCAGCACTGCCACGAATTATCTCACTTTTTTCTCTCTCTCTCTCTCTCTCTCCTCGAGCACAGAAACAACCAAAATATTTTTTTTTTTTACAGATCATCAATGGAGGCTGAACATGGCAGCGAAACAAAGCGCTGGAGCAATTTCAGGATGCGCAGGCGCTGCCAGGCATTTGTTGTCCGCGACTTTGCCTCCGAACCGTACAAATTGCAGAAGAGGTGTGAAATAAATAGCAGTCTGGACCTTTACAAACTTACCACGAGCGACTCATACGCGGGCTTTCGGAAAAATGTGCTTGCTGTGCACGGCAATATTTGTTCCAATTGTTTTCATATTGATAGCGACACAGTAACATCCAACATTGCCCACATTTGGGTTTTTATGTGAGCTGGCGCCTATGCCGGCTGACTGTGGGTAAAAATCCGGGTACATTTGCACTTAATTAGGTTAAGGGAACCCAGTAGCTGTGAAATGAGTTCCTCCGTTAGATTGAAGCTGAGATTAAAGGTCACACTTTGTAATGGAAAATCGGTGTCATTAAGTCGTGATAGCAGTGACAGAGTACCGGCCGATATTTGACCAGGTATCAACGTTGTTTATGTGTATTGTTCATGCGGCAATTTGCTCCCCTTGCGTTTATAGACATGGATATGTTTAATTCATCTCGTGAGGGAAATTAAAGGATTGACCGAACGGGTAATGGGTGTTCTGAGGTTTTGTGTCCAACTGCGATCGATATTTCCTCCTCCCAGGCTTCCTCTAGCAATTGCACGTCGGCAGACAGATAGATAGACAGTCAATAAAGTCATATACGAAGTTAGCTTCCTCCCTTTCTTGCTGGCATGGTAGAAAGCTACACAGCTAACAAAAAGCATAGCTAGCGAGATAGAAAATTACAAAGCTAGCAATTGCATGTCGACAGACCGACAGAAAGACAGTCAATAAAGGAATATAGCAAGTTAGCTTACTCTCCTTCTAGCTAGCCTGCTAGAAAGCTAGACAGCTAACAAGAAGCATAGCTAGCTAGATGGAAAATTTCAAAGCGAGCAATTGCATGTCGACAGACAGATAAAAAGACAGTCAATAAAGTCATATAGCAAGTTAGCTTCGTCTCTTTCTAGCTAGCCTGCTAGAAAGCTAGACAGCTAACAAGAAGCATAGCTAGCTAGATAGTAAAATACAAAGCTAGCAATTGCATGTCGACAGACAGATAGAAAGAAAGTCAAAGTAATATAGCAAGTTAGCTGACTTCCTATCTAGCTAGCCTGCTAGAAAGTTAACAAGAAGCAAAGCTAGCTAGATAGAAACTACATAGTTACAGAATTGCAAAGTTTGAGGGTAATATCTCATCACCAATGTACAGTATTGAAAAAACAACTACTAACTAAATACTTCATCTTTGGAACAGTGAACTGAACTTGCAGCTACATACTTGGTGCAGAAAATGAACGCTCCAAAACCAGCAGCTGTGCAACTGCAACAGCAGAGATGCTACACTCAGGTGAAGCGCTTGCTTACAAATCCATTTTTATTTCTGCCAAACACCGTGAGAGCCTTCAGCAGGAAGTGCGCACACAGAGAATTGGACAATAAACACGAGCGACACACGCAGCGAGCGCAACCAACCGGCCAAATGGAACACGCGCCTCTAAACGGGCGTTGCCACGAGCGTGTCCGGTTTGCCTCCCGCCAGCAGCGCGACAGCAGCTAGCTGGAGGGCATCAAGAGTACGGGACGCTCACTTGGCCAAAAGTCAGCAACGGAAAGGGCGAACTACAAATGGGGAGTCAAGCGAGGCCCAGCGGTAAACCGAAACTGCATTTCGAGAGGAGTGGAGAAAAGACTGAGCAGTCTTCTTTTATTTTACTTTTATTCGCTCTCTTTCTTGCAACCGCCGACGAAATGGGCGCACGGCGCAGTCGGCGGGAACAGGAAATAAAATCAAGGAATCTGCTGTCAAATAAGCGTCCTGAACGTTTGTAATAATAAAACTGTGCTAATTTTACCTCACTCGCGGTCCAAAAATATAGCGATGCTGACCTATTTACGCTTGACTGTTGCGACGCATGACAGATCTCATAAAAGATGTCATAACTCTGACACAAACAGGGAGTAAATGTTCTATTTACTGCACAATACATCAAAGGATGCTCTTTTTAGATCACTTTTTCAGTGTTCCTACACTATTTTTAACTGCTTTTCAAACTATAGAAAGTTGTTTTTTTTTTTATTAGCGTAGCATCATTGATGCTTTTCATAGACATTACCAAAAAAAAAAAAAAGAACAGAAATGATTTTAACTCACTGAAACAGATGCGGTGATACCTTGAGATACAAGTGTAATGTGTTCCGTGGCCACGCTCCTTACTCAAAAACTTGTGTATCTCAAATAATCTTGCCCTCTTGAAATGAATGCAAATGCCATTAATCTGTTACAGGCTCCCCAAAACAACAAACAACAAAACACCCAAAATCCGAAAAAAAAAGCAACATTAAAAACACGACAATATTGTACTTAATCAAACCATAGCACTAATTAATTTGTAGTATAAATAATAGGATGTATAAACTCAAAGACTTGTGACATAGCCATAAAAGGGTATTATTATAATATTGTCAGAAACTGTTTTTTACTTTTTCAGTTTTGCTGATTTTATTTTTGGGTTGTGGCAGTATAAGAACTTGTGTGCCTCGGTTTGCATTACCAGCTATGGCAGTACGATCGCGATGTGCACTTAGCGAGTTAGCTTACGCCCTTAAAAATGCCTCCTTCACTCGGAAAATGTCCATTTTAGAGCGCCTCATTGTTAGCTATGAGTGCACAGAGTAGTTGTGGTCTCGTCGTCACAGTGGGAAAAGCGCCATGACAACCTGGCGATAAACAATATTTCAATCACCATGTATAATTTCACACCTCAAACATGTGTAGGCATATGACAGATGGTAAATTAAGTAGCATTTTTTTCCCAGGGCGCAGAAGTCGCATTTAATCGAAAGTTCCTTGTGTGTTGTCACATACTTGGCCATTAAAGCTGATTCTGATAAAAGCATAACATATACCATAATTTTCGGCCTACAAGCCACGACTTTTTTTTTTCCACACGCTTTCAAGCCTCCGGTTTATGCGATGCTGCTGCTAATGTGTGCATTTCTTTCTAACTACTGCAAAGGGGCACTCGAGCGGAAAAGGTTAGAATGAGACCGGTGTAATATATGTGCCGAGGAAGTGACTTTTACCGGCTACCGTTAGCACTGTTCTAGCGTGTTGCTGCTGTGTTACTGGCGTGTCTCAGTGATATTTACCGGTAAGTTCTATTTTAATCAGCCCTGTAAGCGTTAGTTTTAGTTTTAGCGCTAGCTTTAGCGCAGCCGTACCGTCTTTCTTTGTAAATATTTCGCGTTTCAATGTGGGCACTTGCGGCTTTTACACAGCTGCGGCTTATGTATGTACCAAATGGTATTTCCTTCACAAATGTACTCGGTGAGCCTTGTAATCAGGTGTGCTCCGTTAGCCGGGAATTACGGTACTATATTTAAAATAACGAATACAAAGTTCAACGGAAATGTAACTTTTTGGAGGATGTAACGGCGGGACTTGTCAAAAAGCGTGACCGCAAACGTGACCGGGCTGTTGAGCAAATGGGCCAGGTTACCGCTCGGAAACCCGAGCGGGGCCCACGCCGCGCTCGCTGGCGATGTCGGCGACGTGAAGTCAATTAATAGAAGCGGTAATGGCGACGGACGGCGGGGAGGAGGCGCTTTGGGAGGAGCAGTGCGGCACTCAAAGGGAGTGGAGGAATCCAAAGTAGGGCAAAACGCAGTAGTGAGGCAAAAGTGGGTCTCTGCCTCGACGTGGAGTGGAACGCTGCGAAATAAAAAAAAAAAAAAAAAAAAAAAGACCATATTTGGGTTGGTGATATTGCAGCGCAGGTTTAAATCCTCACAAATTGTTCCAATCTAATCCCTTTGTCGAAATGACACGCCGATGGGATCTTAACGCTGGCCTGCAGGGAGATGCCAGGAAAACGGGTCGGTTCGAGGCCGAAGTCTGAGACCGACGCGCGGCGCCAACGTGAATTCGCGAACGCAGATCTGTACGCGATGCATTTGTTTTACACGGAGTACAAACAGAAACGGCGACCGCCCGCTGCGGATGGCGACATCAGTAATCTGTTGACGCTCTCACGCAGCATCTAATCGCCTGCGCCGACAGTTAAACGGGGATGAAGCCTGTTCCATATTCATGCGTTCTTCGCTTTCGCTGTGCTAACGAAGTCATCAAAAAAAGCAAGAAAAGGGAAGCCAGATGATCCAAACGCAATTTCTCGTTTTGTCTTTGAGTGTGTGTTGGATATTGCTTCACTCACGTCTTTTTTTCCCTCAATATCTGCGGCTCATCTAACCCCGAAACCACAAAAAAAAAATCACTTGTGTTTGGCACTCCAACCAATTGTGGATACCAAGACAAGAAAACAGAGGAGACTGCAGGTTTGCAGTGAAGATTCTGTTGTCATAGAAAAAAAAAAAACTGCAAAAAAACTGAGATGGTTAAAAAAATTGAAAAAATGACGAGCTCAACAAATGGACATCTTTTGGAAAAAAAATCAGTAAAGTCATTATTTTGTGAAAGAAACGTGATTATTTCCTCATGCTCATATTCCAGAAAATTGGGAGATGCTCAACTGATCTTCTTTGTTCCTGTGGCAGTAACGCAGGGTTCAGCGACCTTTTTGAGGCTGAGGGGGACTTCGTGAACACCGATCGTATGAAGGGCGACGTGACCCGTTTTGCCGCAAATTTCAGACTCAGTTCATTACACGTGCATCAAATATTTTCGTTTGAATTTATTTTAGCAAATGACATTCCTAGTATTTAAAATTTTTAATTCACGTAAGCACGTTAGATTCATTATTTAAAGCAAAAATAATAGTAACAATTTGTGGCCTATTGTATTTTTAGAACATACCTCGTATGTGCCTTATATGTTCCCCGCGGGCCACCAGTCGCCCGCGGGCGCCGCGTTGGTGACCCCTGCATTAACGTAACAAAGTAAATTGTTCGATTCTGTTTTATGAAGTAACTTTTATTGTGTTGTGTTTAAGGCTCGATGGCAGAGACACAGATGCTTACAGTATTCTATTTCACAAAATTAGTCACAAACTAGCGGACCGCGGTCCTGGTCCGGTCCCTGAAGCAGTTCCGTAAGGAGCCGCACACTCGCCAACCTTTAATGGCATTTGAATTCAACTGTGAGGCATTTGAGAAAAGAGAAAATCATGAAACATAACCATGAAGAAAATAATGATTGCCCTTGCTTAGTCATCAGTTATCCATCCATCCATTTTCTTTGCCGCTTATCCTCACATGGGTCGCAAGGGGTGCGAGAGCCTATCCCAGCTGTCAATGGGTAGAAGGCGGGGTACACCCTGAACTGGTTGCCAACCAATCACAGGGCACATTGTGACAAACAGCCACAGTCGCAATCACACCTAGGGGCAATTTAGCGCATCCAATGAATAGTCATCAGTTATATATACAAAAAAAATAATTCACAAGGTCTAATTGAACTTATGAGCGCAACTATACACATCAGCAATCATACCACAATGAAAATTGCAAAGAATAAAAGGTTGGATTCGACTGTAGGTATTGATTACAAGCAGATTTAGATGAGAGCTTCTCAATCACGATAAGTAGACACTTATCGGATCTTCAAGAAACTATTTAAAATTTGAATTTGATGCCCCTGCCATATAGCGTAGCGTTGATATCGAATTTAGGATTACAATCATATAAATCTCCGCCCACTGGGGCTGCATGTTGTTGTTTGACCAGAGGGGGAGTAATTCCACGATGTCCCCCGTTCCCCCCGAGGCCCCTCGCGCCAGCTCTGCAAGCCGTGCGAGTTTCCGCTCAAACGTGATTGAACAATTCCGCAGAGCGCGATTGAAGGATCAGCGCAAAATCGCCGTAGCGCACGTCACATTAGAAAGGCTGGGGGGGAGTAAGAAAGTCTGAAGTTCTGCAAGCGAAGCAAACTGCGGCCGTGTTGATTTTACGTGCAAAATGTCCGCAGCAAGCAGTCGGAATGTCAGAGAGGAGGAAATCCTGAACGGTAAAGTTCCTGGATCTCCAATAAGCAACGACATCGGGCGGGGTCAAAGTGATTAGGACGTAATCAGCCACGCGCTGGCATGCGGGAGCCCAGATTAGAGATGGCGGCCGGCCTCCTGATAACGACGACAACGACGTCAATGATCGTTTGCGTGAGATGGCCACGGCTCTGGCGCGGCCCGTTGCGTCACGCGACAGAAGCCCGCCAGATCGGCCGGGAGGCTTTTTGGTGGCATTTGGACGATTTACATCCAAGAGACGCCGTCTTTCATCAAAACCCTGTTGTTGCCCTTTTCGCTTCACATTATTAGCACGTGATAGAAACTTGCATTTGCGGGTTCTTTGAAAGGCCTTTTTTTCAATATTTCCTCCAGAGAATATGTGCAAAAGAAAGATGTGAAAGCGCACTCAAATATGAATACAGTGTGCATCTTTCGATAAATTCTTGCAGGCTCTGATTAGATGTGCAAAATCCAAAAAACTGCAAGTGCCGCCACTGGATTTGCAAGCAAACGCTAGTGACTAAGCCTTCAGATAATATAAACAAAGTAACATTGACAATATGACGTAAAGTGAAGTGAAGAAAATAAGTATTTGAACCCCCTGCTGTATTGCAAGTTCTCCCTCTTAGAAATCGTGGAGGGGTCTGAAATTTTCATCGTACGTGCATGTCCACTGTGAGATGTGATCCAGCTGCAAATAAGTATTTGAACACCCGAGAAAACCAATGTTCATATTTGGTACAGTAGCCTTTGTTTGCAATTACAGAGGTCAAACGTTTCCTGTCGTTGTTCACCAGGTTTGCACACACTGCAGGAGGGATTTTGGCACACTCGTCCACACAGACCTTCTCCAGATCAGACAGGTTTCTGGGCTGTGGCTGAGAAACACGGAGTTTCAGCTCCCTCCCAAGATGTTCTATTGGGTTTAAGTCTGGAGACTGGCTGGGCCACGCCAGAACCTAGCTGATAGACAGGAGTTGAAATATTTATTTGCAGCTGTATCACACAAATACATATTTGCACACACTGCAAGAGGGATTTTGGCACACTCCTCCTCACAGATCTTCTCTAGATCAGACAGGTTTCTGGGTTGTGGCTGAGAAACATGGAGTTTCAGCTCCCTCCAAAGATTTTCTATCTAGCCAGAACCTAGCTGATAGACGGGTGTTCAAATACTTATTTGCAGCTGTATCACACAAATAAATCGTTTAAAAAAAAATAATTTCTGGATTTTTCTGTTTAGAATCTCTCTCTCATAATGGACGTGCATCTACGATGAAAATTTCAGACCCCTCCATGATTTCCAAGTGGTACAACTTGCAATATAGCAGGGTGTTCAAATACTTATTTTCTTCACTGTAATTATGGGCCGACTACAATTTCAGCATTTTCATGTTACGTGGAGAAATGAAGAGAGAAAAGCCACCGATTTATGATGAGCGCCGCTCTAAATGATGGTTCCGTTCCAATTTTGATGTATTTCTCCATTATTCCACTCAACACTTTCATGATCCATCTTTGCAACAGTGGGCCGACTCCCGTTTCCAAGCTGGACCCCAACATTTAAGCACAAAATGGTGGGCTTGTGTGTTGACGCGACGCGTGACGACAGTTGGGGTTGTTCATTTTTCGAGAGCTGCATTTTTCCTCCGAAAACGGCAACGTTGTAAATCCCCAGAGCCAACTAATGACACGGCGTGCGGCAGCGGTGCAATTCCGTGGAGTAAGAATGACAAAGCGCGACAGAACACGGGGGTACATTCTGCCGGGACTTGTCGTCACGTGGCCCGAATGAGGACCTCGCACGGGTGTGGGGGGGCGGGGGGGGGGGGGGGGAATCATTTCCCAAACACCTGCGCTTGCAAAAGGTCGGCGTGGCGCACGGCCCCGCTGAATCGGAGTGCGCGCCGGCTGGCAGTCCGACACTTGAAGAACGATCCTTTCATTAACAGCATGCAATATTTATTAAGAACCTCTCCATTGTCTTGGCGCATGCATTTGAAATGAGCCCGATCACAGCGGGCTCCTAATCACGCAGTGAAAGGGAATGAATATTTGACAAGACCACTTCACGGCGCTCCGTTGAGTATTTTGACTCTTTTTCACACGACGTAAGTGCTCACGTCTGGCGCATTAATCAGAAAATTATTTGGCTGCTTATTATGGAGCGATATTCATGCATCAATCACATCACTGCTACTTGACTGAGTAGATTTAACACAACATACGGTTGACTTTTACTTGGTTATGTTTTGTTTTGTTTTTTTTATTAAGAAAAACATTACTTCATTATATTGAGCTCCATTCTGCTGACTACTTTCCTTAATCTGTCATTTCTTCATCTTAGCTACGCGTTTGTGAGAGGAAAACTTCTGCCTCGGGCCCCCTGTCACATGACTCTCGTTCACCAATCCAACGTAACCACTGGCGATGTTCGGCTACATTTCACGAAGCAAACAGAGGCAGCAAGCCGTCACGTGACCTCGCACAATAGCAGCGGCCCCACACAAAAGCAAATTTACGTGAAACTTGGCAGAACCGACGGCCATTTTACTTGCAGTCAAGCTAAGTTAAATTTATTGACGATGAAATAGAACCGCAGCAACGGTACGCCGTGTGCTGTCTCTCACGAAAAATGTCCACATTTCAGCCTACAACGACCTCACATTGAACTGTAAAGTCTAATGTCTAGCCGGCGAGCTTATTCTTGGAACAAAGAAAGTTTATCGTACATAAAGTGTCGATATTTTAGCCTCCAAGAACTGCACTTGAACGTTGGAAAATTTGAATGACGGACCGCCTGGTGCGTTCATCACGCTGGTTTGCGAGTGTAACAAATAATGTAACGTAGGACATATTTTTATGGCTTTTCTTTGATTTATTGTTATTTCATAATGATTTAATTTATTATTGCGCAAGATAAAGTGATAGTGTTGTACACGACCTGTCTTCTTTTTATTTAATTTTTTTTGTCGATCTGACGTGGTCTGAATTGAAATAAATAAATATATGATGAGTTGCTCAGGAGTTCCTCAGTACTTTGGTCATTTTTGAACTAAATGCTCGTTGTTCCACAATTATATCAAGGAGTATTTTATTTTTATTTGTGTCAAAATAATTCTAAGGTGACAATTCATTTACGTGAGTAATCTTTTTGGCTACTCTAACCACCTTCGCCCATTAGCCCTCTTCGAAAAACCCAAGCATAACACTAACCCGTAGACAACATACATGAGCTCACAATAATAAACAATAGATATATTCAAAACAAACAGATGAATTGACGTGATTACGAGCACACTGTCACGCTACGATTCTACATGAGGCAAGCGCTAAAGCCTGAAATATGAAACACGGTTGCTCACCAGCAGCAAGCGCCCTCGTACGTTGTCTTTGTGTGACCGTAAGTCACTCGTTTTAGCATGAGTTAATTCGTAAGAAAGCCGTTTGAGCATGGGGGGGGGGGGTAACAGACAGCCCACAGATCACACGAGTCGACACTGAATTGGCAAAAGCAAGCGCGAAACACGCTGGACACGTTCCAGACAATTAAGCGCCATTAGGAAGCAAGTAAACAAACAATCAGTGTCAAGCCAGCGTGCGAAAACGTGCAATGAAGAAGAGGAGACGGTGAAGAGGCGAACAAAGACTTTAACGATGAAGTTGTTCTCTCTCCTGGCTGAATCTTTCCTGGAAGTCGTGTTTGCGTGGTGGCAGAAGGTGGCTGCCTCGGGAGTTGAGCACGGCAGGCAGGCTGGCGTAAGAACATTGCAAGATTATCTGACAAACTGCCGCCAACGCTGGGTTAAAGTCAACGTATGTAGCGTGTGCAACATACGGCTTTTGGAGAGACCGTTGCAAATTAAAAATAGAAATAAATATGACGGTGAATGATTTTTAGTGCCTCTCAAATTCCAACCCGAGCGCATCTGTTTCCACTTCGTCAGGAACTGATGAGGTGATTACATGAAACAAGTCAACGTTAATGAGGAAAAGCGTAAAAACATCAAACATGTGGACATCAAGAGCAACTGCAAGACAAAAATAGTACGTGTGCGTGTGTGTGCACGTGTATATACGTATATGTAGTGCATGGAGATGATTTCTGTCAAGAATTTTCCGCAACTACATGTTCTAAAGGACAATATTTGTATTCAGAATTTGAAGGTTATTTTGTCAGGAGCTTATAGAATCAAACAAAAAGATTTATTTTACTCAAACGTAGCAAACAGCTGAAGTTGGGTTTTTACCACAATAAACACAAAGAGGTGAATTTGTGAGTGATTCATTTCAAATATCTGGGGTTCACCAAAGTGTGCTGTCAACTATGGCGTTCCACAAGGATCCGTACCTTGACCAATGACAATTCATTTTTTAAGTCGCAGTGGATTATCGCTATTATGTGAGGGAGGTAAAGGCACGGGTAAAATTGGAGGGCGTACTTGAGATCACTATTTAAAACACGCAGAACATGGCCGAATAGATTTGGGAAGATGCGATTATTCCTTATAACAAGAAGTGGAAAAGGCACAGATGCTCCTTCACACTTTGTTTATTTGTGTCTGTCTGTGTATCTATACATCGCAGAACACACGAGTACTAATATAAACACAAAGTCTCACCGTCGCCTGAATTATGGATGCACTATTTACACAAATCTCTCCCCTCAGGCGCGCTATTTCTTTTCAACTCCGGAGGAAGGAGTGACACACGCCGAGGCTCGAAGGAAGACGAAGAGGCCGGAGGTGGTGACGCAGACCGAGCCCAAAGGGGGAAAAATGCAGAGAACTGATTGGGAGAAGCTCGCGCACACAAAGAGTCAAGTTAAAGCTCAGATCTTTGTCCTTGTGTTTCTCTCCTGCTCTGCTCCGATGTCACTGTGACTCATCGGTGGCGCCGCGGGTCCAAAACTGATTCACTCATGTGTGATCCTTATTGGAAGGACAGAGCGCAGCAACTGCGTTTACAATTGGATCCTATCGACTTCTGCAGGGAAACTCCATTACAAACAATGCAACCACTTGTATCCGTCTCTTTGATCTCTTTCCACAGTATCCCCTAACCCGCATAAAATTAAGGTGGGGGACTTGAGTCACATGCTGTGACTTGACTTGAGTCACATGACCTGACTTAACTCGGACTTAAGTCGCCAATTGTAGGATTTGGGATTTTCTTGAGGAAATTGATAGTATAACAAAAATAAAATTGACTGGCTTTATATTCAGGAGGCTCAACTTGACTGTTTTGAGCGCAGATGCCACCTCAAGAAGCGAGAAAGTATCACGGTGGGGAGCTCGAAAGATTACTAGAAAACTCCCCAAATTAGGTAAACCGAGTTAAAGGCACAGTATAGCTAACATGATAGCTGTTCTAACGTGAATTTAGCTTCATGCACGTCATAAACAACACGGAGACTCAAACGTTATAAACCGCCGCCATTAACCACTAGCAGTGACGATACAAAGAGGAGGGAACGACGCTGAAATTCCATCTATTGTCCTCAACATTCGGGAAGTTCTCAAAAATCTGCTGCGTCACAAAGTCATTTGAATGTTGCTGCGTTGGTGTGAGTGTGGCCTGCCCGACACGTGGTACGGCACAGTTTCCCTCCATAATGACGTCCTCGTGAGCGGCTTATGTAAGCGCCGTAGTGCCCCCCTCTCCCCGCTCCCTTCCTCTCCCCTTTTGTAAACTCAGTCATGTCTAAGTGAAACTGCAACTAAAGTGAATAATACATCGCCACTCCACGGTCGCAGCTCTTCGCACATCCGACAAGTGTAGGCGTCCGAGTCCCGTCACGTCATCCCTGTACAGGTGAAGTCCGCAAAGGGAAGCAACGTAAACAATCGCAACAGTCTAGTAGGAGAGGGACACGACAAATAAGGGGATGCGAGTTCCAGTTGTTGCACGAAATGCATCAGATGAACCTATTCAAAGAGGTCTGGGGCAGAACCCATCGCACAGAGTGACTTATTTCGACCCGATCTCCGCTTTATTCTTTTTGGATCTTTTTTTTTTTTTCCCTCATGGCAAATGTAAGAACAGGTTAATTATTCTGTATTTTTGCTCTTCCCAGTCAGGCTCCGACCCTATCCAACGTGAATAGCTTGAGTCAAATCGATATTCCTGAAAGTAATAATAAATATATATTTATACAGTGTATAAATAAATCTCTTTCATGTTTCTTGTGAAATGGATGTGTTATTTTCATTTCAGTAGATCTGGACAGAAGCGAAATTGCAATTTTTGTTCACTAAAAATACTCAAATAATTGTGTATTGTGTACATGTAATACAGTAATATGACGGGGCTCCAGACTGCATGCTGTTACATAGTAAAGTGCGAAATTAATTCTTATGAATAAAAAATTAAAATAAATAAATTCTTCTTTATTCTCAATCACGAATACATTTTTTAGACTTTCTTCATTTATTATGAATTCTTATTAGTTATGTTGTTATTTTATATTATTTCATTTCATTGCTAACAAACGTCTGCTCCACACTTTTCAGAAATAATGCACAAAAGAAGGGAGCTGATTTGCCACCCTAGATAAACTCCAGAAGAAGAAAAAAGGTGGGCCAAAGTGAAGAAGAGCGGGGACCGAATGACCACTGTGATTGGCTAATGTGTAAAAAGAGGCGGGTCTTGGCGTAAGCGCGCAAATTTACATGTTTGATATAATGCTAAGAGACCAATCAGTGGGTAGTTCCTCCCCAGCAAAGCGCCTCGAGCGTAGATGTCAAACTAAAGGCCCGGGGGCCAGATCTGGCCCACCACGTCATTTTATGTGGCCCGCGAAAGCAAGTCATGTGTGTCGGCTTCCGTGATTCCTTCTAAAATCTGTACCAAAATTTAAAATTGTCATATGTAGTAAATAAATAATACATTTGCGATATTATAAGCATTTTGTTACAAAAGTCTTGATGCATTGCATTTCCTTAAAAATAACAACAAATCCTTATGCCTAAAACTAGTCATCCAGTTGTTTTGCCAAATTTGGTGACAATATACTGGCACTGCTACCTTAAACACTGAATTCTGATTTGTTTTGTAACTTATCTGTTTACGTTGTCAAAACATCTACAATAAAATATTGATTTAAAATGTTATTTTTGACCATATTGTCCAAGTATTTATCTGTAGTACATTAAAAATGATAGCTTTGATTTACAATGTGCGCCCTCAAAATTTAAAGTAGGAGCCACTGTGCTCCAAGTAAAAAAAAAAAAAAAAATACAAATTATTAGTCTCGAGCCCTGAATATTTTGAGGTTCTGATACATTTATACAGTTTTCAATGTCATAGCGACCCATGAAGGGTAACCATAATGACAATGCATTCTGTGACAAAAAATGAGTTTGACACCCATGGCGTAAAAGCACGAAACGCCTAAAGAACACCTTTTTTAAGAAAATGTAAACAAACCCAAAGTCGCCCTCCAAGGAAGCATGGGCTTAACATTCACAAACAAATATTTGTATACAAACAGACTAGAGAGAGAGAGAGAGACAACAGTTTCGCTCTAAAAAAAAAAAAAAAAAAAAATGGGGCAGGAATAAACGAGTCTGGAGATTTGTAGGATGCTATCAGTTCACACAGGATACAAGAGAGAGAGAGATTAAAAAAAAGAGAGAGACTAGTGGTGGGGAGTGGGGACAAGAGGGATACGGGCATGGGGAGCATCAGCAAATGAAAACAAGTACGGGGGGTGCAAACAAACCTTCGGGCTCAGCGTTCTCTTTGTGGACGGCTTGCTTCAGCGGGCAGCAGAAGATTTCGTGACACTTAGCACGAAACGGGGACCCTTTACTCCTTATATCCGCAGAGTGGATGGAGTCCTGCCGTAACATAATGTACTCCTGGGTACCTGGGGCGGCATCATCCTGGACTGCGGCGGTGCCATAACAGAATGAACTGAGGTTAGAAAACTCACCACACACAGAGAAAGAAAAATATGAAAACAACAACAACAGAAAAAATGCAGAAAAATAATAAGAATTGAAAAAAAAAAGCACAGGCAAAAGAAAAAGACCTTCCAAAATTAGCTTTAAATAAAGATTGATCACCTGGGGTCTAAAACTGCCATTTGTGTCCACTTAAGGGTAAATGAAAAAAAAAAAAAAAGTTTTAATGTTTTGTTTTTGAATTGACTTTGAATATTGAATGACATCATGGATTTTTATTTTATATTTTTTGTTGCTAAGTCGCTTGCACGTCCATCCAAATAAAGGCTGTCTCACTAAATCTCCCCGCTATCACCGTCCTCTAAGGTCCCGTCCGGCGACTTGCTCATCCAGAAATTGTAACATTTTAACCCCAATTCACGTAACACAACTGCATTAAAAAAAAATAATAATAATACAGGAGTCAGGAATGATTGGAAGTAATGTAGCAAACCTGCAGTTGTGCGAGAGATTCAAAAGATTCGACTCATTTTGAGACCATGAAGGCATCTCTGATTTGTGATTGGATGAGTGAGTGGGGTGGGGGGTGTTGGGGCGAGTTGAAGGGGGAGAAGGAACAGGGTGGAGAGAAACCGTGGTTGGATGTTTTCTTTGGCGATGTTAACTTTAAATTTTCACCAAAAATTATTTACTGAGCGACCGCCGCTCATATTTGTTGCATCATCTAAGAAGATTATAGAGTTTTGTCTTTTTTTTTTTTAATTTATGGGGGGACATTTGGTGAATTTGTTGACGGCTGACGTGAGGAGTTCGGGCTGTTCGTCTGCTATCATTGGCGGGCACAAATATCTTCACATCGAATTGTGCCTTATGGCTCTATTGTGGCCACTTTTTCCCAATTTTGTACTAGATGTAATTGTGCAATTTGGCTAAAATTAATTTCATTCCAAAGTCAAAACTTGCTCATGTTATTTTTTTTTTTTATTTCAGGGCTTATTATTGATAAATTATTGAACAAGGGAGCAATTTCCTGTAATAATTTTAGAAGTTGGAGGTCCCTGTACCAGCTGTGGCAATATAAAAAAAAAAAAAAAAGTTTATATGAGAATACATGCAAATTTTCATTTTTGAGGTTTTTTAACAATTTGACCATTGTGGAGACAAACTGCAATTTAGGGTTGAAAATTTAAAAAATATATATATTTTCACTAATGACAAGTGCTTATGTTGATTAAAAACTTTAGTAAGCAAAAGAAGCGAAAATATGACAATAAAAAATATCTGAAGGTGGTCAAAGATGGCCACCCACAAGCTGAAAGGCCCGATGGTATGAAAAATAGAAAGCAAACATCTGAAATGATCCTCATATAGAAAATAAACAGCAGAATAGCTCATTGTTCAATAACCGTGTTATGGCAGGGTCGGAGGGAAAAAATGGGCTGCGTCAACAGTTGCGACAAGCTGCAAGGCAAGCGTGCAGGCTGCAAGGTCACGTCATCGGCAAACCGCGAGTATCCCGGCTTCCGCTTCCACACGCGTCCCATTTACGAGCAGGCAAGCGGGCGTGAAGGCATGCACGGCACCCCTGGGTCACACCAGGCGAGGGTGGGAGGCGGGGGGCGGTGCACACACACGGCATCATGCTCACTCCCAGTGATGCTAAGCGCTTATCGTATGCACTGCATGTGCACTCATGTGAACATATGTGTCTAATCCTCATTGGGATCCTGTGAAAGGCCCTGCATGCATGCATGTGTGTGTGTGTGTGTAGGGGGGGGGGGGTTGTGCGTGCGTTGCATCTGTCCCCTTATGGGCGCGCACCCAACTTGGCGCCAATCACTGACCCACTTTCTCACTGTTGATGGATTAGCAAATAACGAAATCAGGACAAATAAATGCAGTCTTCTTTGACTCCACTGGAGTTAAGTGTGCTTCTCTCTGGAAAACTACTACCAACAAAAATGCCAAATTAGATCTACACATTTACAACATGTGTTGATCAATGCATTTTCATATTGAAAAAAAATATATATAGAACTAGTCAAACTTTAATGCAACCCAGATGTGCATTAAGGCCTCACGAGAACGCTCTCGTCTACTTCATAAAATCAGAATGAATGTCACAAGTGAGCAACTGGTTTCATCTCATTTGCTTGAACTGTCTCAGAACATAAGGGGGGGGGGGGGGATGGAAAAAATTTCAATTTGGCATCTTTTGACATAAAACCTCCGATAAGAGAGCATTTAAAGCGGTGATGCTCGAGGTTTCGTACTGTGCTGTATGCTACTGTAATGTGATGACAGCTACGGTAGAGAAACGGAGCTAAATAAAGAAACAAGTGTTAGCCCGTCCTGTCTCCTCAGTACAATGTGATTACAGTCAGTAAAGTAATGATGAACGGAGATGAAGAGACGCTTGAACGGTTAATAATTTTGTTTTTTTTTATGGTCGCGAGCAAACTGGAGGTCAGCCACCATCGTCTGTCTCAAGTGTATTTCATGACAACGGTGCACTTCTGTCTCTTGTAGCATCCATTTTGGTACGCTTACGCCGTACACGCCTATGCCAGCGAAAACCCTGGACTGCTTGCCAGCCAATCACAAACTGCCATTCACACTCACATTCACACCTATGGAAAATTGAGGGATTTCTCCCAACTACTGTGGGAGATCATTCGGAGTATTTCGGTTGTACAAAATGGATGGATGATCAAATGTCCTGGCTCAATCAAGGTTGGGAGAGAAGGATTTAGAGTTTTCAAATAATCTAGCGTTCCTCTTTATCGGAACATAGGAGAAATAAACGTCCGCTGAAGTAAAAGAGAATATATGTGCGTGAATGAGAGGGGCGGAGGAGGAAGAGATGGCGAGGGTGGATGACTTCAAATACTAGAGGGGTCAACAATACAGAGCAATGGTGGGTGTGGTAAGGAAGTGAAGAAACGGGTCCAAGCGGGGTGGAACAGTTGGCGGAAGGTGTCTGGTGTTCTATGTGGCAGAAGAGGATGAAGGGCAAAGTGTATAAAAGAGTGGTGAGGCCGGCCATGATGGACGGATTAGAGACGGCGGCACTGAAGAAACAACAGGAAGCCGAACTGGAGGTGGCAGAAATGAAGATGTTGAGGTTCTCGCTTGGATAGGATTAGAAAGTCGGATGTTTTGGAGACAAGGTGAGCGAGAGCAGACTGCGATGGTTGGCGAGAGAGTGAGTATATTGGTAGAAGGGTGCTGAGGGCGGAGCTGCCTGGCAAAATAGCGAGAGGAAGACCAAAGAAAAGGTTGATGGATGTTGTGAGAGAGGACAAGAGGACAGTTGGGTGTTAGAGAAGAAGATGCACGAGATAGGCTTGGATGGAAAAAGATGAAGAAGAAGAAGAAGTATAAGGTAACATGCAAACTTCCAACAGCAAGGGAGTTCTGCGTCGAGCATCGAACGCGCAACCTCTGTCTGCGAGAAAGACGTGCTAGCCAAATGCTCCACCTTGCTTCCATTTCTTTTGTGTTCTACTCCCAAACGGGAAAATACGACTTCTAGCGAAAGCCCGATTCCAGCTCGTCTGTGTGTGATGGAGTGGACGCTGAGGACAAACAAGTGACGGAGGGCCGAGCGCGTCTTTTACAGCCGCTCTCCTTCATCGTCGGGATTGAAAGGCCGACGTGACGGATGACGTCGTGAGGGCCTGGGATCTCACGCTCGATCATATCAGGCACTCCAGAGTTGAGCCGTCGCCAGGGGTTCATTACGGTCCGTGATCTACAGGCACCGGCGCTGTTGCACTGGACCTTCAGTGGGCCGCAACAGATGTCCTTGCACCTTTGACAGAAATAAATTGTTCTGCCAGGCGCACGTGAGAAGAAGCAGGCTTGATTTGTACCTCGCTGATGTTACTTGCTCATTTATTTAAACCTCCCAAGGAATTTTCCGGTTGCATTTATGGCCTTAATAGCTTTCATGTGATCGGCGCGGGTACTATTATTACGATGTGCAATAAGCACCTGCGCTTCCTTGTCCAAGCACAGGTGAATGTGTGTAGTCGGGCTGTTACGTAACAGGCCAGTGCGAGTTCAACCCCCCCCATGCTCACAATCCTCGTCTTGCGGTCGAGTGGAGTTCAAGGGCATTTCTTATCAAGTGGCGCCCCGCCATCTCCGCAGGAATACATTTCAATTTACGAGGCACAATCTGATTAATTCACTCAAGTCGCGGTCTCTCAGCAGCTGTCAAACGCCCGACAATTAGCGGGGAGTCCTCACGGAGTTACAATCACGATGGCGGCGCTCTGTGAGTAGCTTGTCGTTTCACCTGAGTAGGAGAATCCAGTATGTCTGTCTGTGCCACGACATCTTAAAAATTGCATTTTTCCACTATAACAACCGTTCGACAGGGAAAATATTTCTTTTTTTTGAACCACAGATTGCATCCCTCCATTCCTTCACTTTCTATACCGCTTATCCTGATTATAGTCACAGAGAACATGAGCCCATCCCATCTGACGAAAGGTGGACGACACCCGATATGACGGTCTGAGCGCTCCCCCGTGCTGAAAAGTCTCCTTGTGATTAATGCGGATGCCCGACTAACAGGGGAACTCTGGGTACGCAGCAGACGCTTACTGGGAAATCCCCCGGTCTCATAGTTCCCCTTCTTCTACATAGAGGGAGCTAATGGCCCCGTCACACCGTGACGCTCTGGTCAGCGTTCTATAGCGTTTGAGGAAACGTTGGCAGTCGGCCATGGTCGCCGGGATAGCGCCAGAAGAGCGTTGTTTGAACGCTAGTGAACGTCAACGATCGCTGGGAATCGGAGGAGAACGCAGGTCTGGGAAAAAAGTTTTGAACATGCACAAAAGTTCTCACCGAGACCAGCGTTCATCAACGTTTAATTTTAAACGCTGCAGAACGTTCGTGGAACGTTTTAACTAACGTTCGCCGAGCGTTGCACGCCTTTGGCTATCGTTAGTCACTCGTTACTGTAGTGTTACTTGGTTGTTACTTAATCGTTTGCTTTGCAGTGAACGACTCACTGGCGACCTGTCAACGACCACTGAACAATCCCGTAGCGCACACAGCGTGTAACTAAAGTCAGACGAACGTCCTTTAGCGTCCATTGAGCGTCATTCGAGCGTTTCCCGAACCTCCATGCAGATGGGTATATAAACCGATGCTTTGCATTCTTACTTGCAGCGCTAGTTGCTGAAGTCCCCACCCCACCTTTTTTTCCTCTAGGCGGCATGATGCTGACTGTTCAAACTCACGACAACAACTGGAGTATGAAATTTTCGTTCCCGTGTCACTGTAAAACTTACACGCCAGCAAAACGCTATTCTGTCGTTATTCACCCGTTTAGTCACACGCTCAACATGCTCGTCTAACGTTGGCAAATCGCTCGTCGCACGCCAGTGACACGTTAGCACACGCCAATGGTTTTTAAGGGTATCTTATTTGGTCGCCGTTCCAAGCTTCTGACGCTGAAAAATAGAAAGATTGAAATGTTCAGAGAACGTTGACCAGAACGTCACGGTGTGACGGAGCCTTAACATATGTTATATCCTAACCCTAACAATAAAAATGTTGATAAAAAGATATGTACGCTCGCTGTGTTCATCCATAGCGAACATGAACATTCGGCGACAAGTTGTCGAATGGCACTTGTTGAAGCATGAACGGGGATGTTTAAGACTGGATCGAAGTTTACAAAATATACGCGCATGCGCATTCATCACAAGGAGACTTTTCAGTGCGAGGAGCGCTCAGACTGTCCCACCGGTCACTAGCCACCAGTCGCAGGTGCCAGAACCCAAGCTAACAAAAAGCTAAAATACCAAAAACCAAGACCTGAAATTTCGATGTTTGGTTTAAAAGTGTTACGTATCGTGAGATGTGACCTGTCTGTTATGCTTTATTGTTCAGTTTCGGCATACGATGGCGCAAAATTTACGGAACGATCCCCAGCAGACGGATAGCGAATTACTTGTCACCGAGCACGGCGAACCCCATCAGAACGCCGATTGGAGCGCATCCAGATCTGTCACTCGGTGAATGTTGTTGCCGCTCAGGTGAGTCCGATTCTAATTCTATTTGTGTAAAAAAAAAAAAAAAAAAAAAAAAAGCGTGATGCATGAAGGAAATCAGTTTCCGGGAATCCTGGCAATTACTCAAAATATTTCATTTCATCTCTTGACATATTGGACACGTAAACAAAGGAAGCCAGAAGCATATGGTCTCCATCCGAGGAAAAACTATTTTCATGTCCAATTACGAGGGACGTAAGACATTTTTTGTTGCTGTTGTTGTTTTTGCACACAAGTCAGTCGAGTCCGTTGATTTTTAAGTAGAAGCCAACGTGATACGTGAGTTTACCTTTAAGACGTGTCCGAAATGGAGTTTCATGATCCGTTTTCCGAACATACTAATTAGATAATTGTTTCCATGGAAACTAACACAAAAGCAAATTAGTGTCTTCGGTTCCTTTATTATTATTATTATTATTATTGTTCTTTTACAAATAATCCTTTTTCACTTAAGTTATCTTCAATCTTAATGCTGGAGAGAGCCTCATCATGTTGTTGCAATGCACCAGAGGGATATGTGAGCTGAAATGGCAGAATGAGACACCCATTTTGCATTCACACAAGAGTGGAGAGCAGAATCAATTGTGTTTTTTCTGAAATATGAGCAAATATGGATGTATTTGGACAGCACAGTGGGCTCAGCTGGAAAGTGTTGACCTCATAGTTCTGAGGTCCCGGGTTCAATCCCGGACCCGCCTGTGTGGAGTTTGCATGTTCTCCCCGTGCCTGTGCGGGTTTTCTCCAGGCACATCCCAAAAACATGCAACATTGATTGGACACAATAAATTGCCCCTAGGTGTGATTGTGAGTGCGGCTGTTTGTCTCTATGTGGCCCCGCCTCCTGCCTGTTGACAGCTGGGATAGGCTCCAGCACTCCCCCGCGACCCTTGTGAGGATTAGCGGCTAAGAAAATGTATGGATGGATGGATGGATTAATTTGTGAAAGTTTTGAAACAATTATTATTACTGTATATTACCTTTACTAAGAATGGCTAAAATTTTAAAGCAACTTTATAAAAAACTGTATAAAAATAAGATTTTCAGCATGGGGGAAATTTACTCACCTAAAACCAAGATGGCATCCAAAAAAAATTGCTGAAGTAGCAGTTTGCTAATGACCCATTAACTCTACTTGCAACCCTTTTTCAGCAGCAACATTAACGGCCATGCAGACGAGGTAGACTCGAAATGAGCATCAGCACACACACGAGAGTTCCTGCTGTGAATGTGAGTCCGCCCATGTCACAATTATTGGACAGCGGCAAACCCCCCAGGAAACCGCAGACACAATAATGATGGAAAATTGGAGCGTAGATGAGCTCCGTCATTAAAGGCTGACATAGTGTGTGTCGCATGTTTGTGCGTGTTGTCGTCGTCGGTAGTAGGGGTCGGAGGGCAATAAAAGTGCTTCCCTGCCAAAATGTATGCATGTGAGGAGAGCGCTCATATGAACGAGTATTTATCTGAAATTTGAGAAGGGCCTACACACATACAGTACACACATGCACATCTACACGCAGTGCGTGGTGAGTCACAGATGTATGTCACCAATCTATGAACCTGGTGGGTGATGGAAGTCGTGTGGGATTGAAATGTAAAACATCACGCAAAGACTCGTTGCGGTGAGATAAAAGTGTGTTTGACGTGATTTTAAAAAAGTACACATGAACGGCGGAGGGACGCAAAAGGCTCCTTCGGAGAAGGATTTGGAAAACGTGATCGTGCCAAACGTGTCGCACCTTGGATGGCGGCTGCTCCACAAATGCTTTAAATGGGGATTTTATTGCTTTAAGGGGGATGGCATTGTTTTGTCGTTCAGAAATGAAAACGATTACAGCGGGTTCCGGTCCTGACCGTACCGACACACACAATGATTTGAGGTGATAAACGGGGCAGATTTAACGGCGTGAGAGTACGAGGTCACGCGGGACAAGAAGGCAAGTCCTGTCGCCGCCGTACGCGTAAGGTTTTCTTTGAACTGTTTTCATGTTTACGGCCCAGAAGTGTTCAGATACGTAGTTCATATATGACTGCTAATCCATTATCTGATGGATTTGGGCATGATTTGACATGTACATCAAAGGTCGGCAGAGGTTTTATTCCTAAAAAAGTATATTTAATATTATTTCAAGGCAATCCACTATTAGCAAGGCAGCATATCTCCTTTTATTTTCTTGATATCGATTGATACGGTTCATCCAATCCAATCGGTTTGGCAGAATTTTCATGTTGTAGATCTATTTTACATCATTTATATTAGATTGAGTGAGAATATTATTTCCATTATTTACTATGCCTGACAAACATTTATATATATATGTACATATACATCCACGCATTCATTTTCTTAGCCACTTATGTAAGATTTTATGATGGCGTGAGTATAGTTTCCAGGTTCCGGTGTGCATACAAGCTTATTCACGCTTTTTCGAAATCCTGCACAGTCCATTTTTTAAATAGAGATCACCCATCCATCCATTTTCTTAGCCACCTATCCTCACAAGGGTCGCGAGGAGTGCTGGAGCCTATCCCAGCTATCAACGGGCAGCAGGCGGGGTACACCCTGAATTGGTTGCCAGCCAATCGCAGGGCACATGGAGACAAACAGCCGCACTCGCAATCACACCTAGGGGCAATTTCGAGGGTCCAATTAACGGCGCATGCTTTTGGGAACGGGGAGGAAACCGGAGTGCCCGGAGAAAACCCACGCAGTCACGGGAAGAACATGCAAAACACCACACAGGCGGGTGCGGGATCGAACCCGGGACCTCGGAACTGTGAGGCCAACGCTTTACCAGCTGACCGTGCCGCCTACACATATATATTTTTGAAGAGATAAATTCATCAATAAATAGCAGAGAATTATAAAAAAAAAAACAAGAGATGGATTAAGCTTAATTTAAAACAATAGCTTCCCCTGAGATGTATGCACCGTAGTTGCAATTACTAAAACCTTAAATAACAAACGGGTAAAAAAAAAAACAAAACCAAAAAAACAATGAACAGATGTCACTGAGCAGGTTGCGTAACAGTGCGAGAATTAAAAACGCAGCAGCTGCATTGTGAAGTCCGACATCCTCGCGGTACACGTTATGTACACCTGCGCAGTTCAGTCAGAGCTGCAGCATATCAAAGATGCTCTCATCCGGTAATCGCTTTGTACACACAAAACACTCGCGAGCAGCACAAAATCAAATCTCATCCGTCACACATCATGGAAAACCACTTAATGAATTATTCCCTTTAAAAAAAATGAAAAAAACCTAGTCCCGAGTGTCTTGAAGTTAAGATAATAGAGTCTTTACGAGGGAGAGCGGCGTCTTGCTTCCGTCAAACAGATGCGAAGAGCGCAGAATGAACACGAATGAGGAGCCGGCGTGAAAGGGGCTCCCAATACCTTGATATAGTCATATTTTACAATCTCACCTGCCGATAAAATGGAAAGAGGCAAAACAAACAAACGAAACAAAGGCAGAGTCGAGGGATCAATTTCGACCCACGAGCGCCAACTAGCCTGGCCTCCGTGCAGGATTACGTAAAGCATTCAAATCCAGGCATTCAGTGAGAGGAGAGGAGGATTTAGGAACGACTATCTGAATCATCAAATATGTGGGATTAGCGTGCCGGGCCTTGCTTTCCCGATGACGTGCGTTTCCCCTTTGCGGCCCTCTTTGGTTCTGCTCAACGCGGAAAACGCAGAAATCGTGTTACGTTTGAGGAGAAATCTAAACAAAACAAAAGAACTGATGTTATTGATGTTTTTCCAATTGATGCAGACAGTTGAAAGATTTCTGTTCACATTGTTTTCACCGTTTTCACGGCGCCATATTGACGGTCAAAAAGCGTTGCTCGACATTGTGGGGGACATTGAACCGGATCAGAATATTCACAATCCCCGAGACCTGTTGTGCTGTTGGTTGTCTCAACAGACCAGGCAGATTTTCAAAGAGATCATTCGATGGAATACCATCTGAAAAGACCAGAAAAGATCGATGGATTTCGGCAATTAAACGTGATGGCTGGTGCCCTACAAAATGCACACGCCTGTGTAGCGATCACGTCAGGTCAGGTAGGAAATATTCTTAATCTCAAATTATGAAGTATTTATAATGCCAAATTGACTCATCTGAGAACAATGCGTATTTAAAAAGAAAAAAAAAAAACATCTCTCGCAGAGAGATTTAGAGGCGTGTGTGTGCGTGTGGCCGCAATACGCTTCCGTGTACGGAGGAGCCGACTCCCCGTCGTCTTTTTTTTCCACCAATCATAGTTAATGAATGTAGTTAATGTAAAACCAGGGGTCATTTATTTAAATATTGGTATTTGTCTTGAATACCAGCTGAAAGGACCAGAAAAGATCGAGGGATTTCGCCAATTTAACGCGATGGCTGGTGCCCGACCAAATACACACGACTGTGTAGCAATCACTTCAGTTCAGGTAGGAAATATTCTTAATCTCAAATTATGAAGTATTTATAATGCCAAATTGACTCATCTGAGAACAATGCGTATTTAAAAAGAAAAAAAAAAAACATCTCTCGCAGAGAGATTTAGAGGCGTGTGTGTGCGTGTGCCGCAATACGCTTCCGTGTACGGAGGAGCCGACTCCCCGTCGTCTTTTTTTTCCACCAATCATAGTTAATGAATGTAGTTAATGTAAAACCAGGGGTCATTTATTTAAATATTGGTATTTGTCTTGAATACCAGCTGAAAGGACCAGAAAAGATCGAGGGATTTCGCCAATTTAACGCGATGGCTGGTGCCCGACCAAATACACACGACTGTGTAACAATCACTTCAGTTCAGGTAGGAATTATTATCAATCTCAAATTACAAAGTATTTATAAAATTGCCAAATTGACTCATTTGAGAACAATGTGTATTTAAAAAAAAAAAAAAAACATCTGTCGCAGAGAGGTTTAGAGGTGTGTGTGTGTGTGTGTGTGTGTGTGTGGTGTGTGTGGTGTGTGTGTGTGGTCGCAATATGCTTCTGTGTACGGAGGAGCCGACTCCCTGTCCTCTTTTTTTTTTTCCACAGTCATACGGGACAATCCGAAAGGAAAAGAAGAAGAAGTATTGAATACGAGCTGAAAAGATCGATTGATTCCGGCAAAGGTTAACATGTAGCCTGTTGCAGAAGCCGTCACTTGTTAGCTTAACTCCGGTGAATAAAGCAACTAGTTTACCGATCCTGGTGAAAAGAGGCGACGCTCACCACTCCTTAGACAGCGTGAGAAAGTCCTTTTGTAGTCGCCAGTGTTAACCATTCCTGCGCCGGTGACCGTTCCACCTTGCGGCCCCGGATCACACCACTCCTATCATTTTTATTTATTTATTTATTTTTTTTTTTCATTTTTTTGATAGCCTCGCTCATGCTATCACCATAAACGGTTTCTCATTTTCTTCTTCTTCACTCTATTAAAGAACAATAACAAAAAGCAACCAGAGCAAAGATCCCTTTCGTCTCATCAACGACGAGCGTTTACTTACGCTGTCTTTAGCAGTTTCTCTTTTCTTCGGAGCGATTCTGCGCAAAGCACAAAAAAAAAAAAAACTACATGCTAGAGTACAACTAAAAGGACTCTAAGTAAAAGCAGAACATCGAAGAATAATTTTGGCGGCAAATGTGATACTTGCGGCCTCTGAGTCTGTGCTCTATTTGCGTGGCCTGTGGACGAAAATATCACTCCATAGAATAACTGCTGCTATTATGAAAGGCCCGATTGCTAGTCCAAGAGGTCGGAGGTCCCTGGAGGAGTGGAGATTTCCATCTCAGGTTTCGCGTTCTCGTATGTGTGCCGTTAGGGTCCGGTGAGCGTGGGTGGTTTGAGTAAAGCGGATGTCTTAAACGGTTCCCATGTAAATCTCTCTGATCAAGCACCCTGAAAAAAAAAAACACCAGAAAGTAAACCCAGCCTGGAGCTGGACCCTGCAATGGAAACACAAAACACACTTTTCACATGCCCGTTTGCAGATATCCAGCCACAAAGGGTGAATTATTGGAATAATGCCGTAGAACTTTGATGGACACTCGCTGCTTTTTGTCCTTTCCACCATCCACACAACCGTGCGTTCTCGTTACTTTCGATGCACACACACTTTTGTTCCGGGGCTTTTTTTGACTCAGACCAAGAAGAGTGTCGGACTTCATTTCTGTGTAAAAATGATCATTTATAGAGCTTTTCAAAATGTATCAATAGCTTGTCTGACATTTATAAGCGGGTGAGTAATCCTTCAAAAAATGTTAGAGAACAGGAATTGTGTAATTACACGTTGTGTGTACTTGTTTGTGAAACTTCTCTTCCTTATTTTTAGGGATGCATGATCACTGTGATGCTGTTTTCAAATTTCTCTCTTTCGAGATATTTTCCGTTTATGTTTCTGCGGTGACGTTCGCAAATGTGGTGGGAACACTGTCGATTTTCACTGGTTCGAGCGCCGTCTTTAACCCTGTTATCACTCCCACATGAAAAAAAATACACACGCTCATGACGTTTACAGTTAAACGCTTTCGACATTCTCACCACGATGACGCTCACGCTTGTGAGTCCAAAATCCATTTTAGCAGACACTGGTAAAGATGTACGAGATACAGCTGTTTCAATATTTCATTTTTTTTTTTTTGTTACTTGAGTGTCTTCATTAAAAGTTGCCGAATTTCATGGTGAAAAATGACATTGAGCGTATTTTTCACTCTGTGAAAACAGGTCAAATTTAAGAAAATGACCCGCTCTCCTTCCAAAGATCCCAAATTTCCACAGATGGGCTCTTGTTGTATGAATATTTTTTAGCATTGACAGGCATGCAGCAAAGTGAACGTGACATGTTGTAATACTTCAAGTGCAGCTGTCAGGAGAGATGTGCAATGCAGTGAAATCTTTCCACTTTTGAGCGTCAGGTGACGGTGGAAGCTTCGACAGCTTCGCAACTCCTTCTCCCCGCGCTGAATTGGAAGCAAACTGTAAATTGTAATGCATTTATAAAAGATGCACCGTAATGCGTCTGGATGGCCTCACTGCATAATTCATGTGGCTAAATCCCGTGCCCTCAACCCCCCCGCCGCCGCCGCCGCCACGTTCATCCACGCCTGCTTGATGTACTCGTCGAGCGGCTAACGGCTTCCGCGGGGTCGTAAATCAGCCGCTTCGAAACCGACGACCACCACCGCGCAAACACATAAGACAACACACCCTAACAACCGACCCAAGTGTGACTGATGTGCAACCGTCTTTTATCGCAATTTACCTCATGTGCTGAAAGGAAAATCATTTGGCGTGGGCGTGGTGCGTCGATTGTGTCTTAGAGGGTAAAAAAAGTGGGAATTAATTCTTCTACTAAGACTGGAGAGAACTGAAGAAGATGGCTTTGTGCATGTGACAGAATGATGGTGTCAAGTCTACTTGTGAGGAACACACTTGTGGCTCCGCACCTTCTGCTCTGTTCATGATGACGTTAGCCGTCCCTGCTAATTTGAATGTGTGTAAATGTTACTTCGATAAACGATACAACTCCTGCACCTACGTCATGAAATCACATCACTGGCCGGAAGTGCCGGTCAAACAAAGCATTGTTCAACGCTAAGTCGGTTAGAGACGACAGAAATACGTCTTGCACCACGACGGCCAGACTTTTGTCCGATACCGTTAAACATTTAGGAGGTGATAATACGGTACGTGGAAAAATGAGAGACGCTTGGCATATTTAATGCTGAAGTCGATGTTTACGTTGATAAGAAATTGGACTGTTAATTGGCTTCCGCTTGTCTTGGACAACTAGATCTACGCATGGATCTGGTGAGTAAGTCATCGAGATTTACACGGAAGAGTTTGAAAGCGTATAAAAGTCTGGACGCATCCAAACACTTCGTTGGAATAAATCCGACATAGTGGCGGGTTGACGGCTCGTAAACGCGGAAGCGTATTCGGCTTGTTGCGGGTTTGGCGTAGGTGGGCGTGCGCGTTGTGTTGGGTGAGACGGACTGCGCATGCGTTTTTTGGTCAGAAGCGAGTGTGACCGGGAATTGTTGTGTACAAAAACAAAATAAAAGGAGAATAACAGCAAGTCGATGCCCTGTGATATTACACATCCCGCCGTTGAGCTTCAGAGTTGACATCCCCCGGCCACGGTCACCCAACCAATCGCAGGGCACCTGGAGACAAACAGCCGCACTCACAATCACACCTAGGAGCAATTTAGAGTGTCCAATTAATGTTGGAGTTTTTTTGGGATGTGGTTCGGAAACCGGAGAAAAGCCACGCAGGCACGGGGAGAACATGCAAACTCCACACAGGTGGGGCCGGGATTGAACCTCAGAACTGTGAGGCCAACGCTTTACCACCGTGCCGTCGGAAGAAAATTAAGTAAGTTGAAAAAAAATCATAGTAAATGAGTACTGTATACTGTAGATAAATTACTTTAAAGTATTCCAAAATGCTGAAAAACTAGTAATACATTATTTGGTCACGTTTACAGGGTTCACAGTAAAATTAGTATAAAATCTCTCCCTGCTAAAAGAAAAAGAACTGTTCCCCCTCGACCCCGGGCACACAAAAAAATAAAATAAAACTGCAAGCGTATCTGTTTTCCTCGTTTGCACACTTCAGCGGCTCACGAGGTGAGCATATTAATCTGCTGAGCTGGCACAAAATACAGCAAATGATTTAAAACCCTGGCCCGCGCAAAAGATTAGCCGGTGAAATAGCAAAATGCGACCATCTGAGAACGCCGATAAATACATAAGCATCGACCGCGGAAGGGGTTCTCGAAGTCGGCGCCGGCCTCGCATGAGGGACGGGCGGAGGAGAAAGAAGGGATCGGTTGCCGGCGCGATCGCTGCGTGAAAAATGTTTTTTCGTCACGGAAGCCGCTTGTTACTTGCCATTGACTGTTCCGGAGTCAGCTGTGGTCAGTCGGCCACAGTGTTCTACTCGGCTCTGGGTTCGTTTTTCATCCGATCGCTAATCAACTCTCAAAATCTCACGGCTCAGCACCGAAGAGATTTTTGGGTGCACTTTGGTGGATTTTTTTTTTTTTTTACAATTTTTTTTCTAAATAAACTGTTTAATCAATCCGTCAATGATTAGGAATGACTGATCCCACTCATTCATGCAGGGCCTATACATCCTTCCACATCTGCACAGGGAGATTAACTGGAACTGCCAATTTGTGTGCGTGTGTGTTTGCATGCGCCAACACGGCTGAGCCACAAAGCGCTGAACTGCTGCGCTGTCCCTGATAATTGCCATGACGACACCTACAACGGCAGCACCAACAATGTTACCGAAATGAGGCGGTTTCTCCCCGAGGGAGTCGGTCTGTTAGTGCGCCGCTCGATACCCGTTTAATAGAGAGCAATTATAACAATGCAGCGTTAATTACTACACGATGTCGTTCTCTGTCCTCTCGTCTGCGTTTGGCAGGTTGCCGCTAAGTGGGCCTCACCTGGTGATTAATGCCAGGGCGCATTCGCGTCAAGACGTGCTTCGGGGAAAATGAGCCGTTCACGTGCAAGTCGTACGCGGCTCTGACAAAAAAAAAAAAAAAGTTGGGGATATCGGGCTTTGGGCTGAAATTTCAAGGTGAATCTAAAGTGCGCTTTAACTTTTACAGGTGCACTCAATTTGACCTTTAAACTTTTGAGCGCACACAGTTGAAACACCTACAAACATATCACGGATACAAAATTACAGAAGCGTATTGCTGCCACACCAAAAAAAAATGGTCGCTATCACGTTATAACGTGACATGTTTCACATTATGATGTCGATGTTTCGTGTTATAATATGATATGTTTGAAGTTATGTGGTTAATTACATGTTATAACATGAATCATTTCATGTTACAATGTGAAAGGTTTCATATTAACATAATTCATTTCATGTTATAGTGTGAAACTTTCATGATGACACATGATATGCTCTCTGTCATAACGTGATTTGTTTCACATTACAACGTAGTAAATAAATAAATAAATAAATTTCACTCCTCTTCACCCCGGCCCCCCCCCAACACGGGATTACTTCCAGTTCTACTACATGTTCTACCACATGTTCTTGCCCCATGTGTAATAGGCAATCTTCGTTTACACCACGACTCCGTAAAATGCCAAATCCATGTTTTGTGCAACACTCAACGAGAGTCCACAGCTGAGTCTTCCTGTATGCCACCTTGGAAGGATGTGAGTGACCATAGGGTCGCAACAAGTTGACCCCAACTTTTCTGGTTACAATATAGAACTTATTAGGTTTTGCCGTAATGTTTAATGTTATAATGTGATAGTTTACATGTTACAACGTGGTTCATTTCACGTTATAACGTGAAACGTTTCATGTTACAATTACAACATGTAATTAACCACATTTTAACATGAAACATCATGTTATAACATGAAACAGCCACATTATAAAGTGAAACATCACATCATAACATGATAGTGACTTTTTTGGGGGGGGGGCAGCAATACGCTTGAGTACAAAATAGCTGCTCCCCTTCAAGAAGTCTAATCGGCAACCACTGTGAGGGTGTGTTCAATATGTGAGTCACGTGTCGCAGCAACGTGTTGGCTCAGCGACTGGCTGTGCACTTTGTGTTATTCGCAATACATTTAAGAGAAAATAAATGGCTAACGAGCCGCCGTGAAATATTACAGCTCATTGATATGGTCCATCTAAAAATGTTGAACTCTTGCAGCTTTTTTAATTTAAAGCATGGCGCACTGCCCGTTTGAAAGCAATGTTCTTTCCAATAAACCAAACTCGCGCAGAGGTTTTGTAGGGATAAAGAGTCAATGGTTAGAGTAAACGTATACCCGCAGTCAGACTTTTAACAAGAAGACTCCAGCTGCAACACATTGGAAATAAACGTCAAAATTGCTGGCGCGGCAAAATCCTTCATGCAGGCTTCATTTCCGAATATTATCATTGGATTGCCACAAGGCCAGATGTCCCATTCAACTGAGATGAAGCGCTACTAAGAATAAACCCAATATGCTCGCCGCCCGGTGATACGGCAGCATGAAAACACGCGGAGGAAGTGTAGCATCTGCAATCTTGTCGTCAGGCCAAAGCACTTGGGATGATCCATCGCGGCACTTTGTTGTTTTAAAGCCAAAACAGACGGCCCCATTCATGTCACAGCGCATGGAAAAAAAAATGATACGGCCCAGCGGAAGTCGACACGAGCCGTCAACCGCAGAAGGCTATCGATGTGTGGACGACATTGTTTGGATTCAGTCGGGACGCTATTCTTGTAACACCCAAGAAGTGTATTTTGGTTCTGAATTTGACCAACACACGATCTGTATTGTAGTGCAAAACAAAAAAATATCTACTGTACGATGCAGCATACAACACGTGTGGGGTCTTGGGTTTGCTCTGTTGCGACACGAAAGCGTCTGAAACAGGAACACAACAATGGCCGCTTCTCAAATACGTCATCCTCGAGCCTCCGTCCCCACACAGTCAATTCGCGCCGATCATCTTTTACGTCATCATCGCAGCACACAAAACGTGTGCAGCATGCGCTCTGTTTGGCGTTCTCAGCAGAACCCTCACGAGTGAGCCGAACCTTTTGAACAACTGCTCAGTTTCTCCACGTTAAGAAAATGTACACAAATCTCCTTCTTAAAGAGCACCTGAGTAGAACCTTTCTTGACAGCAATATTTAAGATCTAACATAGACCCAAGTAGATATGTTACCCAAATGACCTGATTCTTTTTTTTTTTCTTCTTTGTTCCTCTGCCACCTGTCACAACACGAAACCTCAGAGGTCGCCCGCCATCCTACGCACCGCCGCCACAAATGAGGCTATAAAACCTCAGCGCCATTCAGCACCCAATCACCTCCAACCAGCAAGCCGTCTCTCCATCCTCCACCTGCCTTCGAGTCGACGTGTCAGCCTCCCCCCTTGACCCGGCACGTAAACGGGCACCGGAAACGCACGAACCGGCGGGAAGGTGAACACGCCGCTCCAAGGCCGAGCGCGCGACGACAGCTTAGCGAGCAATCCAAGCCGCAAATTTTATCGCTCTTGCGACGCAACAGCTGAGCACAACCGGGGGGTCTAACAAGTAGAATTGATGTCAGCGTACGGCGGGTGGTGATTTACCGTGGTTAGGTGGGGACTCTGTTAGCTGATGATGTGGTCGCAATTAGGCTTCTGACCTTGGAGAAGCGGTAATTCACAGACACGGTTGGCTCCTGTGAAAGTGAGACCGAGAGTGGCCGACACCGTAGCAGCAGGGTAACATTCGTCTTGGCAGAGGCTGCAAAACTACACGCGCTCTGTACCTCGCTGTAAAAAAAAAAAAAAAAAAAAACGAAGTAGAACTGATGCAAATCCTTTAATTGGGTAAAAGGATCTGAAATGCAAAAATGTTTCTTTTACTAGCGATTATATTCAGAAGCTGTTTTGATAACATGAAAACATCTGCTAATAAAAAAGCATCCCAATTTTAAGTGTACTTGTACTTTATTATTTCCCACTTAGCACAAATCAAGGGAGCAATAGGAGGAAAGCTGGGCTTCGCTCTTCCAGGAACCCTAGCAGCGCTTTGCCACAGCAACCTGGTGTCATGGATCATAAATAATGCAGCGACTCATGCAGCAAGACCTTATAAATGAGAGCACCTCAATCACAACCACTCGACCTTTACGTACAGTTCACACGGCAATTGGAGAGCAATTCGGGTGCCATGACAGAACACAAGCGATGGCGCTCTGGTTGATAGCGTCGGAGGGTTAAGGCTCCATTGGCCGCAGTTTCATTGTTTGTTCTGAAATGAAAATGATTGGTATATTCCCTAAGTTCCACACTAAAGGTAAGCGTAAAGTAAGGTTTGAAGCGGCATTCTTTCTAATTGGTGCTCAATGAAAGAAACTGGCAGAAAAGGGGAAATAGTGGAAATGTTCTTCTGCTACGTCTCCGTCAACATTCAGAATCAGTTTTGTTTGTGCAAGTGCGCAACGACACACAAGGAATTCGTCTCCGGCAGTCGGTGCCACCGTGGTATGACATTCAGAACAAACTACAAACAAACTAATAACTTGTGCAACAAACTCCCAGACGCTAAAATTGCAATTTAAAAAGCTAATGGCAATGGTCTGGAACTGTAGAGCTAGCGAAAAACCGTTTAGAGTTTCATCACCATTCGGTACATCTATTTTGATCTATTTCTCCCATTATTAATTTCTTCTTTGTCTTAATGTTGGTTCAAGACAGTCCCATTCCGATGGTGGTGACGTAACCCAAATGTATGTCTAAGTCGCAACCCACTGTAGTCAATTGCTAACAGAGACAACTTCAGTTGTAAAGTACAAATGTGGCATTTCTGTACCATAAAAGTACAATATTACTACATAGTGTTGATGCTAGATGTGCGTTTGGACCTGGAAGGTGTAACTGAATTGCCCAGAACAAGATTTATCAATTTGTATGAATCAGAATCAGACAGAACACCTCAATTGATCCATTCTTTGTTCGTTTGTTTGTTTTTTTAAGTTCTTCCAAGTTGTCCGTCAAAGTGAGCGGGCAGCGGATTTTGGAACGGACACATGACGCAGAACATGGCCCACTTGCAGAATCTCCTTTTTTTTTTTTTTAGGTGTGTCAAATGTGCTCCTGAGTGGACGGAGTGAGTGCATCTAATCTGGGGCGGGCTGTTCTGGGTCTGTGTCTGGCTGTCGGCTGGCTGGCTGGCTGGCTGGCTGGCTGGCTGGCCCCGCTCCGCTTTGCCAGTCGCTACCCGGAGGGCCTGTTATTTTGGGAGCTCAGCTGAGAGCAGATGACAACATCACGGACTGTTTAAGCTGCTTACATTTCTTCAAGCACTCCCAACCGCACCCTCGGAACGGCACCCTGCAATGTTCTCGCCGTTTTCGCCCGTTCACCGGCGGAAAGTGTTCTAAGAACACGAGATTTTAGGTTAGGGTTGAACGGCGACACATGACAGCACGTCAGTGACGTCGAAATGACAACTTAAACATCTTTTTATTGCGTCTAATTGTGAAGTAATCAGGCTACTTCAGTTATTGCATGTTGTGAAAGTTAAACAATGTGCTTGATGACTTGGTTACCCTGCAGCGCTTGAAATTCTTGATGATGCATGAACATATTTGCAAAGCTTGAATTTTAGCACAATTTTAAATACTGCTGGACGGATGCTGAGAGCAGAAGGGCTGATGTTATCTCGCCCAATAGTGCAATGCTGTGTTCAAGCTCGCTGTTCACGTCTCACCGTGGGCCAACATCGCAACTCTCGCCCTCGCCACATGAATTTATACTAGTATTTGAACTGCACTACTATACACAGCTGATTAAATGACAGCTACGGTTTCCACTTCAAAGTCTACAAGGGTCATATACTTTGATCACTTGTGGTCATAATGGCTTTAAAAAAAAAAAGTCCGTCGGCTTGTGCTGCTAAGCATGTTCGCGGCTCCTCGGGTTGCTGGTTCTTAGCGATGAAGCTAGCAAACATTTCTGATTATCTTGAAATATGAACCCAAACTCAACACATGTTTGTACAGCAATTCGAATAAATGACGACGATCATCGCCAATTTATTTGCTGTGGATGTTATTTGTCATTTCTTGGAAAAAAACAATGTTGGGTAAGATATCCGTAACGGTTGCTAGCTAACGCTGCCATGTGCAGTTTACCGATTTCATGGCAAACCTAACCCAAACAATGTGATTTCTTCGTCTTAGAGAAATCAGAGACAAGTATAACTCTCATTTATGAAGAAATTTAATATAGTATCAGAAGCATGTTCCTAAATGACTCCATGTTAAAAAGTAGAGAGAAAACTTAATTGGGTACCATTAGCGATGAGTGCTTCAAGCTGTTTTTGTCAAAGACGCAGCATTCTAGAGACCGTCTCGAACAGCTGCGCACTTGACAGACTCCTTGACTTAATCTAAGCTATGAATAGCTGAGGTAAAAAGTCGTAGCCTCAACTGTCCCCACCGGCTCCGCTTTATCCCACAATTACAAGTAATGTTTGTCATCATTCCTGCCCACGCTGCACTCTCGACAAGTCATCCGAAGCAAACGGCTAAACCTCGCGCCGGGGACACTACAAGCGCGTTGGCCACCGAGGCGACGTCAAACTTGACACTGTGAATTATAAGTATTGCTGAGGCAGGGAGCAGAGCATTTCAGCGGCGTTAAGTAACTGAAGCAATGTAGACAGGCAGAATGATTTCAAGCCTTTCTTAAAAAAGATAAAAATGAAAAAAATGTGGTGCTAGGATAAATTACAGGTAATGGTGCAGAAGAAGCGGAGTTCGATTAAAAAAAAAAAAAAAAAAAGAACATTTCGATCCAGTCATTATGACTGGATGAAAAATCCAAGAAAATCAACGACGCGGCCCGAAAAACTACATTCATTCAGTTGTCATGACGCAATACTTCATCACGCTGTTGGCTGGTAATGGAAACTCATTGCCAATCTTTCTAAGGAGGGTTTATGCTCCATCTGTGGCAGGTTATCTATGCACGCATGAAGAAATAGCGAGAGACACACACAAGGAGGGGGAGGGGCGGCCAAGAGTCACATGACGTAACCTTGCCAGACAGCGCGGTGGCCTCGGCCGTGCACAAATAAGCGTGGTACATCGGTGTCGTCTGAGATGAGAATCAACACGGCTGTGGCCGGCGGTGTTCACGTGACGAAAAAAATCTGCAAACCTTTGGCCTTGGCATGCAAAAAAAAAAAAAGGTATAATGCCACATTGAAAGTGTTCTATCCATCCATCCATTTTCCGAGCCGCCTATCCTCACAAGGGTCACTGGGAGTGCTGCAGCCTATCCCAGCTGTCAACGGGCAGGAGGCTGGGTTGCCAGCCAATTGCAGAGCACATTGAGACAAACAGCCGCACTCACGATCACACCTCGGGGCAATTTAGAGCGCCCAGAGAAAATCCACGCAGGCACGGGGAAGAACATGCAAACTCCACACAGGCAGGTCCGGGATTGAACCCGGGACCTCAGAACTGTGAGGCCGACCCTTTATCAGCTGAGGCACCGTGCCGGCGATAGTGTTCTATTTTCCTTCACATATATTAATAGAATTTTAGAGATTAAAGTCACCCTAAAAAAACTACTACAAACTCATAGACTACCGAAAAACTTCCATACACACCAGTTAAATGCTCTCCCACGCACTTCTGAAATCTTTTTCACACATCGTGATGAATTTAATACGTATACTGAAATATGCCTTGCAATAATGTGCCGTCCCACAAGTGAAAAAAAATGAAAAATAAAAAAATATGTGAGAGCATTTCAGTAGTTGTGTATGAGAGCGTTTCAAAAGTGAATATATGAAGAAAATAATCAATACTGTGTTTGGGATACTGATAATAATAATATGTATAACAGCATTTCATAGTTTATATGAGAGGAATTCAATAGTGTTTGGGATGTAATCCTGAATTTTGTCCCAAATCGCCATTCGTACGTGATATTTGAAGATCCAACCCGACCCCTCTCCCTCCATGTTATATAAGACCACATGGGGGGGGGGGGGGGGGCACGAGGACCTGAAACACGCACGCACACAACACAGATGGGAAAGCCATGAGGTCAAGATGAGACCTTCCACCTCGCCTCCGAGGGTCCGTTTTTACATGCGCACAAATCCAGAGCCTTCAAAACAAAAGCTCATATTTCGCTGACACGAGCTACCGCGAAAGGTCAATCCAGGTGAAGACATATTTAGACTGTGCATGCAACTCATTCACAGGGGGAAGATTTGGGGGGGGGTGACTCTCGGCTTCTCGCGTCGATTATGAGATGCTAAAAAGTTGGGAATTGGACAAATCTAGGGACATTACAATCAAAGAGAATATTTTATATCTATGGTATCAAAAAAGTATGCGTCGTAATAGGTAATAGAAGGTTTTGTAGCAATCGTGAGGTAAGATGACAATTTACAGGATGAATGGTAAACACCACGTGGAAAAGCCACACTTGGGACATACGACGTTGCTCGCGGCATATTTCTTATTTGGGCATTAATTCATTCATTTTTGGAGGCACTTATCCTCACAAGGGTCGCGGTGGTGCTGGCGCCTAACCCGGGTATCGACAGGCAGGAGGCGGCATACACCCCGAACTGGTTCCCAGCCATTCGCTGGGCACATTGGAGACACAGAACAGTCGCATTCACGATCACACCTAGGGGCAATTTAGAGTCTGGGATGAATGGATGTTTTTAGGGACGTGTGCCAGGATTTGAACTGTGAGACCAGTTGCTCAACCACGCCATGCTTATTTGTATATCTGCAAATAAATTTTCACTTTGCTTAGTCCGAACTCGAATTTTCGTTCACAAGACAAAGCACAAAAATCAACTAAGTGACAGTTCGTCACTCGGAAAAACTCTCAATTTGGATCGCTGGCACATCAAGGAATCTTTGGAGGCGGAATCAGACCACAAGCCGCCGCTGCGTGCAAGTTTATTGCGAAACGCTGCTCTTTGAGGTTTTATTTACCTCTAAATCAAAGGAATAAAAGTTTCAGCAAATCCGGGCAGAATGACCACAGACGCCGATAAAGCAGCCAAACAACCGGCCGTTAACAAGCAGAACCAGCGGCGCACGCCGCATGAATATCCCACACCGTCGGGCCATTCTTCTTCCGTTAGCCGTCTTTTATCCTGCCCAAGCCCACCCCGCGAGCCCTGGAGCCCCCCCCCCCAGCCTTTCAATCAGCAGGCAGGGGGCCGCGACCCAAGCGCTCATTAGCCGGGAGGCGGCGGCGGCTGGGCTGGCTCGGATCGCTTTCCAAAGACAAAACACCTCAATTAGACGCTTGCGAAGCAGTAATAAGTTCAGAGCCAAATAGTTTTGAAAAGGGTGGGGGGGCGTTGGGTTGGGGGGGGCGCAAAACATAGCGAGACCAACACCGCAATTAAACGCCTGCTATGTTTGGATTTCAGTTAATGAGGCGATACTTCACTGGATTGTTGATCTGCTGCCGTTATTCCGTTATAATGACGTGATATTTGTCTACAGTTTTTCTTCTTCTCGATGCTGGTTCCTGCAAACTGGAACCAGGTGATTTCCATTATAAATATTTGGCCCGGATGGATGCAACTACATGTCGATCAATATCACCAAGCCTGTTAGTGTGGATGCTGTTTGGAGCGAAAAATAAATAAAAATGGAAAAAAAACAAGCGTATTTTGAGCTCACAATGTGTGAGCATAGCTCGGTAGACTCAGTGTACATCCATTTTTGTATTTGCGATTCTTTTAAACACCAAGTACCAGCTAAAAAAATGCTACGCACTTAAAGAACCACCAACATGACCACCAATTCACGGACTGCCGAGGACGTTTATATTCATTAATTGGAATCTGAGCATTTACTGCCACAGACCTATTTATTTGTCAAGTATGTTTTTAAACAGTGAGGTGTCATGAACCAGCAGCAGGGGGAGGAGGGGGGGGGGGACCTAAATGCAGGACTTCCAGGTGAAGGCATAATGTTCAGTGTGGCTTTATTCCAAAAACAGGTCAATACTAAAATGCAGTCCAAAACAAGGCAAAGGCACCAAAACGCGAGGCGAGGCAAGATCCAAAAACTGGAGCACAGTATTATGTACGAACTGTATGCTGTATGTATGGTTTTAGCAAAGTATGTGTCACCATTGTGAGAACACTTCACTCTAGCATTGTATGCCAACTCATGTTCATCAAAAATGAGTTTTATTCCTAAAAGGCATCATATTATTGTAAGCCAATGTAACATACAAAACGAACACTTGCCTTTAAAAATCCACCCATGCATGATCAAAGCCGCTTATCCTCACAAGAGTCACGGGAAAGCTGGAGCCTATCCCATCTTGCTTCGGGCGAAAGGCGGACTACACCCCGAACTGGTCGCCAGTCAGTCGCAGGATAGCAAGACACCATCACTGAGCGGGAATCGATCCCACGCTCCGGGCACTAAAGGCAGGTGTGTGTACCACTACACCACCAGTGATCCTTTAGAGTTGCGCGGTCTATTTTCTACCTTTTTATGCACCCGGAGAAGCCATCGTAGATTTTGGGGAAGAGTTACGGCCCTTTTCTCATCAACCAGCTGCCTCCCTCCACTCGAAGATCGATAGGGTGAGATTTACGCCACGCACATTTTGCTACTGCTTCCTTCATTAAATTTGTTTGCGGCCGGTGGATAATTATCGCTCGATTATTAAGGTCAGAGCTAAACAGTTGCGTAATGCGTGTAGGATTGCGAGGGAGTGGCACGGAATAAACATCTTGCCCATTTCGAAGTGACGGTTGCGAGGTTTTAATGTAGTAACAATGGGTGCTGCTATTTCGCCCCTTTTCGGTGGCTGTATAAATTCATCAAAAATGCGCCCGACGTGCGTCTCGCTCGAAAGAATATTTCATAAACCATGCCTCAAAGCGATTTGGACAAATAATAAGCTCTCAAAAGGTGACGCTCTTTTGATTAGTTGTGAGCGTTACTGGGCCGTCAATAGACCTGAGAAACAATTACGACACATCACTGCTCTAATCGCATGATTGCTGATAATTAATTGCAATTTTTGTCCTCTATTCCCCTTAGAAGGACATTTTGCAAACTCCCGTCAGCGCCGGAGGGAACAAACTTGATGTTTCATGTAAATATATTCCGAGAGCTTTGTGACAGAAGAGTGTCGCAATGACACCTCATCCAAGTGACTCATCTTGCACAACTTGAACATGTCAGGATGCTGCAAACACACACTGACATGCGGTGTGTGTAGTACGTGGGGTCTTTTTGTTATTAATGTGTTGTCGTGCGTTCATAACGTGACACTCGGTTCATTAAACGACTGTTACCTTCCTAGCACTTCCTGTGTGACTTATAGCTTTAAAGATAAAATTTCAAGTGGAATTGATGTACAATGTCTAAGATCTTGCAAAAAAAAAAAAACTTGAAATTATTAAGTCTGTCCATCCATTTTTTTAGCTGCTTATCCTCACAAGGGTCGCGGGAGAGCTGGAGCCTATCCAAGCTGTCAACGGGCAGGAGGCAGGGCACACCCTGAACTGGAGGCCAGCCAATCGCAGGGCACTTCAAGGCGCACACACAATCACACCTCGGGGCAATTTAGTGTCTCCAATTAATGTTGCATGGTTTTTTTTTTGGGATGTGGGAGGAAACCGGAGTGCCCGGAGGAAACCCACGCAGTCACGGGGAGAACATGCAAACGCCACACAGGCGGGGACAGGATTGAACCCGGGACCTCAGAACTGTGAGGACACCGCTTTCCAGGTCATCCACCACCATCCATTTTCTTGGCCGCTTATCCTCACAAGGTTTCGTGGGGAATGCTGGAGCCTATCCCAGCTGTAAACGCGAGGAGGGGTCCACCTTGAACTGGTTGCCAGCCAATCGCAGGGCACGTCGAGACAATCAGCCGCACTCGCAATCACAGCGAGGGGCAATTTAGAGTGTTTATTAAATCCATCCATCCATTTTCTTAGCCGCTTATTCTCACAAGGGTCGCGGGAGTGCTGGAGCCTATCCAAGCTGTCAACGGGCAGGAGGCGAGGCACACCCTAAACTGGTTGCCAGCCAATCGCAGGGGACATCGAGGCAAACAGGGGCACTCACAATCACACCTTGGGGCAATTTAGAGTGTCCAATTAATGTTGCATGATTTTGGGATGTGGGAGGAAACCGGAGAAAAGCCATGCAGGCACGGGGGAGAAAATGCAAACTCCAGCCGCCAAAATTAAGTATTTTAATTAAAATGGTTTTAAGTTTTTTAACTAATCCTTTCAATTAAGATATTTAAACATTTCAGAGAAATAAAAGTAAAAATAGTAGAAATGTGGACCAAAAAAAGTTGGCTGATTGGAAGACACTTCAACTGCGGTTATTTTTTTTTTTTTTTTAAATGAAAAGAAAAGTGCTGGGCGCGTTCGCTGGCTCAGCCATGAGTGAGTTGGTCTGAATTCCAGTATCGGTCAGGTGGAAGCAGAAGGCAGAGCTTAAAGGCTAACCAGCACGGTTAGCCTGTGAGTTAAAAAAAAAAAAGAAATAAATGAGGAAAAAAAGAAAAGAAAAAGCCAGAAATGATTCCAGAAGACATCGTGTTTGTGTTTGTGTTTGTGAGCACAGCGCGGGTGGGTGGATTTGTTCAAGCTGTGATGCTCCTGCCAAGACGGGATGGAGACCTGCAGCCAAAGACAAGAGGACCGCGAGCCCAAGTCACACTGAGCCCGAGTTGCCATCTGTCCCTCAAAAGGGAGCGCGGAGCAGGCGCTCACCCACACACGGACACCACATGCTGGTGAATTTCACAGGAGTCAGCGGCAAACGCCAAAAAAAAAAAAAAAAAACAGCCATTCTCCCCCAAAGTCCGCGGGTGAATGCGTATACAGTACGAGGTGAAATCAATATCTGTGTGTAATACTGCCGGGGGGGTTTGTGGCGTTTTTCAAACAGTTGTTCGTTTGTTTGGATGCGGCAATTCGGCGATATGTTGGAAAGATGCTCTGATACTACGACAACAATTCCACCAACCTGACATCAAACTTTTGGGAAGGTGGAGTAGAAGTCAGGTCAGCCATTTTGGCAATACTATAAAACGTTTTTAAGGTCCAAAAAAAAAAAACATCTGCCAACTTTTACACCCCGCAAAATTTGAATGATTCAAAAAATTCGCAAGTCTAAAGAATTAGTACTCAAGTACAGTACGATTCCACCAACCTGACATAAAACCTTTGGGAAGGTGGAGTAGAAGTCATGTCAGCCATTTTGGCAATACTATAAAACGTCTTTAAGGTCCAAAAAAAAAAAAAAAAAAACATCTGCCAACTTTTACACCCCGCAAAATTTGAATGATTCAAAAAATTCCCAAGTCTAAAGAATTAGTACTCAAGTACAGTACGATTCCACCAACCTGACATAAAACCTTTGGGAAGGTGGAGTAGAAGTCAGGTCAGCCATTTTGGCAATACTATAAAACGTCTTTAAGGTCCAAAAAAAAAAAACATCTGCCAACTTTTACACCCCGCAAAATTTGAATGATTCTAAAAATTCCCAAGTCTCAAGAATTAGTACTCAAGTACAGTACTGGACTCAACTGTAAGTAATTGCACATGGTCTTGAAAAAAAAAAAAAAAGGAAAGAGGCACTTTTTTTGGTTTCATCAAATATTAACCATGGAGAAAATATTGAAAATGAGAAGCACGTGTGAACACACACTGTCGAGATAATTCGCGGATGATGCGTCAAAGTTTTAGATTTTGAATACAAGTTCAAGCTCGGAAAGAAAAATGGGTGACATGTCAAGACACAAATAGAAATCATTTTTGACTTCCACGAGGAAGGAGGCGCATAAGTGCGTGTATTAAACAACCGTGATGACTAATTGCGGTGCAAGTGTGAGGACGGCCTACACGCAATCTGCTCATTCAATCCTTAAAAAAAAAAAAAAAAAAAAAAAAAACGTGTTAACTTTGATTCTATGCCGGGCCAAGTCATAAAAAGATGGGGCTGCAACGGAGTTGGTTTAACACACCCACGTTCGAGTGACGGGTCGATGCCGTTCATGTCTTCCAGCACAAAGGATGTGATTTTCGTTGCGCTAGATGTGAAGAATCGCACTTCCTTTTATTATTCATGCCGCCGCGCGAATATTCCATTTCAAGTGCATTAAGCCAGACGTGGGAAGGATTACATAATGTTATTGTGGGGCTGCGCTCTGCGGCAGGTGTAGCGGTGCCGGGACTTACGACTTTCATTTGTTGCACGGCCAAGGTGGTAACTCAACTCCACATTAATAACCACGTGAATCCTTTGGACACTATTCCCGAATTGCGATGAAATTATGCGACTGATTCACATAAGAGCGCCGCGCCAACGAGCTTCTCCTCCCCCCGTGCACCACAACTCACGCCGATTAGCCAATCGGTTAGCCGGTTAATCGACAGCCAATGGACCTTTCCGACCTGTCAATCACTCGTACAATAATAGCCAATCAGGTAGCCACATTGTCACGACACGCCCCTGCCTCCATGTTGTCCCACGAGCAATGCCGGTTGTCAGTAGCGTGCGCTTGGAAAAGTTAATGTTACGAAGGAAATGGTCCTCAGATGCGTTTGTGTCACGTTTTATGCCGAGTCGGGTTGGTCATACATAAATGCGCCACGTCATGCAAGAGAAATGTTTATTTGCCTATTTGTATCACATCGGACTTTTAAGACAGAGCACTGGCTTCGATTTTCGAGCCAAGTCGAATGAAAATACCCACTCACTTATAAAGACTACAATGACATTACTCGTGATCTGAGCAGGTAAAAAGTACTCTCCCGACTTTACATGCGCAGTACGATTCCACTTTTTTTTTTCCAATATGAAGTTTGTGAGGCGTCAAATGTCTGTTTTTTTGCATCGATCGCCAACATTTCGCTGTAACTCTGATATTGCGTCCTGGTCCGTCCAAAATCTTAATTCCATGTCCATATTTTTGCGTGAAATAGTTGAGACCTCTCTGTAGGACTCTCTGACAAGTCATTTGGCAAAAAGAAAAAAAACATTAAACATTATCTTGAATATGCGCTAGAGAATCGACTTCAAACCTGTTTTGTTCAGTTGCCATTTTGGAAGCTTATGGGACGTGGCAACTGTAGCTAAGGGGCGGAGCTTACGATCGCCAGTCGGAAAGGTCCACTCTACGCTCTCATTCGCTGACGCCCACGTCACTCACCAGGCCAAGCCCCGCCTTTTAAACCCATGGACACTCAAGGTCTCATACAGAGGTATCTTTTTTTTCAATTAATTACTCTGATAATTAGCAGAGTACTCGATTCTAAAGGTATTCCACATCGTATATGTTCAAACATGCATGCACCGTTGCAGATATGGGCACTAGAACCACAAGTCTCTCGATCCCCCACCGCTTACACAAAAAAAAAAAAAAAAATCTGCTGTCATTTGAAGATGATCATATCACGCCGCCAGGACCGCTACGCATCCAACTGTCACAATCGACAAATGGAAGACGTCTGAAGTACGGAATCAATGAGGCCAGAAACGCCTCCGACCGCACCGAGACACAGCTCAAGGAGCGGCTGTTTTTCATTGATATAGCGAACTTCCTTCGTCCGCTAGCGAGGTTTCGTCATGTCTACGTGGTGACATCTAAGCGCACGATGAAGTCATCCTTTTCCCGTGCAGTGGCTTTGTGCGAGGTGCACTCTAAAACCGGAACGCTCGAGCAAGACGAATTGAAACTGGCAGTGAATCATTGTTTCCCTTCTCTCGCCGCCCCGTCATACGAGCGCACAAAAGGTAAACTACCGACGTATGAATAATTATGACCTCATGTGCAATTTGCAGCGGCTCCCTCATGGCATGCAAACATGGCAGACGTCAGCGCTATAAACAAACTCCAGATGACTTTGTTTCGCATTCAGCCAATTACGGCGAGAGCTGCAATCCTTCTATGCCGTGCCGGAGGACAGACACACACCCAAACAGTGAGTATAAAAAGTCTACACACCCCTGTTTTTCTAGTGTAAAAATGTCAGAGCAAGACGAATCATTTGAAAACATTTTCCAGCATTAGTCTGACTTACACACAACCGAGACAGAATAAAAATCAAATGTTTTGAGAAGGAAAATATAACAAAAAAATTGAGATTATGTGGTTGCACAAGTGCGGACACCCTCTTATAACTGTAAGGAATTTATCAGTACCATTCAACTCATTAACTGGGAGTCAGCACACACTCGCCTCTCATTATCCATCCATCCATTTTCTTAGCCGCTTATCCTCACGAGGGCCGCGGGAGTGTTGGAGCCCATCCCAGCTGTCAACGGCCAGGAGGCGGGGTACACCCTGAACTGGTTGCCAGCCAGTCGCAGGGCACATAGAAACGAACAACCAATCGCACTCACAATCACACGTAGGGGCAATTTCGAGTGTCCAATTAATGTTGCATGTTTTTGGACGTGGGAGGAAACCGGAGTGCCCGGAGAAAAGCCACGCAGGCACGGGGAGAACATGTAAATTCCACACAGGAGGGTCCGGGATTGAACCCGGGACCTCAGAACTGTGTGGCCAACACTTTACCAGCTGACCACCGTACCGCCCGCCTCTCATTAATGCCAAATAAATTTAAAATGGTCGAGTAGGCTTTTCCTGACCTTTTTTCCTCCACTTTCTAATAGGAGCCTTATAGTTTTGTACTAACAATAACTGTTATTGGGAACTGTTCATAATTCCCTTCCCCTTGTCTAAGTCAGTTTGGGGGGGGGGGGGGGAAGAATCCGTGACTGCTCCCACCACCATGTGTTGATGTAAAACCTAGTTTTTGGAATCATGGCAAAAAAAAAAAATCAAGCGGGAATGTGGCGAAAAAACTGTTACGCTCTGATTTTCCCTGGCATTTGAACTGGGGTGTGCAGACTTTTCATATTGGCTGAACAGTATACATTGACTAGACTTTGTTTGTACAAACAGTCCAAGTTCGTATATATCTCTCAATATATGCATGTCTATATCATCAGCAAGCAGATGGTTCTCAACCTGATCTACTGGAGGAAACTCAGGGACCGATTCCGAGGCTGAACTTCGAGGCGTCCGTGCTATCCAGGAGGCCACCGTGCTCCCCTAGTGTTGTGTCAAAAAAAAAAAAAAAGTCAAATCAAGGGACAGTCAGAACAGAAGAAGTCGAACATTGTCCCTGTCCTAATTTTCGATGGTGACCTTTAACTATAGCTGAAGCGCTTTCTTGTCATCGCGGGGAACCTTTTCAATTGCCCTAAAGCGGCATCCATCTTCTTTACGCTCGTCGTTTCTGATGTTACGGATTAGTGTCAGCTCACCGGTGGCCAACTCGCTTTCTCTTCCTCTTCCTCACTCGCAGTTCGTCCTTTCGCTTCGCTCCCCTCCCGCCGCCGTAGCCCCCTCGCCCCGTACTGCAGCGTAGGCAGCGACCTGTCCCTCCTCATCACGCCGCAAAACCGTCAGCTCGCTCACCGCGGACAATCTCCGATGACGCGCGACAAAGCCGAAGGTTTGTCAGGGGACGAAAGGAAAACACTTGGACTGAGCTTGTGCCCCACACAGGCGGGGCTGGGATCGAACCCGGGTCCTTAGACCTGCGAGGCCAACACTTTACCAGCTGAATCCACCGTGCCACCTATACAGTAAACATTTCAATTGATCACAATGAATTGAGGAGCTTCATTTAGTCAAAATGTGTGTTTTGTTTGTGGCCAATGCATGGCTGCTTATTATACTATAATAATTCCCTATATTAGTGTTTTGTTGCCGCCTCTATTTCATTTCAAACAAGTTTTTTTTTCTAGGGCGGGGCATCAATTATGCAAGTTTTTTTTTTTCTTTCTATAGAGCAGTTTCACTGCAAAGAATGTAACGCACCCCATACAACCATGACGCTGGGTAAAAACCCAAATTGAACTAAAGACCGTCAGACAACGCAAGTCGGGGTTATTATAAGTTCACATGAGCGCATCCCGGCAGAAAAGCACATACCCCCCCTCAACCCCCCCCACCACCACACCGCCCCCCCTCCATCCATCGCACCCCGGAGGACGGCTCACTTACAGCTGCTCTCTCCCACCCTTTATTCCCTAATCAAGCGCGCCTTTCCGTACGGAGGGCGTCTCTCGGGCCGCCAGCACGTGTTTGCGTGACGCCGCGGTTGCCGTGGCAGCGCTTCGTTATGTAAATGACGTCCCCCTGATGAGAAGCAGCCGGGCGCAACCGCGATGTTTCAGCCTCCTCTAGACTCAGTCAAATTGGCTTCGGGGACCGTTGAAGGATCGGCGCTATATTTAGCAATCATCTGCACCGTGTGTTTCTTCAGCGTTCTCTCGGATGTTCCCCGAATAGAAAGCAACGCCGCGCCGAAAGCATTTTGAACATGCATAAAGAGATGGCCAAATTCTTTTATGAGCGCCGATATCGAACGCAGTACCTCCGCGATCCTCTCTGCCTTGAATGTGTCAGCAGGGCAGCGTTACCCTTCCGTCTTTCCTTCTTCTCATCAGCGCCGAACGGCTTCGCTTTCCCCCGCAGAACGGTGCTAATGGCTTTCCGCGATATATCATCTTCCGTATTCCGCTTCAGGAAGAAACCGACACAAAGAGCTGCGGCCGCTCCAGACATTAACTAGGACGTGAATCTACTTTCTGGCGTATTCTTCTTCAAATTAACTGCCGTTGTTTTGTGTTGAACAGTGAAAAATGAATACAACTTCTCGAGTATCCCGTCCTCGTTACCGAATGACTGAACGAACCCCAATTATTTGATTAATCCGACCCCGTCTTCACCTGCTCGACAGCCGGACGCTGCCGGTAATTTCAGGTATCCGGAACTCATCAACGCGGGCACTGCGTCTGCACGTCAGTCCTAATGAAGCGAGTCGACGGCCCACAGATCGATGACGTCGATACTATTAACCTCCGGGGGAGCGTGGCATCGCTGTAGCTCGAGCTGTCGCCTGGATTCACAAACAGCTTTTCAAATTGCTTACTCTTGATCGTCTTGAACTTGTTATCGGACAAACGTTGCAGTCCCACAGCTCGAAACGCATGAAGGCACTCAACTATTGGATCGGAGAAGTACCCTTCCAAGTTGCTTTTAGGTGATGTTCTCAAGCACAGGTTCTTTCTTTGGGTTATGAAAAGTACTCGAATGTTGTGGTCAGTTACTTCTTCATTTTAGCAGGTCGAGATTGAACTCTGGGATGGAGAGTGCTGCACACCAAACTTCTATGGATCAATTGTTAATTCCGGTCCTCAGCTTGCCGTAACACTGCGAGGACGTGGGTTGGACCCGGTGGACCAGACTTCAACCCTGTCCAATCAAAGCGGCTCGTCTCATAACCTTTAAATGCGGCGTGCGAGTGGCGCATTGAGAGTCTTTGACGGGGCAGAAGAAGAATCTTATTCGGTCGAGTCCGGGAGGTCTAACCGTGCAAAATACGTTTGTGAGGAAGTGCAAGCAGACCTCCACGGGCAGATATGTAAAGTTGTCTCGGGAAAAGATCAAAGATCTACGACATGAAGTGGGCGACAGGAGATTGCAAAGAACAATTTTGGTCTGGTTCTCAAAGGAGCACCAGCACTTATTGCTCGGTGCTCATTTTGTCCCTGAACCGCTGACCTCAGTTGGAGTGGCAATTGTACGATTTTTATTACTAGTAATTACTGCATTAATAATTAATGTAGGCTGTGGTAACATCTCGAGAAATGTTCCTTAGATGTAATTCACATTGTAGAACTTAGACCAGGGCTTAGCGAATTAAGCAAAAATGATCTGGGGAAGTTTTCTGGTCCAGTACTATGTAGTTGAACAAACTGGAACATGCAATTATTACTACTTTCAAAAACTATTCATGACACACAAATGATTCACAAAAAAAGGTTTTACATAGCCACAGGTGAATAGTTGCCAGTATATCAAAATCTTCAGGAAGACAAAATATGCAACAGTAAATGAATAAAAGTAAATATTTTACATTTTCATGTGTCTCCAAAGGATCTGGAGAGGTGTTTGGCTGTCTTTGATGTCAGCAAAGGCAGAATTTTACGTCCAGGAAGAGAACAACAAAAAATAATGGGTGAAACTGGGAGTTATGAGGAAATATCACAAACTTATCTGTGATCTGACAACCTGACATCGTTGCAGTTCCGACCGATTCATTTTTTGAATAAACTAAGATAGTAGCTACACTGCGATGTCACTTCCTCCTGTCGCCAGAAGGAGGGCCACGTTCATGGCACATTCTTTCAATTTTTTGAACTGAAAACGGCGTCAAGATAGCAGCCCGATGCTGTGTTTGGAATATTACAGTCGTAGATTTACGTAATCATCGCGATTTGAGGAGATCCGGCGGTGACCATTTGGTTGAACCAGAGTTTACGGCCCCGAAAGTTCCACTAATCCACCTCGGACTCTAAGCGGAAACAATCACCCGCGGCCCTCCGTGGCTTGCTCAGTTCCGGCCCGTAACCCCTGTTTATTAGGCCCGGTCCTGCTTTATCGCCTCGCTTTCCCACTTCGACATAATCCCCTTTATAGTTTTCATCAACTTTAATTAGTTCATGTCCACAGCAACTATTAATCCCGGGGTGGGATTTAAAATGTAGAAATCGGCGCGCCGTAAAACCTTCGCACACAACGTCGGCGGCGGCGTGCGGGACTTTGACTCGGCCGTGTCGGAATATTTCAGCAGTGTTGTCCCGATCGCGGAACCAACCACCTTTTCGACTGACTCGCTTTACACCACAAGAATTCTACGGGACAGGACTTCGATTCCTCCCGGTTTTGTGGCCTCCTCGTGGCTTCACCGGAAACTTTGAGATTTAATAATGGCGTCGATGACTCTCCACGGCCTCGCGTCCCACAGTGACACGACGTCGTCAACGACCGCGATACGGAGAGAAATTTAATGTGCGGTGCATTGGGTTACGTTTTGGATTTCATATTCACATCCGAGGCAAATATGATGAAATATTCGATACGGAAGTGGGAACTCACTTCCAAGAGTCGAGAACATGGAGTCGGGATCGGTTTTCCAGTAACTGAGCTACAGCGTGGCAAACACTGAGATGGCCAGATGTAATTTAATTTAAATTTATATGTACATGATCCATTTAGACAAGGTCACTCTGGCTAACGGGAAAGTAGATGCCCGGCCACTAAGAGACATTTTCTGCTGATGTCATTTTTTTTTTTTTTTAAAGAGATATTAAGCCGGTAATGTCCTCACATATTCATCCTCGTCCATTAAAGTGCTGAGCCAAGTTGTCGCCCGGTTTTAGCATTTCAGAGGAAGGGGTCAGCGATCTGAACAAGGGAATGCACGATTGTTATTGGGGGAGAGTCACACAGTTATGAGGATGATATTTAGATGGGATTAACCAGCATCGCACCGCTGAGTTCATTTCTGAAAGTAACATATTCCATAATCCCAACTCTGAGGTACTAATCCGTTACCTATGTGGGATTCTAAACAACGCCATCAGTCTGATGAGAACTTTGGTTTATCCGTAAAATTGATTATTCGCTCTGAAAACCAAAACTAGAACGATGATCAGTAAGTCCGATAATATTTGATCGTAAACATCACCACAGTGGGAGCTGCTCTGTTTTGTTTGGGTTTTTTTTTTTTTTTTTTGACATGGTGCTGACGTGTATGTCAGTACGAGAGAGCGTCGGCACACGGCCAAACGCTTTTACGTTCGCGGCCGTTTCCTCGGCAGAGAATTAAACCGTCAGCGGGTCCGCGAGTGAGAACGAGAGCGGGATGCGAGGTAGCGGACGGGGGTCGCTCACGGTGCAAGAAACCCGGGCCACAGCGGGCGATCGCTTTCGCCGCTCTCGTGGCCGCAGAACGTCAGCGTGCGACGGCCGCTGAGCTCCCAAAGCCGTTCGCCTCGCAAACTCTGTGGATTAGAGACGCGTGCTGACTAATGCACGAGAATATTCAAGTGTTTAGAAGGCTTTGAGCCCAAAAAAAAAAAAAAAAAAACACTTCTGGGAGAGGTGACGTAACAAAAACAAATACAACTTGCAATTGGGAAAAAAGAGAAAGAAAAAAAACAACACTGATGCAATTCTGAGGATGGACAAGATTTTTTTTTTTTTTTTTTTAAATATAGGAGAAATATTCATTTATTACGGTACTCCAGCATTATATAGATTCATTGGACACTCGGGAAAACACTTTACACTTTCCAGATGCCCAATAATCTCTACATTAAAAATCATTTCAATTGCTTTGTGACTCTTATACATATCTCATACAGCCATCCATTTTCTCAGCTGCTTATCCTCACAAGGGTTACGGGAGTGCTGGAACCTATTCCACAAAGGCGGGGCCGGGATTTAACCCGAGTCCTCAGAACTATGAGCCCATTTTCCAGATGCTCCACTGTGCCGCCTTTTTGTCATATCATTAATATTAATATTAAACGATGCTTCTTTTCATGATTAACATAACTTGGATGACTTGACAACATAAAAGCGTTTACGGTTTTGGGGAGAACAGAGAAATGGCTTTTCAATTCAGTTCATTAACCATCCATTCATTTTCTTAGCCGCTTATCCTCACAAGGGTCGCAGGGAGTGCTGGAGCCTATCCCAGCTGTCAACGGGCAGGAGGCGGGGGTGCGGCCTCATGTGGTTGCCAGCCAATCACAGGGCACATCGAGACAAAGAGCCGCACTCACAATTACACCTATGAACAATTTAGAGTGTCCAATTCATGTTTCAGGCACGGGGTGAACGTGCAAATTCCACACAGGCGGGTCCGGGATTGAACCCGGGACCTCAAAACTGTGAGGCCAACGCTTTACCAGCTGCGTCACCGCGCCGCCGTTGATGATACATCGCCATTATATTATAATTATAACTCCACACGAGGAAAAATTGCCGCACTCATGCAAGAACTTAACAGGCCCAGCTGTTTTCAAGCAACTTTAATTTAAAAGAAGAAAAGTGACTGGCGGCCATGCAGGATTAAACCGGACACGTACAGTAAGTAGCTTCACCGGGAAAGTACACGCGGGTATTGGCTGGGTGTGTTATACATTTCTAAATATAGACGGCAAAAAAAAAAATACATAGAGAGTAGTAGAGAATAGTCTAAGTGGCACTCGGGGGAAGATTATCAGCTATCAAATTAAACAAAAGGAATCCACAGCGAGGCTTTCTATTGTCGCATAATACAAAGAGGAGCACTCGTTATAGAACTGCTCGCCACTTATGGAACGTACAACAGTGACACCACGACGTCGTACGCGGGATTCTGAATTTGCCACGTGAAAGTACAAAAATTAAAGATGAGGCGTCCTTTTCTAATTTTTCTCATGTCTATATGATGTGATTTGTAAAGGGTAAGAATTTCCCTAACCCTAACATAATGTACTTTTTCCATGCACACGTACATAATACAGCCAGGCCAAATGTACTCATAATAATTGTGCATTTCAAGTTATGAACTCCAGATTTTTTTCAAAATCTTTGAATAGACAGTCTGAAAAATGACGAAATTCAACAATGCATCCTAAATCAGTGCTTCAGAAAACAGAAAAAGTGCATTTTTTTATGTTTTATGCCACTTTCTGTTGGATTACTATCCGTAGTTTATATCTTATGTGCGTAAGATATTGTTATATTCTATATTTTTATGTCGAAATGGCGCACTAATCTTCTTGGCTCCGTGACCTTTCAGTGACCTGCGCGCTTCTGTGCAAATGCGGTGGAAAGTCGGCCATTTTTCGTGCCTCTTTCCAGCGCCCTCTTTTTTCCACTCACCCATAAAAAATAAATACTTTCATAGCTTGCATAATTTTCAAGATTCCTACAGTTTTCTTTTGTTTTGATTCAAACTGCTGAATATGAAATCCATTTTAGTAGACTGGGGGTTAAATTTGAGCTGGAACCGCCTCAGTGTATACATCGTCGCACCTGTTTGAAAATGACTTTTTTTTTTTGGTGGAATTTAGCTCATTTCAAGAAAGGTTATTACATTGTAACACACGCAAAACATCAAAACTATTTTTATTACAATCAAAAGTCACATTATGCAAGGGTTAAACAAAGCTTTTCCATCCTTCCCCTTCAAAAACAAATCGCTAAAACTCCAAGCTTGAGCTGACACCAAAAAAAAAACAGGACGAGGCCTCAACACTACCGAACTGGGATCCGCACGACGTGGCGCGACCGAGAGTGGGCCCGTCCGTCTCTGATGCGAGGCCAGTCACTTTGATCCGGGCGCTGCGGCCCGAACAGCGTCGGGACCGGGAGAGAATTTTGCCCGATCCGCCACACTCTGGTCGGAACTTGTCTCGTGGATGCGTCGCCAAGTCAATCGTACATTTCAGTTGAATTAAATCAGTAATGAAGCAGTTCCAAGCGTCCTCGCTGGGCGTTTGATTGATTGATTGATTTGCAAACGATAATATGCCCTCGTTGTGATCGGCAATGTAAATCAACTGATGGTTCAGGTATAGTGGATATGAAAAGTCTACACACCCCTACGCAATTGCCTTGTTTGGTGATTAAAAAAAAAAGAGAGAGAGAGATCAAAATACAGTAAGTCTTATGAATGATTTTTATACAATTAAGGTAGTAAAGTTACCAAATCCAAAATCTCGTCAAAACGTGGTCAGATGAAACCAAAGTTTTGATCGTTTTGGTCGCTATTTCATCCTCGGCGACCGGGGCCCTCATGGCAATGAAAGGAATTAGAAACCCTGTCAGAAAAAAAGCCAACGAGAATAACCGAATATTATTCGGGGTTAAGCAGAGATGCTTTTAATAGTGGCTTATCGAGTTTGAATATTCTAAAAGGGTGGAGCTGGTGCAACGACATTATTTCACTTCTTCACTCACCCACTTGAAAGGATTTTTTTTTTTATTTTTTTTTTATGTTGAGATGTCCAGCTTTTACTTCACATTCATTGCAGGAAAAGTTTTTGAAATTATTTATCTTCCTCTCATTCTTTTTAAAAATCCCCAAAACATGGCATTTGAAGAGGGGTGTTCAGACTTTTCCCCACATTATCGACTGTATCTGTACAGGGTGTGAGCACTTTTGCTACCACAACATGCTTGCCAAAAAAAGATAGATAGATAGAAGATAGATAGATAGATAGATAGATAGATAGATAGATAGATAGATAGATAGATAGATAGATACTATAGTGACTATAATGATAGATAGATAGATAGATAGATAGATAGATAGATAGATAGATAGATAGATAGATAGATAGATAGATAGATAGATAGATAGATAGATAGATAGATAGATAGATAGATAGATAGATAGATAGATAGATAGATAGATAGATATAGATAGATAGATAGATAGATAGATAAATAGAGAAATATATATCGAGAAAGAGAGAGAGAGAAATATATATAGAGAAAGAGAGATAGATAGAGATATAGCTCAATAGATAAAGAGAGATGATAGAGAGAGAAAGATGGAGATAGAGATATAGATTGATAGATAAAGAGATGGTAGAGAGAGAAAGATGGAGATAGAGATATAGATTGATAGATAAAGAGATGGTAGAGAGAGAGAGAGAGAAATGGGGAAAGAGAGAGAGAAAGATAGAGAGGGATATAGATAGAAAGATAGAGGGAGCGCGCGCGTCATGCATCGACACGTCGCTTTGTCGCCCCGCGTTAGCTTCACGAGGAGAGCGAGGAGCCTAACGCGACGTGACTCACTGGTGTTGATCTCGGCGACGGCGGCGCTTCGCGCGTCGGCCTTAAGACGCGGCGAGAAGGTACGAAGACGCCGAGGGGCGGCGTGGCCTTGACTGGACGACCCGCACGGGACAAACTATATTACTCGCGCGAAAAGGCCACGACGTTAACTTTGTTAAATTCTGGATGAACACACTTGAGCAGTACGTGTGTTTGGATATATTGTAATTAGTCAGCTTTGCTCCCGGCACGCACGTTATTTTTGGCTCCTGTTTTGATGGGTGCGATGAATAATTATCTGACGTAAAGTATATTTATTTTTGACGTGACATATCTGCTGAGGGGCGCCGCGGTGGATCAGCTGGTAAAGCGTTTGCCTCACAGTTCTGAGGACCCGGGTTCGATCCCGGCCCCGCCTGTGTGGAGTTTGCATGTTCTCCCCGTGCCTGCACGGGTTTTCTCCGGGTGGGCACTCCGGTTTCCTCCCACATCCCAAAAACATTCCATGTGACACTCTAAATTGTCCCTAGGTGTGATTGTCAGTGCCAACTGTTTGTCTCTATGCTGCGATTGGTTGGCAACCAGTTTAGGGTGTACCCCGCCTCCCGCCCGTCAACAGCTGGGATAGGCTCCGGCGCTCCCCGCGACCCTCGTGAGGATAAGCGGCAAAGAAAATAGATGGATGGATGTCTGCAGAGCAGTGATTCCCAACAACTGTGAAAATGAGCAAATTTTACACGGGGCGGCTTTACATTTCTAAGGTAGATTGTTCAAATCTGGGTTCCAGCGTTCCTGTGTTAAGTTTGCATGCCCCCGCCCTCCCCCTCCCCCTTAACACTTGTGCGGCTTTTCTCCGGGTCTTCAGCCTTTCCACGTTCCAAAAACATGCGCGTAAAACCTCCCGCAGGCCGAGTGACGCAATCGAACGCAAATGCCAAGGACAAAGATTACACTTGACGACTCTTCGGCGCACAACAAAACATTGAACACTTCCTGCAGCACAAAAATTACAGTTACTTTTTGTGGCTCCCCTTCCAGTACAACGCTATTAATTTTCCATCGAACCCCAAAAACATGGTGTGATTGTCACGAAAAAAAGCAAACCACCACAAAGTGAGTAAACCGGCGAGAATTTCGGCAACCGGCCATCCAGGTCACGCTTAAACTTAAAAAAGGAACCTTTTTTTTTTTTTCTTCTTTTTCTTTGTTTGGTTTTTTTAATGTGCGTTCTACATTTGTTGCTACATTTTTACATCTGTGACAATAAGGTGCTATTCACCAACAATCCAATCCAAAACCAATCAACACACCCCACACAACAAGAAAATTGTTCAGGATCATTTTGTGATGTAAAGGTTAAAATGCTCAAAATTTGGATAATGCAACGTGTAGCAGGATTTTAGCAACTGTGTGCTATTATTCACGGGTTTTTGGGTACGCTAATGCTAACGTTGACCCCTAGATGTGTGATTATTCACGCAAAATGGAAATAATGAGACAGCTGTTTCTGATGTCTGTACTCGTCAATAAAAACTCAAAATGGCCGCTTGCACGTAGTTCACGTGCGTGGTCTGTTTTTCAACCACAAACTACTCGAGACTGAGATAATCAACAAACAATTCCACCCAAAATGTTATTTTTTTTTTTTTTTTATAAAGCAGAGCCCTCATGTGGATCTGTAGATTTTTTTTTGTACTGTGTTGTTGCGTAAAGGTTCCGGATGGGTCCACGCCACAGAACTGGAGTGAGTCAGCCATTCACGGCGGCCATTGATTTGGAGGGGGAGTTTAAGAAGGAAAGATGCTCTTGAGGTTAATCTCGGAATCAATTTTTCTCTCAGTCTGTTGTCAGCGCAAAACAACCGACGCGCATTTCAAAGTGCGAGTGTCACAAGCGAAGCAAAGGCTAATATACGCTGTTCTTTTTGATTTATTATTATATCTATTTTTTTTTTGTTATTTCTTTTTAAAGATCCTTCCAACCGAAGTTTGGCTACAATCGCTTTTTCACTTTCCACGAGCGCAATCACGCACACATTCCGTATCGGTGTCGACTGTTGCCGAACAGTCCGTTAGGATCAATTAAAACTTCGGCGTGTTGCTCAAGGACATCTTCCAGTAATTGGGGCAGATAAGATGACCCATCCGCTTGGTATCATCCATGCAATTGGATTTTACAGGAAAGGTTATGCTCATTATCGTAAAGGAAAGACAGGAGGGTCCAAAAAAATATACGCTCGCTCACTTAAGCATGTGACCCTGCACACTATTCAGAGATAATAATGCCACATTTATGATGAATAGTCATAATTATGATGGAAAAGTCTGTAACACAGGTATCAAACTCAAGGCCTTCGGGCTCGAACCGACCCTCCGCTTCTGTTTAATTCTAGCTTGTCTGAGCAAAAGTCAGCCCACAAACGGGTAGCAAAAAATTGCTGGAAAAAAAAAAGAGAAAGAAATCAATAAAATTACACGTTTGAGTGCTTCTTCAAAGAGCGCAATGGGCCAAACAATGACACAGAAGAAGATTTAGAAAATAAAAGCTGCGTTTGAGGAGGGCATATGTGCAGTCCTACAGGTTTGTTGCACGTACCAAACTTGCTTCACGTCACGACAGCTTGCAAATGAGCCAAGGAAGCCATCAATAACTGCTTCGCCGCATGGCAAAAAGTTTTTGAAAGGAAAAGATGACCCCGAGATGGGACCGGCTGAATAACCGCATTATGCATAATGGCGGAGTGCATTTTGAACCAAATGTCTTGTGGTGTACCCCGCCTGAGCCCAAAGTCCGCTGTGATAGACTCCAGCTCACCTCGAAACCTGATGAGGATGAGCGCCATGGAATCGCACATCTTCATAAAACTTGAAAACATACAAATAAAAATGGCCTCTTCGCCCTTGGTTTCAAGTGAAACAACTTGTGGCGCCGAATTGAGCCCGCCAAGCGTCCATCGATCCGTTGTACACATTTGAAACTTTGCAGTGTGTCAACAACGGAACGATACGCAAAATCGTCTGCACGGTTGTACGCTCGTGTGTACACGTAAAGTATCCATGTACTGATCTCCCCAGCCACCCTCACTACACTGTGTCGCCATGGCGATACACAGCCGCTCCACCTTTGTCAACTGGTAGCAAAAAAAAAAAAAAGAAGACTTCAAATGTATGTTTTTTCTTTTCCTAGAAGACATTTGCGCAATTCAACAGGATGCGAGCTGAAGACAGAACGGATCGACTACATGGCGCACGTCTTCGCTCTTTGTGCTTGCATCCTCCTTTTTTTTTTTTTTTTTTTTTTAATTATGATTATTATTCCCACAATCGACATGCGTGCTATGATTGGCTGCGGGCATTGCAATCACCAAAACAAAAGCTCGTCGTGCACAGTGTGGGCCTGCGGCGTCCACATGCTGACAACTGCTCACCGTCATTGCTCGCAGTGACCCGGTGCACCATGCAGGGAGAAATGAATGCGCGACCCTCATTTCTATTCACGCGATTTTTATTGCCGTTATTGAAGTGCGGGTGGGAGGTGGTGGGTGGTGGGGGGTTGTTAATAAAGCATTCCGAGCAAGGCCAAACGAAACTGATTTCGCCTCTTACCCTTGGAAGCATCCTTGTCTTCTTTAGGCTTCGCCACTTTTCCGCTCATAGATCCCAGTTTGGATGCGTAATTCCCGATTTAGGCAAGAATCCTCGTGTCGACGGCCGCTTTGTCCTCAATCAAATCCTCCCGCAGGCTCCCGGGTGATGAGATAAGGGCGCTGTGAGGGAGAAGGAGAGTCACCCGAATTGCATTTTAGCGCCTCTCCGCTGCTCCACGCGCAATGAGGACCGAGACAATGGTGCCCCTCCGCTCGCGTGTGTGCGTGGAGGCTGGGTCTCTCGCGGTGAAAACAAACGGCGTGCTGATGCTACGCGGAGCGTACGGAACACGCGCGCGCGCGCGCGCTCGCACGTCTGCACGGACGTCAAATGTGGATGCGTGCGTTTCCCCCTACCTTATCTCGTCCTCGCTTGCGTGCTACATCAATGCACGTGGAGAAAAGCACACGCTCCCACCGTCAATGCCGTTCGGTTGCATAGACGCATGCGGGGGGGAGAGAGAGACAGCGTGGAAACGAACGAGGCTTTCAAAGATAAAACAAATACACATTTAAAAAAAAAAAAAACGAAAAATGAAATTAAGCAGTCCAAACAGGAGGAAAAACGCCGGCTCTATGTACAAAGAGAGCGCCGGAGTGAGGCCATCCGGTGTGGCTTCTTGTCAGCGGAGCTTTCTCGAGCTCGTGTGTCTGAGCTTCTTCTTTTTTTTTTTTGCTCCCTTTCGGTCACAATCAACAGGACACGCAACCACAGCGCGCTCCCCACCACCCCCCCCCCACCCCGCCCGCGTCACGCACGCGCCGACTGGCTGGCTCCCATCGTGACCAAAAAATGGAATTGGTATTTTGCTGGAGATGGCAAATGTGGTCTTGTTCGAGAGCCGCGGTCGAGATGCTGCGTCTGGCCGTGGCGCTCTTTGCGCATTTTCGCTTCCTCGGTGGTCACGTGACGCGCACCATGCGATTGAATGGCCATATGGATGCGCGCACGCGCGACATATTCTCAATAGTCACAATATTACAGAGATCTGCCGATTTCGATGAGATCCACTGCATCATAAAACTCCAGACTTCATTATTGTCTCATTCATTTGACTTGATATCGGTAGTAGTGACGGCACGATTGTGGTTGTATCGGTTCCAGTGGCGTTCCGAATATTTTGGTGACTGTTTGGCAACATGACAACAGCAATATATATATATTTTTAGACCAGTGGAATCATGCTCTCTAAAAAGATTATTCATTTGAAGGATAACAATAATTATCATTATTAACATAAACATCGATGTTGATTACAATGTCCACACAAATCTGTCATCATTATTAATATTAACAAAAATGTAAATGCACGGTCTTGATTTTTATACAGATTGGTGACAAAAATTCAAATACATGGCCGATATTTTTATGCAGATTATTATCATTAATTTTGCATGAGAATGAAACAAAATAGCATCATATTGAAAGCTCTTCAACATTGGGTGGGTTTACCTAATAAGGCAAGGGGAGTCGAACTCATTTTCGGTGCGGGCCACATGGTAGTTACGGTTTCTCTCAGAGAGCCGTTACGTCTGTGAAATCATAAATATCTCTGACCGCCTAATCATATTTACAATTTATGAAGTAGTTTTGGAATCATAAATCAAGGGAATGGGTTTTTCAAGTATTGTTGATGTTTGGCAACACAAAAATCCCTGCAATATTATCATTTAGGATATGACAATGGGAAATTTCGGTGCAGATTTTAGCAAAAAAAAAAAAAAAAATCACGGAAATTAATTCACGTGATTTGCCTCTGCGGGCCACATAAAATCATGCGACGGGCCGGGTCTGGCCCCCGGGTCTTGAGTTAGACACCTGTGTAATAAGGTGTCAAATCATTGCATTTTTTGTGAAGATTTGAGTGATAAAGTGAGCAAATGACAATAAACATGTCCGATCTCGGAATCAGACAGAACTGCGTCGCGGATAAAATATGTAAGTGGCGTATTGGCGACATCTTGTTTACGGGTTAGTCAATTCATTTTGTAAATAAGAAAATCAAAGCTAAGAAATCGAGCAATACCTTGTGATATTGTTCATCTGAAAAAATAAAAATGGAAGCAACGGCCACGCCATGTGAAATCGAAAGCAGCAGTCCATGCTTACCGCAAACCCTAAATAAGGTGCAACCTCCGTCTCCCCGCATTCACGACACGGAGCAAGGCAGTCGAAAAATCCCCATCATAAAACATCAGTGAGGTTATTATGAGAAATAATTTTTATTTATTTTTTTTAAATCATCTCCCCTCGGGCTATCGCGGGGGGGGGGGGGGGGTTATTCGTCCCGTCTCGGCCTCGAAGGTGTTCCGCACCCTGCGGCCGCCAAGAAAAAAAACACCCGCGGCCTTGAGGGTCACACGATCTTTATGCTGCCTATTTTTAGAAGAAACTGGACGCCTTTCAAACTTTCCCCCCGTGCTCTAATCTCGCTGAGATGTTTAAGGCAAACTCTCTGGCCTCTCTGCGCACTTCCAATTAGTGACTTTGCCTCCGTGTTTGAAACGATTGCCAGAAACAATTCTAGCCGTGGTCATAAATCGGATTCTGCGCAGCCATAGTTGTCGATTTTATTGGGCTTACTTGAAAGGGCATTTGTAACGTGACGGTAAAAAGGTGATACACTAAGGAGCAGTAAATGTGTCTGATTTGAAAATGTCCAGAATTTGGTCTGGTTTGGTTCTGAATTCAGTACAGCACAATTATTTTTGAAAGTTTCAAGAACCTCCCATAACGTTAGGAGACAAATAAAATGTTCGATATGGTGAATGATTTTAAATCAATTAATTAAATTTGATGCGAGCGATAAAAACTCACCCAGTGCCATGGACGTTTATATTCGTCAAATGGAAGCCGTCCGTTTCTTGCATCTATCTGACATATATATGTCAAGTACTTTTCGCCGTGAATTTGAAGCACAGTTTTTGAGAAGTTAAAGATGTGCCGGTAAATTCCTCCTCCTCAAGCAGAGGAAAAATGCCAACATGTTTAGAACAGAGTATCTACGAGTATATGCTTACTATTAACAGAATGTGTCACAGTACGCAGAAGTGTTTGAAAAAAAGATCAACGCATTTTATGGAGTGACTGATGAATTCCTTTAAAAAAAAAAAAATCCACTGATGTTCACTTTAAGCCATGCGGCAAGTCAGTGTCATTCACGGCCTGTTTCTTACTTGTCTTCTTCTTTTCCTTTCGGCTTGTCCCGATGAGGGGTCGTCACAGCGTGTCATCTTTTTCCATCTAATCCTATCTCGTGCATCCTCCAACTGTCCTCATGTCTTCCATCAACCTTCTCTTTGGTCTTCCTCTCGCTCCTTTGCTGGCAGCGCCATCCTAAGCACCCTTCTACCAACATGCTCACTCTCTCTCCTCTGAACATGTCCAAACCGTCGGAGTCTGCTCTCTCAAAACATCCAACTTTGGCTGTCCCGCTAATAATCCATCTATCCAACCTGCTCACGCCGAGTGAGAACCTCAACATGTTCATTTCTGCCACCTCCAGTTCTGCTTCCTGCCCACCGTCTCTAATCCATACATCATGGCCGGCCTCAACACTGTTTTGTAAACTTTGCCCTTCATCCTAGCAGACACTCTTCTGTCACATAACACACCAGACACCTTTCGCCAGCTGTTCCAACCCCGCTTGGACCCGTTTCTTCACTTCCTTACCACACTCTCCATCGCTCTGTATTGTTGCCCCCAAATATTTGAAGTCGCCCACCCTCGCCATCTCTTCTCCCTGGAGCTACACTCTTCCTCCCCCCCCCTCTCACTCACGCACATATATTCAGTTTTACTTCAGCTTATCTTCATTCCTCTCCTTTCCAGTGCGTGCCTCCATCTTTCTCATTGTTCCTCCACCTGCTCCCTGCTTTCACAATATCATCTGCGAACATCATGATCCAAGGGGAATCCAGTCTAACCTCATCTGTCAGCCTATCCATTACTACCGCAAACAGCAAGGGGCTCAGGGCGGAACCCTGATGCAGTCCCACCTCCACCTTCAATTCTTCTGACACACCTACAGCACGTCTCACCGCTGTTCTGCATCTTCGTTTCTCTCCTTTCCAGTGCAGTCTCACAAAAGCAAGAAAAAAAAAAAAAAGAAAAAACACATTTTCTTCAGCTTGACGTTTATTTTCACACAAACCAAAAACAGCGTTTTCTCTGCTTTTTGATCAGCAACCCATGTTCTATGGACGGCTGATTACTAAAGAACGGAAAAGAGGTAGAGAAAAAATAATTCGGTGAATGATGAGCGTCCACTCTTCCTTTTGCTTCCTGCTCTTTTGCTCTGATATTGTCGCACCATTTCCCGTTTGGTGCTGAAAGGGCGGTCAAAATGCCGATTTTCAAGAGGTGCGACATCGCTCACGTCACATTTGAGGGAGTGACGAGCGGAGAGAGAGTCGGAAAAGCGTGCAGGGGCCGGGGGCCAGTTGGATGCAGAAATGTCCCCGGCCTGTGGCCCGCTTTGCCCTTTACGAGAAAGGCGTCGCCTGCGGCCAAAGTTCTGCCCGCTCTGATGCGTGACATCACAAGCTGACACTTTGCCACTGTGTGGAAATACTGTCGGGTTTACAGTTCCAGGATACAAGCAATAAACATTGGCAATAAAAGTACAAAAAAGCAAAAGCAGCAAAGAGGTTCACAACCGGGAGAGGCTTTCATGTCTTTATTTTTGTGTGATTGTGATCTGATTGTCGCCTGCCTAAATGAGGCCTCGGGAGGGGCCGTCCTCCTCCTCCAGACCCCCAAAGTGAGAATGTCCCCCCCCCCCCCACCACCACCACCACTGAATACGAATGATTGTAATTATATCAGTAGATTAGATGATAGCGAAGCAATTTTTGCGCATGTCTGATTATTATTGTAAGCGAGAGCGTAAATTATTTGTTGTCAGAAACAGATCAGGAATCAAGATTAGACTGAAAAAAAATGAATGGATTGTCACAGAACATTTTTTGTTGTTGTCGTTTCTGTACTAAACAGACAGCGGAATTAACGTTACTTCATAAATCAGGGCTCAGCAACTTTTTTGAGGTATGAAAGTCTACATGACCTGTTTGCGGCAAATTTCAGACTCAGTTCATTACGCATACATAAAATATATATATATTTTTTTTTATTGTAGTAAATGACATTACATGTATTTTGAAATTTTAACTCAAATAAGCAAGTCAGATTCAGAACTTAAAATACAAATAATAGTAACAATTTGTGGCCTGTGGTATTTTTACAACATACCTCGCCGGGCCCTTAAGCGGTCCTCGTGGGCTACCACTCGCCCGCGGGTCCCGCGTTGGTGACCCCTGTTATAAATGAACTAACCTGGGGTTGAATTGAAAATGTGGGATGTCACGTTTACCTTGAAAATTCCATGTTTCCAACTTTGTGTGAGAAAATTTGGGGAAGGCTTTGGATTTTAGCACGATAAACATTAACGTGGCAGTAGTTACACAGTAAGTACTGTATTCCAAAACATCACTAACAAAGCATTAATGCGTATTTTCAGTGGATCATAGACAATAATGAGGACGGCACGTAAATACTGATGAAAGCCACACCCCCCACCCCAAAAAAAAAAAAAAAAAACACAGATTTGAGGATGACAATGCTACTAGCATTTAGAAAGAATGATTTCACTTTTTTGGGTCCCATTTTATCTCCCATAATGTCCTTTAAAAGGCATATTTGTGTAAGTACCTGAAATAAATATGAACAATGAAGCGGGACAGATGCAAACACCCAACCAGAGCTAATTTGACCTCGCCTCATCTTTCATTGTTGGAATTTTCCTCGCCAACAATCGTAAAGGTGAAACGCGTTCAATAGTTACCCTCCGATGTCAGTCCAGGATCTGTCTCGGGGTTTTATTTTAACGTGCGCTTTTGTGATCGGTTTTCCGTTGCAGCTGCGCACGGAGCGTCGATGACGCTCGCTCCTGACGTCACCCACGGGATCAGGTGGACGCTTGTGCCGTGACGAATGTCCCAGAGGCATTCGGCGAGCTTATTCGTCCGCCTCTGATCGCGGCTTCGGGTCCAGTTCAGGCTCGGGCCACGGCCGATAAGATGAGCGTTTCGGACACGTTTCAGTCCAGTACTCAAATTTAGGAGCGGGAAGGCTGGATTTACACGGCGGGTCAATTTTTAGTTTTTCCAGCAGATAATGGAATATGCGGAGAGCCACTGTTTTGTTTTGTTTTTTTAATATATATATATATACCACTGTGACGTATATCCGTGTTGAATTTTGCCACTTGAAGCCAAAAATACTAAATTGTGTCACTTGAGCCACGCGGTGTAAATCCAACTTGATAAAAAGCGAAGCTGCCAGCGGGCGTTCCGGGAGGGGGCGTTCGCTCGACAGGCCCCCGCGTGAAACTGATGGATGTCGTCAAACGGCGCTCCTCATTTCGGATCGTCGCACCCGCTCGTTTTTCTGCGGCGGCGTGACCTCTGACCCCCCAACGTGTCCTCACAAATCTGAGGGAGGTCAGGGTCGAAAGCGGCGACAGCGCGTCGTCGTATTTCTGCCGCGCCGACCGCCGTAATTGACTTCGCCCGTCGCTGGATTGCGTTTTTATTGCGCTGACGTCAACGAGTTTACGTGTAAATCTCATCAGGCCGACCGTTGATCTGCATGGATAGTGTGTGTTTGTGTGTATGTTGACTTGTGTATGTTTGCTTTCCACTAAGGTCTTGAAGTCCGCGAATAATGCCCGGTTCCCATGGCGATAGCCTGAGACCTGGCATGGCCTCACCTGACTCCTCTCAATCCCAGCTCCAGAGCTACTGTCAGGAAACAAAAACCACGAAGGTAGCAGGAAGAATGTTTTCTTCGTTATTATTATGTGTGTGTGTGTGTGTGTGTAATATCGTGGAGACAATCAAAATTGACCCGACACGGCGTCCTCGTCCGGGCCGAGAAGCCAACGGGCGAGCGAGTGAAGGCAGAGACGTCAAGGAGACCTTCACCAATCAATAACTGGCCTCCGTTCTGATCCATCTGCGCAGCAGCGCTCTTAATTTAACTTGTTAGGCTGCTCGGCTGGCAGCACAGCTGAGGATGTCTTATAGTTGTTATTACACTGTTATTACGCTGTGGTATTGTTGTGGGTTTTTTTTTTATAGTTGTTGTTATTGTTGTACTGTTTATGTTATGTCTCAGTTTCCTCCTGCATTATTATGTCACACACGTCAGGTTAACTGAAGACTAAATTGTCCGTAGGTGCGATTGCCATTGTTTGTCTGGATGTGCCTGCGACAAGTTCAAATATATACCGTAATTTCCGGCCTATAAACGGCGACTTTTTTTTTCCCCACACGCTTTCAACCCTCCGGTTTTTGCGGTGATGCGGCTAATTTGTGCATTTATTTTAACGGCCACAAGGGAGCACTCGAGCGGAAAAGAGTGAGATCGAAGGAATATATGTGCCGAGGAAGTGACTTTTACCAGTCTGGCCCTGTTAGCACTGCATGTTACTGCCGTGTCTCAATGACTTTTACCAGTATATATATATATATATATATATATATATATATATATATATATATATATTTTTTTTTTAAACTGGACCTGTTAGCACGGCGGCGCTAGCATTAGCATATCTGTGTACCGTCTTTTTTTGTAAATATCTCGTGTTTCAATGTGGGTTTCAATGTGGGCCCTTGCGGCTTTTACACGGCTGCGGCGTATGTATGTACCAAATGGTATTTCCTTTACAAATGTACTGGGTGAGGCTTAGAACCCGGTGCGCTCTGTAGGCCGGGAATTATGGTAAATATGTAGGATTCCCATCAATAACTGCCAACACCTGAGAAGCCTTTGGGTGGAAAATTTCATAGCTAATAATTTACACTGGAGTTCTATTTACATTCCAAAATAACAACATGCCACATTTTCAGCCCTCTGACCCCAAAGCATAAAAAAAAGAAATCTTTGTACGTGTTATGTAATGCAAATATTTGCTTGACCACGTTACTGTGTTTGTGGTGCAGGTGTTTGTGCTTCCTCTTGTGGAGAAACTTGTGCAGTGCGCCTCATTCTCCTTTTTCCCGTTGGGGTTGCAAACAGCACACAACCGACTAGTACACGCGGTCACAGGGCGCCACTTGTACTTTTTCATTAGATTGTGTGGAATTTATGACCCAGAAGTATTTTTCATAAAATATTTACCCTATGTATGACTTTACGATGGCGTGAGTATAGTATCCAGAAATCCGAAATCCTGTACAGTCCATTTTTTAAATACAGTTCATCCATCCATTTTCTTAGCCGCTTATCCTCACAAGGGAGTGCTGGAGCCTAACCCAGCTGTCAACAGGCAGGAGGCGGGGCACACCCTGAACCGGTTGCCAGAAGATCACAGGGCACATGGAGTCAGACAAGAGTCGCACTCACAATCACACCTTGGGGCAATTTAGAGGGTCCAATTAATGTTGCATTTTTTTGGGATGTGGGGGGAAACCGGAGTGCCCGGGGGAAACCCACGCAGGCGTGAGGAGAACATGTTAACTACACACAGGCGGGTCCGGGATTGAACCCCTCAGAACTTTACCAGCTGGTCCACCGTATTGCCGAAATACAGTTCAGTTTTATTAAATGAAGTACAGTAAAATTGCTTTTTAGGAGTAAAAAATATATTGCTGGCCATTTTGCTGGTACTTTTTGAGATGGTACTTTGGGTTCGCGAACCTCTTGAAGAGGGTAAAACACATTTTTTAAATAATCATTTATTATGCTTATTGTTACCAAAAGTGAGCATTAATTGGCGAAGGCGGCGTTGAATTATGCAGGTGCATCTGTCTTTCTTTTAGTTTTTATAGTCCTTAACCTTTGTAAGGTTATTAAAGTTGCGGGCGATGCCGGGAAAGAGTTATGGTACAATTCGGTACACGATATAGACAAACATTCACGGTAGTATTCTCACCAATGGACAATTTAGTCATTATTTTTTTGTTTGTCTGTTTATTTTAAACCATGATATAAAAGGCTTTGAGGGTCGCAGCATGTCTTGGATGTAAAAAAAAAATTTTTTTTTCACCGTTTGACAGCGTCAAAACACCCAGTATTGGCACACGCAGACTTTCCCCGACTTTCCAAACGCGTCACGTGACTCCCGGCGAGCGTCGTCCGCATGTGCAAACACGACCGTCGTGCACTTTGGAGTTTGCGTTTGCGCGTGATGGCGAATTTCTTCCTCGCTTGTGTGCTGTTTCTCTCCTTTCAACCGAGTCTCGCAGGTACGAAGGGAAAGACGTGGAAAAGTTTCGCCTCACCGTGTGTCCCGTGTCGCTTACTTTGTGAATTTGATCTCGGCACGTTCGGCCGCAGGCCCGGTGTTCGTGTCCGGCAGAGCGGCTCATGGCGTCCTGGGGAGGCACAAGCGTGGAAACACGGGCGTGTTTGAGGAGCTGCTGGAGGGCAACCTGGAAAGAGAATGCGTGGAGGAAACGTGTGACTTCGAGGAGGCCAGGGAGTACTTTGAGAATTCGGAAAAAACGGTGCGTCTTTACCCTCGGTTGACTTGATTTTTTTTGGTTTTTGCCTCTTCACGCTCTCCATTGATTTTTTTGTGTGGTCATTGAAAGCAGCATCACTGTTGTTTCAGGTGGAGTTCTGGAAAGCGTACTTGGGTAAGGATGACAAAAGCCAAATAGTTGGTTCTTCATTTTGTCAGAGCGCATCACTCCGCAATATTTAATAGAGCAAGGTCATAAAATCACGTGACTTTTGTTTACGTCGCCATATTGCCGGTCAAGCTAAGCATTGCTCAGTGCTAAGTCGGTTGGAGACGACATCAAAATATGTCGCCCGGTGTCTTGTCCGACACTGTCAGACATTGAGAAGGTGAAAATAAACGAAGGTACGTGGAAAAATTAGAGAAACTCGCCGTAGAGGACGCATATTTAATGCCGAAGGTGATGTTTTCACCGATAAAAAAGTGGACTGTTAATTTGCTTTCGCTTATCTTGGACAACTGGATCTGGTGAGTAAGCCGTCGAGATTCACACGGAAGAGTTTGAAAGGGTAGGAAAGTCTGGACGCATACAAATACTTCGTTGCTGGATCTGTTCTCAATCAGGAATGAATCCCACATAGTGACGGTTTTGACGGCTCGTGAACGCGGAAGCGTCCTAGGCCACACCTTAACCTTTGCCGGAATCCATCGATCTTTTCCTCTAGTATTCAACACAAATACCAATATTTAAATAAATGACCCTCCCCCACCGGCCAAACAGCCCGATCCACCTCCGTGGCAACGCCGCGGTCACATTGACACATTTAGGACCCCTGACTTACGTACTTTATTAAGTTATTATGACAAGGATCTTTTGTTACATTCTGAGAGGATAACGTCCTTTGCACCTGTGTAATCCATATTTTACGACAAACCGGGTCTTTTGGAAACGTGTGAAGAGTGAATCTATCATCGCGAGTGTTCGAGCAATATCCAACAATACAACGAGCAGCATTGTGGCTAACACGAAGGAAAAAAACAGCTACGTAAAACTGATATAAACACAGGAAGTGTGGATGTCCAGAGAAAAAATGTCACTTCCTGCTTCTTCTCCAAAACGAATGCCTCGAGAGGATTTTCATGGCATGCGACACAAAAATCCATATCTGAAAAAACAGATGGGTCCATTCCGGCTGCATTATTTTTTTTTTTTATTAAAAACTAAACTACTAAAAATCCTGCTTTACCTTTAAGGAAGAAGATGGAGAAAGTTGGGTGGTGCGTCATGTGAAACTTATGCATTGATGTCCCCGAATGTCCTCAGATGGCGACCAGTGCAAGTCGAAGCCGTGCTTCCACACGGCCGCTTGCACCGACGGCATCGGCTCCTACACGTGTAATTGTCGAGACGGCTTCGCTGGCGTCAACTGTGAGATCGGTGAGCGACCAGCTGCATATTTCAACATATGGAAGAAAACACCAATAACCCGCACACCATTGTTGCATTTTATTCGCTAAAACACTCGTTTATGGCTATTGTTTGACCAATGCGTACGCAGTGATATGTTTTCTTTCCTTCTTTTTAATGGATGACGTTTGTCACCAACATCACCTCTCATAATTAGCATAAAATATCCTTTCATTTTTACTTTTTTCAGCTGTCCAGTAAAAGCCTTCACGTTTTCTTTTTTTAAACCAACATACAGGGAGTCCTCGGTCCACGACCGAGATCCGATCCCACAGTCGTGACTTAACTCGAATTTCGGATTTCACCGTTAAAGTCAAAATGTACGATGACCGCCGGGATTGGCTGCAGCATTGCCGCGACCCTTGTGAGGATAAGCGGCTTGGGTAATGACACGATTTTGTATAAAAACGACTAAAATACATTAAAGTAAAAAAATACAAGATGCTTCACTTACTATTAGGGACGGGAGGCCGGGATGGGGAAGAATGAAGGGAGGCTGCGCTCAGCTCTTGCTAAGTAAGCAAGCGCAGGTAGCCGTTTGCCATTTGCCGTTTGCCGGCGGTAAATTCCTCCTCGGCGGCGTCCTCCCCTTTCTGCTCTTTCAAAGTTAGGAGAAGTACGCCGTGCCTTTTCCTTTAATGAACATGAGGCTGATATTAAGCCTGCGTTGGTTCTCATCCTCGATCCATAACAAAAGTAATCGTTCCATCTCGGCAACGATCGAAGAACGTTGCTGCGTGATCACTGTATGATCGCCCATTGGGGTAAAAACCCTTCACACGAGTTAAAATATGGATTTTGTCCTCAATAATAATAATAATAATCACCACGGTCGTCCGACTGAAGCCCAAGACTTTATGTCCGTCGGAGTTAATCCCTTCTCCGATTTTTTTTTTTTTATGATGTTAAGCTAAATTTCCAATGGTCATTGCTTTTCTTCGACTGGATCAGCATTGCTAAAATAAAAACCAAAAAAACGTCCTTCTTCTTTGGGGTCAAAATGTGTAAAAAGGCGGGTGAAAAAGACAAATTTACTCCCAGCGCACAAACACAGATAAGCAATGTGCACGAGCTAAGAGGAAACGTTATGGTGGCGGGGCGATCGTGGCGGACAAGACTCCTGCGTCGTAAAGTCGAAAGGCTTTTGGTCGAGATGTTGGAATTCAATGTCCAAAAAAAATCTCCCCTCAGATTTACGCAAAAGGTGCGACCTGAACAACGGCGACTGTGGCCATTTCTGTGAATCGCTGGGCAACCCCGGAGGCAAATGTTACTGTGCGGAAGGATACAAGCTGATGCAGGACGGGATCAGCTGTGAACCGGAAGGTACGTCAGCCACGGTACCGAAAACCTCTCTGCGGTTTAGAAAAGGCCCAATTTGTCTTACTAGTGGAGTTCCCGTGCGGTAGAACCGCTTTGATGAGAATCATTCGGTCTTCCGAGCCCGCCTTCAACACAAGTCGGCCGCGGGCTCTGACGCGAATCGTCGGGGGAGATTTCGTCATCCCGGCGGAAATCCCCTGGCAGGTATTTACATGCAGTACACACAATAATGTATACTCGTTTATCTTTCCATGCCAATGACATACAATGACAGGCGGACCAATTAAATGCTTTCCACAGTAAATCTCAACTGGTGGGTCGGGAACCAAAAGTGGTTTACAGATCCATAAAAGTTGGGTCACAACTTATGATGTACGCCCCATTTTCCCTTCTGTAAAACTAGCGTGTCTAATTCTGTTTATGATCTGGATCATGATGGACGTGTCTCGATACTCGTGTCCACGGGGCCCCCCCCCCCCAAGCAAAATCCAACCACGTGTAGTCCAAAGTTCTGGTCTTCACCTTTTTCTTTGTGCCCGTGCAGGCGGCCTTGGTAGACAGTAAATCCGGTGCTGTGTTCTGCGGTGGGTCCATTCTGAGCGAGGAGTGGGTGGCCACCGCGGCCCACTGCCTGGCCGAGGCGCTGGGCCCCTTCTACGTGAGAGTGGGTACGACCCCTTTTTTTAGCTCATCGCAATGGAAAACTTTTACAGTATTCAATATCCTCAATATCTACTTTAAGGTCCATGTACTGGTATCAATTTCCTCCTCACGAGTGGGACGATTGAGTGCAATAGTAAAATGACTCAGGTGCACTAGTAGAACCACGTCTTGCTATTAGTGTTTTTTTCTAGGACTACATTTGTTTCACTCCAGTATGCAGTGACCGTAATTCCTGGCCTACAGAGCGCACCCGGTTCTAAGCCTCACCCAGTACATTTGTAAAGGAAATACCATTTGGTACAGACATATGCCGCAGCTGTGTAAAAGCCGCAAGTGCCCACATTAAAACCAGAGACAAAGAAAGACAGTATACAGAGTTTAACACAAACGCCGCCGCGCTAATGCTAACGTTAGCGCCGCGCTAACAAGGCCGGTAAAAGAAAAAACAAAAAAAGTAGCACAGTGTTAACAGCGCCGCACCGGTAAAAGTTTCTTCCTCAGCACATACATTCCACCGCTCTCAGTCATACCTTTTCCGCTCGAGTAACCCCTTGCGGCCGTTAGAAAAAAATGCACAAATTTGCCGCATCGCCACATAAACCGCAGGGTTGAAAGCGTGTGAAAAAAGTCACGGCTTATAGGTCGGAAATTATGGTACTAGCATGCTAGTTGACACCAACATGCCAGAATAGGCTACCTAGTGGAATTTTATTGAGCGTTTCAGCGAATTATATAATTCATTGTAAATGTTAGTTGTTAGTACTCACGTGTTGTACGATTTGTGGTACCTTAAGTCATTGCTCTATTTCGTGACTCCGCAGTTCGTTTGACTGTTGTTAAGCTAGTTTTGAGTACTCTATTAAGTGGTGCCTGCTCAATAAAGGAGACTTTTTAGGGTCCATGTACCGTAATGCTGGAAACGATTACTACAACTCCTTGCTAGTAGGATAAAAGAAGCACTACTATGCTGAATTGTTTCACTGGGGAGGACAAAGAACATACTAGTAGCCCAGATGGACCTTAAGAAAATGGACTAAGGTGCACGTAAGTCAGAAAATGACCCAAGAATGTCAGTTGCTGCAATGTATTTTCGCACCAAAGGGAAAATTATGGCCAAACGTGTTTGCATAACTCCGTTTTGCTTTGGTGTGAGCGGGACGTTTGACGTGGCTGCGTCTCGGCTTCCCACAGGCGAATACAACATCAAAGTCAAAGAGGACACGGAGCAGGATATCCAAGTGTCCGAGCAGCACGCGTTCCCGCTCTACAACACCAGCGTGAGCATGTTCGATCACGACATCGCCCTGCTCCGCCTCCAAAGACCCATCAACTTCTCCGCAGAAGTGCGGCCCATCTGCATCGGGCCGCGGGCCTTCACCGAAGCCTTGGTGAAGAGCGCCTCGCCCGCCACGGTCAGCGGCTGGGGCAGAACGCGCTACCTCGGACTCCCGTCCAACACGCTAAAGAAGGTGGAGGTTCCCTTCACGAGCAGGACCGAGTGCAAGTTCACCAGCAGCACCAGGATCACGCCAGCCATGTTCTGCGCCGGGTACTACAACGAGGCCAAAGACGCCTGCCAGGGTGACAGCGGGGGTCCTCACTTCAACAAGCGCCACAACACGTGGTTCCTGACGGGCATCGTGAGCTGGGGGGAAGAGTGCGCAAGGGACGGCAAGTACGGGGTGTACACCCGCGTGTCCATTTACTCCAGATGGATCCACAACATGATGCATGGCTTGGACCACGTCGAGGCAACGCCAGGGCCCGAAGATGACGCGGAGCTTCAGTGATGGCGTCAAACTCGTTAGTTGAAGATTTTGCATTGCTTTAAGGAACTTGGACAGGACCATTTGGGATTGCAACAAAATTCCGTTTTGCCATAATCGGTTCCAATTTTTATTCAGTAGTTAATACGTGTCGGCTGGAAGTATCAAATGTCACATTTTCCTTGGAGTTGGATTTATACTCATTACAACAGTGCCCAGATTTGTGGTTCTATCTGGATGTGTAGCTCCGATGAAATAAAAACGTCACCTTCAGGATTTAGTACCAATAGTTTCTCAAAATTCTCATATACAAGGTGTCTCAAAAGTCGCTGCAGTTTTTCAGGGCTCCCCTACTGGCACCAGTCAACAAATTTCACCTTCACTTGCTGCACATTCTTCCCATCTCTATCCCTCTGTCTGGCCAACCTGTAGAGATCCTTTTCTCCTTCTTTCGTATCCAACCTGGTGTACATGTCGTCGGATGCCTCTAGTTTAGCCTCCGCCACCTCTACCTTTGCCCTACGTCGCATCTCAATGTATTCCTTACGCCTTTCCTCAGTCCTCTTGGTGTCCCACTTCTTCTTTGCTAGGGTTTAGGGTCTTTCCTTGGATGACTTCCTGTATTTTGGGGTTCCACCACCAGTCTCCTTCTCCCCTTTCCTACCAGAAGACACCCCAAGTACTCTCCTGCCTGCCTCTCTGAAAACCTTGGCAGTATTCCAGTCTCACTGGAGCGATTCACGGCCGAGTGTGAAGTGGCTGGGATGAGAATCAGCACCTCCAAATCCGAGACGGAAAAGGGTGGCGTGCCCTCTCCGGGTCGGGGATGAGATCCTTCCCCAAGTGGAGGAGTTCAAGTATCTTGGGGTCTTGTTCACGAATGAGGGAAGAATGCAGCGGGAGATCAACAGACGGATCGGTGCGGCGTCTGCAGTGATGCAGACTTTGTATCAGTCCATTGTGGTAAAGAGGGAGCTAAGTCGAAAGGCGAAGCTCTCACTTTGCCAGTTGATCTACGTTCCTGCCCTCACCTATGGGCACGAGCTGCGGGTCGTGACCGAAAGAACAAGATCCCGGATGCAAGTGGACGAAATGAGTTCCTCCGCAGGGTGTCCGGACTCTCCCTTAGAGAACGGGTGAGAAGCTCGGTCATCCGGGAGGAGCTCAAGGTCGAGCCGCGACTCCTCCGCATTGAGAGGAGCCAGATGAGGCGGCCGGGGCATCTGATCCGGATACCCCCCGGACGCCTCCCTGGTGAGGTTTTTCCGGGCATGTCCCACCGGAAAGAGACCACGACTACGACCCAGGACACTCTGGAGAGACAATGTCTCTCGGATGGCTTGGGAACGCCTCGGGATCCCTCCGGAAGAACTGGAAGAAGTGGCTGGGGAAAGGGAAGTCTGGGTATTTCTTTCCCCCACGACCCTGACCCGGAAAAGCGGTAGATAATGGATGGCTAGTATTCCAGTCTTCCGGGAGTCTGTCTCACCTCTTTCTGAAAGGCCACACAACATTCTTCCTTTCTCAACTTCCACCAACCGATTCTCTGCTCCACCTTTGTCTTCTCAATCTTGGGACAGACACTTCGTAGAGGAACAAATGGCTCCAACTTCAGGTTGGTCGGAAGCTTCAATTGGAAAATGATGATGATGATGATTGACAAATCGCTGCAGTTTTCACTGGGAAGGAAAGAAGGAAAAGGAAAGGATAGCACATTTGCAGACACCCTGTACTTCCCATGTATACAAGCGAGTACAGTGAGTAGCTTAAAGGCAGCAACTTGCTGCCATCTGCTGGTAAAAAGAAAAAAAAATGTTTTTCATAATGAAGCACAATGAACAGCGTCGTTTCCTGGGGAAAAAGCCACAAAGAGAACATCTGCACCATCTGATTGTTTGCACAGGCTTTAATCAAAACGCTGCAAAACGGGGACAGATTGATTGAATCTTCGTTTATGGACCAAAATGGCATTTGTACAACGGTGATTATCAAGTGTAGCCTGATTAACACAGCAGTTATCGAAATAAATATTCATCTCAGTATATTGAACAGGATAAGGGGAAAGGAAAACGAATAAATGAATTTTGATGAATCAGATTTGTAGCTAAAAATATAAATCTGCCCATTCTTCATCAAAGAAACATTCATCGCTGAGTTTAGGCTTCCTGGCTCACAGATGAATCCAAGCCTCCAGCTTTTATTTTGAAAATGTTTTCAGAGTTTGGAAAATCTGTGCAAAAATCTGCAGCATTTTTTGGGGGGAGGAAAGCAAGCACAAAATAAATATCAGCTCATTCAAGCAATCGCGGCTCTTAACGAATAAACGGAGACGTGACGGCTTACAAAGTGGAAAAAGGAAAAATTCATATTTCAACTGAGGAAACGTCACGTGAAAAAGGAGCTTAGTGCTTCCCGAGACGGATTTCCATATCAAACGCCGCGGACGTTCCGAAGCCGCTCCTCGGCGGGAGGCCTCAATCGGATTTGGAAAAAATTTATGTAAGTATTCCATCAATATTTCATGAAGTGTTGAACACGCGTTCATATATCATGATCCTCTCACAGATAAAAATCGGCCAACGTGGGCGGGGCTAACAACGGGAAGTAAGGAGCACTTGGTCGCTTGCATCCATCTTTAAAATATGAACAGTGACGCCAGCCCCCGCCACAGCAGTTCGGTTGCGTGATTTCAGTGTAGCGCCACAAGATGGCGGCCATTACAGAGCGCTACTGAACGTGAGATTTTAAAATAGACGAAAATTTCTACGATATAGCAACTAATCTGAGATCATAAATACAATAAAGAAAATATGCAAACGGTGAATCGTAATATGGTGTGGGACAACTATATTTATGATTTCATTATGAAACGGTGGAAAAGTGTGAAGAGTCTCTGTCACTGAAATACATGAGCGCAATTGATGAATGATAATAGCAAACATTCTCCGCAGCCTTTCCTTTATTTCTTGACCGTTTCCTCTTTGTGTATTCCTATTATAGTGAGGCCTCGGTTCTCGAACAAAATACATTCCAGAAAACGGTTCGAGAAGTGATTTGTTCGAAAACCAAATCAATGTTTCCCATTACAATGAACGGAAAAAGAAATAATGCGTTGCAAACCTTAATAAAATGGGCTTTTTAAAGCATTTCTTTAGCTTTTCCTGATAATAAACTACATCGTAGAAATACATATATAGTTTAAATACTTGATATAACAAAATAATTTAAGAAATATATTTATTTTTTGCTTAAAATGTATGCTTTAGTAGTAGAGTACGCTAGACTGGGAGTGCATTGCCATATCTGTAGCGACTCAGCCTCCAGCCTTGTCAATTTTTCTTATTAACAAAAGTGCAGAATAACTGTAAACAAGCAATTTGGCTTCTTTGGCGCCATGATTGGGGGTTAATACAGTAGTCCTCGATAAGAAGAAAAACAGTCACAACCAGGACACGTCTGTGTACAGAGGCTGCGTTGTGCAGAATAACAAAAGTGCGCTGGCTGTGCCGCACGCGTTATGTCATTTCCGGGTTGGTTTTTTTTTTTTCGGCGGGCGTTTGAATTGACAATAACAAAACGCGTCGTGGGTGGGTCAGCTACTTGCGCCGCGCGCATTATGCTATTTCAAGGTTTTTTTCGGCGGCGTGGGAATTCACAACAAAGCACGTCGTGGGTCACCTGGTCTGGCCGCGCGCAAAATGTTATTTCCGGGTTTTGCGGGGGCATTTGAGTACCAAATTCCGTTCCATAACAGAAGCAAAAAAAATCTTGAAATTGTCGTTCAAAAGCCGATTTCTTTGAAAACTGCGACGTCCGAGAACCGAGGCTTTACTGCATATAGAAACTGCACGTTGGCCAGGGCAAGCGGTTTCTTCCTTAACAACCGTGCCATGTTGTTTGTGAATTTCATTTTTAAAAAAATAATACAGCGGCACATGTAGCGCTTCAACACCTTCCCGACAAGAACGTCAAAAGTGTTTTCACTGCAGTGAGCTGCGTGTGTCCAAGGGTCAATCACTCGCTGCGCCGGAGTGAGTTGCTGACTATGCTTTTCACGATTATCCACTGCTGGAGTTTGTTTCTTTTATAATATAAACAATATAAGGAAATTATAAAGCTAACTGTCAGGTTTTTTTTTTCCACCTATCAGTGGTGTGTCTGAAACGCGTCGGTCACAATAATTTTACAATGATCGTTGCTGAGGTTCTGGGGTTGTGTGTCCCGTTCATATAAGCCACGAATGCGAACGACAGCAAAATCCACACAAAGAACAAACTCCTCACTTGTATCTGAGATTGTCGTCGTGATTCTTACAAAATAAAACAAAATCGTAGACGATAGGCTGCCTCGAGAGATGGAAAAACCCCAGTGAAAAACCTTATTTTGGCACTCGCACACAGAAGAGCACATGAGGCAGAAGAAAGGAAGGACTGATACAAATGGGTAAACGTTCCCGTAGAAAAGGAGTGTGATGTGACCGGATGTCTAAAAAAAAAAAAAAAAAACTACAAAATGTTGTTTGTAGCGGCCCTCAGATACCACGAAAGTACAGAATGCCCTCTGGAGGTTCCGAGGAGAAATGCAGTTGAGATCAGAGCAACCCGATTAATATGATTTAACATGATTTTCTTCAAGACATTTCGTCTATGATGATGTGTACAGTCAAATGTACGATAACGCAGCAGGAAATCCAGCGCAGAGTCCTGGACTGATCGTCCGTTCGGTAAAGCCGCATAGCCGTAGTTTGGAATTGTAGCAAAGGACGCATCTCACCAACAGTCTTTGTGCTTGGCGTACGTTGACAATAGATCAGCGCGATGAGGAAACACCGGTACGGATTGTCGATCCGAACCCGTCGGGATATGAGCGCCACCTCTTGGACATTCACCGCCCGCCCTCCCGGCAAACACGGCTACATGACTGACATAGCCGTCGATGGCAGCGAACGAGATGACGTGCCACGGAGCGAGGAGTGGACCTGCCTTTGTGGACTGATCACTTTCTCTCTACGGAGAACTGAGTTTTCTCGCCCTGACGTTGCCCATTTCTGCAAGGATAACAAAATGGAATGAGATCAAAGTCATCGTCACAGATATGGATCTCGTGCTCCTACGTCACCAAAATCACGTGACTGGCCATATTGCCTGTCAAACAAAGCTTTGTTCGATGCTAACTCCGTTGAGACAAAACGAAAATATGTCTCCCAGAGTCGTGTCCGATACCGTTAAACATTTAGAAGGTAATCATAAACAAAGGTACGTGGAAAAATTAGATAAACTCAGCATAGAGGAGCCATATTTAATGCTGAAGTCGATGTTTTCGCCGATACGTAATTGGACTGTTAACCCGCTTCCGATTGTCTTGGACAACTGGATCTACGCATGGATCTGGTGAGTAAGTCATCAAGATTTACACGGAAAAGTTTGAAAGAGAACAAAAGTCTGGACGCATACAAATACTTTGTTGGAATAAATTCGACATAGTGACGGGTTGACGGTTCGTGAGCGCGGAAGCGTATTTGACTACACATTAACCTTTGTCGGAATCCGTCGATCATTTCAGATAGTATTCAATACAAATACCAATATTTTAATTAATGACCCCTGGTTTTCATTAACTATGATTGGGAGGGGGGAAAAAAGGATGACAGGGAGTCGGCTCCTCTGTACACGGAAGCGTATTGCGGCCACACGCACAGCTCTTAACCTCTCTGCAATTTAAATATGCATTGTTCTCAAATGAGTCAATTTGGCATTATAAATACTTTGTAATTTGAGATGAAGAATAATTCCTATCTGAAATGAAGTGATCGCTACACAGTTGCGTGTATTTGGTTGGGCACCATCTATCACGTTTTATTGGCGAAATCCATCGATCTTTTCTGGTCTTTCTCAGCTAGTATTCCACATAATGATCTCTTTGAATATCTGCCTCGTCTGTCGTGACAACCAACAACACAACAGTTCTTGGGTCTTGTAAATATTCTGCTCCGGTTCAATGTCTCCCACAATGTCGAGCGGCTCCGTTTGACCGGCAATATGGCGACGTCACGTGCAGGAGCTCTATGAAAACACTTTCTAGTACTTAACTCATTCATTACCAGGCGGAGTTCCCCATAGTTCCGATTTGGACTATTCTTTAAAGATCCACAAACTTACTAAACGAATGAGTAAACTCTTATCTGGTGAAACGTGAACAAAATTTCTACCGGTTTTCGTTCTTTGGTAATCAGTAGTGGAACAAAGGTGACTTTCAGCCAAAACCACCAGTTTCTGATTAGAAAGCTGAGAAACTGATCTTACTGTGACTCTGACGCTACAAATTTACGCTTTTGTGACACCTCAAACCATAAAACAATGAAAAGTAGACCTCCCTCGAAGCCAAAATTCGCATTATACGTTTCTTCTCCTCTGGGGCAATATATATTTGTATTCCATTTAGCGAATACAAACATCCACAGCAGTGAATGAGTTAAGTCGTATTTCAAAGTCTGTACTTCTACTCAACTACGGTGTGCGAGTAATTTTGCCGCCTCTGGGGAAAATTCCAAAATACTTTTACCCCTGAGTCTGGAGGAGGCGCCTCGACTGCTCCCCCTTATGGTCACTTGCAGGCTAGCGGACGCGACGAAGCCATCTTGGTGTCGACTCAGATTCTTCACGAGCCTGAGCGGGCGGGAACACGTGTGAGAAGGAAAAAGCATGACAAATACATATGTGTTGGATGAGATAATGTTATATGTATGTCGTTAATTGAGGATTACCTCTTTCACGTGCTACTGAAACGCAGTTACACATTACTGAAAACACCCAATGGTGATTACTGAAATATATTTTTTGTGTGACATCAGTCACTCACATTTGAAAAAAATACGGGGGCGGTCAGTCATGCCCGCAGATATAAAGTTACGGGTGTGGGTTCTGTTTGTAATTATGAGTGTACCCCTTTAAGAGCGGAGGGGGTCGGTGTCAGGAAGTAGAAGTAGGCTGAGGAGCAGCTCACCGTGTGCTTCTGTGTTAAAAAAAAATAAAAATAAGAAATAAGTGCTTCACTGCGCTGGGTCGGTTTTCATGTTCTCTGAGAGTGTGCGCCAAGTGCGTAATTGCGCAGTGGCGCAGTTTACAGGCAACGTCGGTCTAGACTACACAAATTAAGCGACGTCTTTCAATATCTATGTATTTCTACTCGTAACAAATTTTACGCGCGTGATTTTTTTGTGCTCGACTGTGCAGATTCGCGAGCGTGATGGTGCTCTCACACATTACAGAAGTTTTTTTCCCCACTGACTTTTACAGGTCAAATACTTTCACACGCAACTGAAACATTCAACTATTGAAACTCTCTCATACACGCAAGTGAAACGCTCTCATAGTCACGACTGAGACGCTTTCACACCCTACTGAAAGGATCTCACATATTACTGTCGGGTTTTTTTTTTTTTCCAGGTAGTTAGCATTCTCACACAAGCTACCGAATCTCACACCACTGAAATGCACGCGAGAGGTAATCCTTAATTTTGTCCCTGGAGGTCCTGCGCGTGTCCGTCCATACGCGGCGTGTTGACGCGTCGGAGTGGTCAGACTCACCAGCGGCCTTTGTTGTCTTCCCACATCAGCTGGATGACGTCGCCGCATTTGACGAGGACACTGTCGGGTCCGTTTTGGAGGCAGTCGGCCAAGGCCCGATACCTGCCCCGAGACTGAAACAGGTGTGGGTTTTGTTGAACTCAATATGTCCACTTTCACACCAAGTAAATAAATTAATGAGTAAATTGAGAAGAGATCGTCATTATTTCAAAATATATAAAGTACAGTTTGTTGACGTTTCTTTTTGGGGGGGTGCCTTCTTCAGTTCTACACTTGGGGTGGAAGTCCCCAAATTTAGTTCACCCACCAGAGACAAACACCAGCAGTTGTTATATGAGTAATATTCTCAAGCACAGGTGTCAAACTCAAGGCCCGGGGGCCAAATCCGGCCCGCTGCATGATTTTATGTGGCCCGCGAAGGCAAATCATGTATATCAACTTCCAGGATTTTTGTGAAATCTGTAACAAAATTTCAAATCGTCAGTTCGTGAATGATAAAGTTGAGATATTGCAAGTATTTTTGTGTTACCAAACATGAACAATAGTTGAAAAAGCCACTACGTTTGAATTCTGATTCAAAACTACTGTAATTTCTGGCCAACAAGCCGTGACTTTTTTTCAAACGCTTTCAACCCTGCGGTTGATGCGGTGATGCGGCTAATTTGTGGATTTTTCCTAATGGCTGCAAGGGGGCACTAGAGGGGAAAAAGTAAAAATGAGACTGGTGGAAGATATGTGTCGTGGAAGTGACTTTTACCGGCCCTGTTAGCACCGTGCTCTGCTAGCGTGTTACAGCTGTATCACTGGCGTGTCTCAGTGATATTTATCGGTAAGTTTTATTTTAGCATGTTAGCATTGTTAGCAGATAAGATAAGTTAGCACTGTTAGCATTACGTTAGGGCTAGCGTTAAACTGTGCACCATCTTTCTTTGTAAATATCTTGTGTTTCAATGTGGGCACTTGCGGCTTTTACACGGGTGTGGCGTATGAACCAAATGGTATTTCCTTTACAGATGTACTCTATGAGGCCTGTAACCAGGTGCGCTCTGTAGGATGGGAATTATGGTCGTTCATAAATTTCATCTGTAAATATCATGAGGCGAAAGATTTTCATGGATTCCCAGTCATAAGGGCCCTCTGAGGGAACTCGTGACGACAATGCGGCCCGCGAGCAAAATGAGTTTGACACCCCGGTTCGAAAGGATCTATGAACATCTCGGCTATTAACACTGGAAGCGAAAGAAAAATGTGGTGATAGCCAACAAAAGCAAAGTGTACCGCTTTTTAGTAGGCCTCACCAGTTTCACCAGCTGCGCGTCGGGCTGGTGGAAAACGTCCTGGCTGCCACTAGTTTGGTCCAGACCCTTGTGGATGTTCACCGGTTGATGATGAGCTCCCGGCCAGCCTGGTGCACCTCCAGTATTATTATTGCAATAAAAGCTATCTGGATTGTGTGATATTTGATGTACGCACTCCTGCGGTTGAGCCGGTACTTGGGGGCACGCCGCTGGGCGTCCGGACTGCTCTTTCCCGACTCGGTGTCCTCCGAGCTCACCGACACCCTCTGCTGCTTGCTGAATGAGCGACTGACACGCAAAACAAAATGGAGTCATTTGGTAGGGAAGCGCCAAAGTTAAAACCGGAACCCGGTTTAGAGTCACGGAACAACCTCCGCAGGACGGGATGATGGGACATCGGAGCGGATGTGTGCAAGCTTCTCCACAGATGCAGGATGAACTGCGGTCGTGTGTTTCGATAGCATGGGGAAAGCTGATGGCAAGATCTGAATTTACGGGGAAATAATATATGTTTCGTATTTGAATATAGAACGCTGATAACAGGCACCTTAAAAAGTGGTCATCGTGACAAAAGAAGGAGAATGCATGGAGTGATGCTGAAGTCCTGTTCAGGTGGAACAGCTCAATTGTGCAACATTCAGGGGGGTGCAAAATCAGGTACACTTGCTCAATGATCGGATTGTTTTGTTTTTGTTTTTGACTTATTTGTTTGATTTCTATAGCGCTTGTCCCCTATTAGTCGCCTGCGAGCTGCAGCCTTTCTGAGCCAACTTTGGTTGAGAGGCAGGCTACGCCCTGGACGTGTCACCATCCAGTCGCAAGGGACATTCATCCGATGTGAGGCACTTCACTGCAGGGTTTATGTGCCCTGAGTATTTCTTCATTGTACTCAGGACCTAAACTTTACTCTAAAGCTAAGTGGGAGCCAGAGTAGTGATTTTAGAGATTGATTAATGCGTTCTGACCTCTCCGCTGTGGTCAGAACCCGAGCTGTAGCTGTTAATGGTCTTTTGGGGAAGACCATTCAGAAGACCGTTACAATAGTCGAGTCTATTCTCGATGAAAGGATGGATGACCTTCTCCTGGTCTGCTTGGCACCTGCAAACCTTCACTCTAGAGATGTTCTATAGCTGGTAAAAGACTCTTTTTGGCAATCGATTTGATATGACTGCTCAAAGTCAGATCAGAATCAATCTTTACAACAAGGTTTTGGACTTGATCTTTGGGTTTTAAAGAGAGTGATTCCAGGTATTTACGAGCAGCAATCCTTTTTTCTTTGCTGCCAAAACCAGCATCAGTTTTCTTGTGCTTTAGACAGTGAGACAAAACCTCAATTTAACTCTGGTCCACTGCTAAATATAACTGTCACATACTTAGCTATGTTGGTCAACATTAAGGTTCTGTACAATTTGACCAAAGGGAAGCACTCTAGGCTGAACAGGAGGAGTCCAAGAATCGACCCTTGGGGGACCCCAATAGGTCATTGCCGTTCGATGGGATTGAACAAAATAAGTCATTTCCTCCAGATGAGGACAAGTGCTATAGAAAACGGTGGATGGATTGATTATTTTTTTGTACCCAATGCTGTTTTCACCCAGAATGGTCTCAATGCACTTCGAAAATACTCAAAAATAGCCCACAATTTGTTTGCTTTGGCATGCAAAGGAGATTTTGCGCAATATGCAAAAAGGATGGCAAAGTCACGGCTGATATAGAAGGAGATGGGCTAAGTTTACCACTGAGCTTTAATGGCAGGTCAGCGGCACCGGGGGCGGAGACGGGGCCGTTGCCGGGGGGCTTCGGTGACGGGGGCTTCTGGGGCGCAGGCACATAAACATGTCAGATGTTGCAGAGACCAAGCGCAGCCCCGGCAGACAGCCCCTCGGAGCCCCTCTGGATGGCCGCACGCCCCTGCAGTGAGGGGTGGGTGTACGGTGGGGGGTCAGGGGTGGGGCGTCAACCAGACACAGTTGGATATCGCGGCATAGCCGTGGACTCTGTCTATGCGATGACCCTTTGACCCCGTTTGCATGGATCGATTACATATGTGAAAGTATGCAGCTTGAAATACGACCTGGCCGCGTGTGTTGGGATGTACAGGAATGGAACCGGAGTACACCTTTGAAAAAGGATGTCACACATACTTTTGGGTGGCAACAAAAATTACATTTCATCTTTAGGAGACAAACTTATTGGGCAGTCAGCGAAAAAGATGTGATGTGGTGGCCAAAGTTGAGACCACATTTCCTCATCTTTAATGTACATTTTCCCCAGAAAACTCATCAAATGATGAGTGTGTTATACATAGGTTTAAGATTTTTAATTTTTTTTTTTTTCCTCCACACAGTATAAAAGTATACCGGAGGCACAGTGAGTGACTTGTTAGTGTGTCTGCCTCACAGTTCTGGGGATACCTTGTGGCTGTGAAATAGGTGTATTTCGATTCCAAAATATGTAATATCTGATGTTACAAATTAATAAAATAAAAAGGTACCGTGTTAGGACGTTTTTTTTTCTTATCACTAAAAATGAAGAAAGTTGAGCAATTTTGGACTTGCTCTCTTTTTTCATTAATGCATAGCCAAGGTATCGGATCAGAATTGGACTCTGATGGAAAAGAAAAAAATACATATCACTGGGACATTTCAACAGGTAGGTGGATTCAAAAATGTAAAAAAAAAAAAAAAAAAAAGAAAATTAAATTAATCCACATGATCATTAAAGAACCGGGTAAGTAACTGAATTCATTGTGCTGATGTAATGTCTGTTGCCGGGATTAATTGACAGACGGTCTGCTAGCTAGCCTGCTAGCTAACGTCTCTTGATGTTACCTAGCAGGGAAGTCATTCTGTCTTGGCAAAGCACTGTAAGAAAACCTAAAAAACATTTTCTTCATACCTGTGAGAAAATGTCTTCCACTAATGTGATTACAAAGGTTTGGTCACCAGCTTGTGGCTGCTATGCCACGAGGAAGTCTTGCGATCTCATTTCCACAACAATTGATCACATCTACCGCAAGCACTTATTGTATTGTAAGTCACGGGAAGTCAATCATATCCGCTACCCTGAAGTACCCCGGCGGCTATTATTTAAAAACATTATGAAATGGTTGCTTTTTAACAAAAAGAGGGGAACTGACCTCTCACAAGGTGGTGGAGAAAGATTCGTGTGCTCGAGCAGTTGTCCGTTTTGATGAAGCTCGTCTGGAAGGAGAACAGTCAGTTGGGGCCCCGGGTGACGATTTGGAGTAATCCACGTTTGCGCAAGTCGTAAGTCTCGGGGGGCTCGATTGTTGGGACCGGGCGAGTGTGGTGGAGCGTAAAAACTTGCATATCTTGATTTCTTCATTTATTTTTCAAGTCAAGTCACTACTTGAGTTCAGCAAGTCACACGTATGTCAAGTCACACAATCTCGCACAGTCAAAAACCACAAAAACGTTAGCTACCTAGCATGTGGTAGTGCCTTCTAGTACAAGTTACCCAAATGTTTTTGTAGTTTGTTTGTTTTAGGACAATTGCGTCTTGGTCCAGGGAGTCCTCGGGTTAAGACGGTCTCGACCTAGGACGTTTCAACTTTACAATGTCCGTCCCCCGTCCGCCATTTTGTCTGGCTAATGCTCTTCCGTGTTTGTAACTCCGCATTTTTCGCCCTCCTTTTTCGACTTTATGGCCCCAAAGAAGAAAGCTGCGTCTTTTAGCGATGCTTCGGCAGCCAAAAGAAAATCCATTACCATGGAAATGAAGCTCAAGATCACAAAAAGATTGGAGGAAGGAGAGACGCCAACGCCAGCGAGGCTTCAGTCGGTCGACCGTGGTGACAATTATTAAAGACAAAGGCCATATTTTAGCGCGTGCGAAGGGTTTCGTTCCTATGTTGGACACAATGATGACGCAAAACAAAGTTCTTTGATAGTATTTCGATATGAATTCTGACTTTCATGGTGGAATGCAACTTAAGTCGAAATTCGAGTTAAGTCGCTACTGTGGGAACGGATCTCGGTCGTAGACCGAGGACTCGCCGTATCGCCTGTTAATAAGTCAATCACTGACCTCGGAGCAACTTCTGCTGGTTGGTCAAAATTCGCCGCAGCTCGCTGAGCCACGACGTCTTCACCTCCACGCTGGAAGCCTGAAACAGTGCAGCACGTGCGTTCCTTTCTGACCGCTTTACCGAGCAACGGCCGGTTTGACACACTCCGTACCTGAACCACGTAGACCTCCTCCCTGCCGCTGGACCAGATCTCAAACTTCCTTGGATCTCCTTTGACGTTCTCCGTGATCCCCACAGCAGTCATCTGCCAAGACACGTCCACACGCGCACACACAAATGTCCTCGTCGTCAGCCACAACACTTACATCACTCGAGTAATGAAAAAATGTATCATCATCATATCGTAAAAGTAGTAGATGTCCACGCTATTAATAACCCATTCGCAGACACTCCAGGTTTGTTCGAGAAATATTGGGAGGATTTCTGAAAAAGGAATTTGGAGTATAATGAGAGCCAATAATGGAACTTTTTTTTCTAACCTAGAACCTATGCATAGTAATAATGGCAATTAAACATAACTACCATGTGCACCCTTGAATACCATGAGGAAAAAATGTGTTGCTACGGCAGCAAATTTACATTTTTTTGGGGGGGGGACAATAAATTGCATTATTATAGGAATAAAGTCTGACTTTATCTTGTATTATTCCGATATTAAAGAAAAAGTTGAGCAAATGAAGACGATGAAGATTTTAATGTTTCTAAATTCAAATCAAAAATAAATTTAGGTCTTGGTAATATTAAATATTTTTAAAAAGGCTTAAAAAAACAGTTTATAAATTATTTATTTAACCTGTCTTTTTTTTTTTTATTAGATTTATGACAAACATGTACCGTACTTTCCGCGCTATAAGGCGCACTTGAGAGCCTTTAATTTTCTCAAAAGCCGACAGTGCGCCTTATAATCCGGTGCGCCTTAAATATGGATCAATATCGAGCCTTTCGTGCAGCGCCATCTAATGGATGCATCACGTAACCCCAGCCTATACTGTTGCGTCTATTCTATGCGCCTTATAATACGGTGCGCCTTATATGTGGGGGAAAAAAGTCTTAAAATAGGCCATTCATTGAAGGTGCGCCTTATAATGCGGTACATACAACTTGCAATAACAACCCAGGCTAAAGTTAGCTCCGAGCCATGACACTGTACTCAGTTGAGAGATGAATTTGAAGTGAAGCTATATCACTTCAACGTTTAGTACTTCCTTGACACCAATTAGTGTTCCTATGCAGACAAGGCACGTTTAAGGGATGACTGCACGACAGAAAAGGGGCGGACGGAGGCGAAAGGCCAACCTTTATGCAGTGCTTGAAGCCGTACGAGGGCGTCTTGTCGCGGCCGTCGCCGTGCTCCTCCCGCCTCTTGCAGAAGAGCATCGCGCTCTCGTAGAGGAAGAGGTGGCGCTGCATGGGCTTGAAGCGGGCCAGCTCCTTCATGCGCGTGGCGCCTCTCTTGTGGCTGATCCACACACTGAACGAGCCTTGCATCAGCACGCGGCCCAGCTCGCAAATATCACCCTGACGCAGTATAACGACACGGGCGGGGAGTTGGCGATGTATCGATAAACAAAACAAAACAAAAAATGCTTTATGGGCCTCACCTCATATCCCGTGATGGCTATCTGATGCATGGAGTCGTTGACCGATTTGAGGAGGTCCAGCATGGCCGTTAGCGCCCCCTGCAGCTCCGACGATCCTTCGCACTCGGTGCTGTGTTTCAGCAGCTCCTGGGAGCGCAAACCCACGGAAAATATTGTTTAAAGGGGACATCGCGTGGAAAATTGTTTGTGTACAATGCAAACATTTGGTGCTCATTTATGCTACCTTGAGATACAAGTTGAATCCCTTCCGTGACCACGCTCCTAACTCAAAACTTTCCCCAGTGAAATGCATGGAAAGGCCCCCACAGACACCCAAAAAAAAAATCCAAAACATTTTGTAGAGTTTTTGTTAATCAGAAAAATAGCACTTGATAATATTGTCACCTCATGTCATTATCCAAGCTGCTAATCCTCACAAGGATTGCGGGAAAGCTGGAGCCTATCCCAGCTAGCTTCGGGCGACTACACCCTGAACTGGTCGCCAGTCAGTCATAATATTGTACTTTATAAAAATACACGGTAATAATACCACTATATACAATATATAAATAAATAATAATAAATATATAAAATTAACAACTTTAACCCTAACTATACATTTTTTAGTTCAAATAATTGCATCAAAGTAAGAGCTGATTATCATTTGTATTTAAAAAAAATGATGGTAATGTGTGATTAAGGAAAGTTTAACAGTAAAAGTACACAACGTGCATTTAAATTTATTATTTTATTTTATTAGCTATCAACACCATTTGTGTATTGACAGTTGAATTTACAACACGTTAACATAATTTTAGTTAATATCCATGCATGTTCCATATTAAAATTATCACACACGAGGCACTATTCAAGCTAGGTTACACCATCAAGTGTGTCTTTGTGCGTGTTTTTCAAGTTCAGCGTAAAACTGTGCCTGTGGCGACCCCTAACGGGACAAGCCGAAAGGAAAAGAAGAAGAAGTAGAAGTCATACCTTGAGCAGCAGTTGATATTTGGTGAGGCGCTGGACCGGTTTCAGCAGGTAAGAGTCCAGACCCAGTTTGTGGCCGAGCCTCTTCTGACACTCCTGAATGAACGCGAGCGCGTTATTATTACGATTTTGAACGGGCAAGTTGCGGCGTGTCGATATATTTGCGCGTGCGGATCGTCACGTGGTGAACGGACCTGGAAGAAGGCGCAATCCGAGACCTGTCGCCACAGAGCGTCGGATCGGGGTTTATTCTGACAGTAGCGCTCGTACATTTGGAAGTTCTCTTTCTGTTAGTCACATGAATCGTGTTTTCTTTTTTTTTTTTTTTTTTTAAACAAATCATAGAAGCCATATTTTTAGAATACTGTAATTGCCTTCTCACCCTGGAAAGAAAGCAAATTCCCACACCTTCAGGAGTATCCAGACATCCTTCAAGGTCCTGGAGAAACATCCTGGGATGGCCGACAAAAGTCAAACAAACAAAGAGACAAGAATTTAGGTGGACACACTGGAAATAGACACTGAAACGTGTCGCATATACAACTCGAAAGGGACAAAAATATCGAGACGCGTGGCCTTTCCGTGTACGCGAAAGGAAAGTTTGGTCTTCTCCTCGCGTGGCCGCAGCCATGTAGGACCTGCCTGCTGTGAAAGTTGTAGATGTCGGGCATGTTTCCGAAGAGGGTGCCTCTCCGGGCCCGCAGCACGGGCGGCAGGAGGGCCACCAGAAGCGGGTTGTCCATCTCGGCTTTGTAGCCCTGGAAAGGCGTCACGGTCAGCCACGTTGCGAGCGGGGAGCCCGACGGGGAACTTTGGTCTCACCAGAAGGACCGACAGCAGCTCTTCCACGTAGATCCGCTCCGTCTCGATCAGCTCCCGTATCACGTGACTGCGACACGTGCACACAAACGTGAATAAGAACGTAAATATAAACACGCGAAGCTAAAGCGAGGAAGATATTGGAGCGGTTGTGGGCAACATCTGGAAGAGGAAGGTAAAAAAAAAACTAACAAAAATTCTAAATATGTCATATAGTTATTTTAAACAATAAATTAATTAATATTCATGAATAAATAGTTATGTTTATTTTATACATACAGTGAGATATAGAGCAAACCCTGCCACAAATAGCCAAAATCTTTGAGGCATATAAAAAAAATTAGAATTGTCAATACATGACACAAGCAGGTGGCAAATTGCTACTTTTGTCTAGATGACATTTTTTTTAACACGGCCCCTAAGCACAGAGGTGCCGCAAGTGGTGGCAAAGCACTGCTTTTGTCCAAAAGGAAGTTCTTCAACTCACTTTAACATCAAGATGGCACTAGAGCAATACTTGTCTAATTAATGTAATTAGATGGAAATGACCAATTATTTTGTTTTATTTTCCTTTTTTTTTTTTCCCTTTTACTCTGTACGGTAAACCAACAAACGATTTAATGTGCTGAAAAAAATGGAAATAAAAATGGGTAAATACATTTTAAGGTAGCGCTTTTAGGCAAAACAGCTAACAAATATTCATAATGTTGGAATATATTCATAAAAGACACTTTGTCCACCCCCGTCTAAAAACCCAAACAAAAACACACAAAGGTGCCGGTCGTGCTCACCGCTTGAGGACGTCCGGGCTGTCTTCTCCGTCCACGCCGTACGACACACAGCTGCGGCTGTCCCGGTAGTCGTGAATCACTTCGATCTGGGCACACGCATCCCCCCCCCCCGTTAAGTAATCTTTACCCGTCTAAAAACCGCAAGAGCGCGTGCAAACGGCGTACTTTGGGAGTGTTGGGGCCTTTTCGGGACGCCCTCTTTCCGGGCAGCGGGAGATCAAACGTGAATTTTAAACCGTCGGCTGTGAAAAGCAGATCAGATCGTCAACTTATGGAAATATGTTTGTGTGATACAGTGCAGTTTTATTTCATGATATCCACCAACGGACCAACGTATGTTTGCTCTAGAGTTGTGGCGTCAATGCCAAAAAGTGAGTTTAATAACCATTTCCTCTAATTTGTATGGCATGCTACTTAATATTTATCATTTATTCGAATAAATACCATAATGGGAAGAAGAATATGTGTTGTATACCCGTGTTTACTTTAGAAATTAAAAAAAAATCCTAAATGAAATCTGTTGAACAATAAATAGTATATATATATATATATATATATATATATATATATATATATATATATATATATACATATGTTTTTTTTTTGTTTGTTTTTCTTTTTAAATAATGTGCTTTAGTTGTACAATGCTTGGGAGAGAAGATCGGCGATTTAGAGTGAGGGGGGTTCTCAGCACGGGGGGCCACCAACTGGACCGGGCGGACGTGTTTGTCGGCGAGCTTCCTCAGGCCGGCCCGTCGGTTCTGGATCATCTGCTGCACGGCGGCGTGCTTCTCAAAGGTTTTATTGATCTTCTCCTGCCGAGGAAGAAAGCGATGTATCAGTTCCCATTATGATTTTTTTTTTTTTTTTTTTATGGCGCATTTTGCACCAGAGTTACTGTAGATATACCGGACCTGCAGCTGAGGGGTCATGACAGCTTCATACTCCAGAGCCAGAACCTCAGGTCCAGATGCCGTTATGGGCGGCGAGCCCTCGAGAAAGCTCTCGATGGCTTTCAAAGCGGTCTGCGCCCCCTCCTTGGATTGGAACTTCTCCACCAGCTGATTGGCCAACAGGTAGGCTCCGTCGTCAGACCAGGCCTGGGCCTAAAGTGGGTGAGGAGAAGGATTCATGCGGGATTCCAAGGGTGGAGCCATTATTTTCAAAGCGGGGAAGACAAACATTTATACCATTTCTAATCGGACAAGCTGAAAGGAAAAGAAGAAGTCTCCCACTTTTGCTAACTTTTATGCGATCTAAACTAAGTCTTCATATAAGTTTTCTTACCCAAGGAACCAAGCCAAAAAGCTAATGGTAACTGGAAGTGAGTACTCAGACTTTCTACTTTAAGTAGAAGTACAAATACTTGGGGGGGGGGGGGGGGGGGGGGAAGAACATACTCCAGGTAAACAAATTTTTGGCACCAGTCACGTTTCAGTTTTGGTTTCCCGCAGAGGGCCACTTTGACTGTGAAACCATATAAATGTATCATGTTATTAAGAATACACGACAAATTAATGGATACCTATAACTAGTTTTGAAATCAGAAACAAAAGGAAAACGTTTAACTCACAATTCATTATGGAACTTTATCACGTAAGGTCAGAAGGCGCGACATTGTGTCTTTGTGGATCTAGAGAAAGCCCATGACAGAGTACCAAGAGAGGAACTGTGGTACTACTGCATGCGCGAGTCCGGTGTGGCGGAGAAATATGTTAGAATAGTACAGCACATGTTTGATTGGAGCAGAACAAGAGTGAGGTGTGCCATAGGTGTGACAGAAGAATTTTAGGTGGGGGTGGGACTGCATCAGGGATCAGCTCTGAGCCCGTTTCGGTTTGCGGTGGTAATGGATAGGCTGACAGATGAGGTTAAACTGGATTCCCCTTGGACCGTGATGTTCACACATGATATTGTGAGCTGCAGTGAAAGCAGGGAACAGGCGGAGGAACAGTTAGAAAGATGCAGGCACGCACTGGAAAGGAGAGGAATGAAGATTCGCCGAAGTAAAACAGAATATATGTGCTTGAGTGAGAGGGGCGGAGGAGGAAGAGATGGCGAGGGTGGATGACTTCAAATACTTGGGGGTCAACAATACAGCGCAATGGAGAGTGTGGTCAGGAAGTGAAGAAACGGGTCCAAGCACGGTGGAACAGTTGGCGGAAGGTGTCTGGTGTCCTATGTGACAGAAGAGTCTCCGCTAGGATGAAGGGCAAAGTCTATAAAACAGCGGTGAAGCCGGCCATGATGTACAGATTAGAGATGGTGGACAGGAAGCAGAACTGGACGTGGCAGAAATGAAGATGTTGAGGTTCTCGGGTGGATAGGATTAGAAATGCGCTCATTAGAGGGGGCAGCCGAAGTTGGATGTTTTGGAGACAAGGTGAGAGAGAGCAGACTTCGATGGTTTGGACATGTTCAGAGGCGAGAGAGTGCTGAGGATGGAGCCGCCTGGCAAAAGAGCGAGAGGAAGACCAAAGAAAAGGTTGATGGATGTGGTGAGGGAGGACATGAGGGCAGTGGGTGTTAAGAGAGGAAGATGCACGAGAGATGGAAAAAGATGACACGCTGTGGCGATCCCAAACGGGACAAGCCGAAAGGAAAAGAAGATTGTAAATAATCCACTCCAGACAAGCCGTCTTCATTTTCTCCTATACCTATGTATAATAAGCACTAATAACTTTTGTCAATTTTTGAGGGGATAAAATGCGCATTACACAGGAAGACTGTGGGTGTTAGGGAGGAAGATGCACGAGATGGAAAAAGACGACACGCTGGGGCGACCCTTAATCGGGACAAGCCGAAAGGAAAAGAAGAAGAAGAAGGTCAAGCAACTTGTCGATGAACACGATTTGTTTTGGTGGGCCACATTAAATGATGTGCTGGGTCAGATCTGGCCCTTGGGCCTAGCGTTTGACACCTATTAAGTAAAAGTAGCAATTCAGCACCTCGACATAGACGAAATGCAAAAATAGACGGAAATGTCCTTAAATACAAAAAGGAAATATGAATTTTCACTGACAATCATGTAAAATATCCATTTTGAAAACAAAAGCAATTTGACAAAATAAGGAGAAGAAACTCCCGATCTCCGTTTTCAAACGTAGGGAGTAAAAGTAGGAAGGGTTAGGAAAAAAACAAATACTCGAATAACCGGACTGGTTCTAGTACATTCGTGGCGCTACCTGGTCCAGCGACATCAGCAGCCGCTGCGCTTGCAGGAGATGATGGCGTTTGCTCGCCAGAGCGCCGCTGAGGCCGTCGCAGCCGTGCCGCAGCTCATTGCAGCGTTGCATAATGAGAGCCGTGGCGTAATGGTGGCCCGCCGACAGCCGGTGCCCGTGCAGGATGACGACCTGGGCGCGTGACGTCACTTCCTGCCAGGGCCAAAAAGCGCCAAACCGTCCTCGGATGTCAGGGACAAAACTTCCAAGCATGCATCCGTTGACGATAGCCGAAAAAAAGAGCCGGAGCCGACAAACCTGAGCAAACGTTTCCACGGCGTCCAGCTGCTCGAGGGCCTGCTCGACTTGGGCCGGCGTGTCGACGGTCGTGGGCAGCGCGCTCTGCTGAGACGACGCGCGTGACAGACACGACTGCATCTGAAACGTTGGTGACGCAAAATCAGAATCAAAATCAAATGAAGACTGTCCAGCGGGTGACAACTGGGACCACCGAGGCGTGACCGAGGTCTCATTCTGGAGAACGTCGAGGACTGAAATCAATCCCGTCATACAAGATTACAAAAGAAGCCCTTACATTTTTTTTTTAATTAATGATATACAATGACTTTTAATTTTGTAAAGCATTTTAACACACATTGAAATATTACAAATTTATCCTAATAATAATACAGCTTTACTGCAACCTCCAAAATATTGGAAAAAAAAGCCTTTGAAAGATGAAAATATTTTATTTGCATGAAATAAAAGCAATACTTTACTCTCAATCTTACAATACTGTAGAAAATGCATGATTTTATCCAAAACATATATTGGGCAGTAAAATATACAATGTCATTGTACTGGTACAATTTTTATTTAAAAAATATTCAAATTTTCATTTCATTTAAATTTTATTCTATACCCTGCATATCTATTCTCATAAATTTATGTTAATGTAAAATTATACCTATCCCCCCCACAAAAAACTTTTTTTTTCCCCCTCAAAAGATGACTTTCCATGACTGAATAATAAACTTAATCTCATGAAAAAATCTTTTGTGACTGATCAAAAAAAAAAAAAAAAAATTTTTTTTTTACCTTTTAGGTGCTATTTATATGTTTACCTCTTGAAAGCTTTGCTCGTATCGGAGCAACTGCAGGTACTGGTGCAGTTTCAGCCGGTGCTTCTCGAAGTAGCCGTCGAAGGCCAACTCCATGTCTCGGACTTGAGCCAGCAGCCTACAAAATAAAAGAAGACAAGTCAGAACGATTCCGGTTCTTCACAAGTCAGCGGCGCTTGAAGATCTCTCACCGTTGAACCGTCTCCCAGTCCAGGTGGACGTCCCAATCAGGGTCTTCGCTGTGCCTGGCGCTGGTGGTGGACTCCAGACTTGAGAGGAGATGTTGCCCCTCTTTGGACAAAGATCCAATTGCCTCCTGTCGCGGGTGAACACCGTTGATTACGATGCATCGTCAGCTAATACTTGCGAAAAGAAAGCCGTTATTCCAGAATTGAAAGACAATTTCGGCAGCAACATTTTTGAAAAGCAGACGACATATTTTTTTTTATTTTTTATGTTTCCCAGAAGGGTGAAACAATCCTATATTTTCATTTGTACAGCTCAAATAGGAATGGTACACATTTTATGAGATATTTTATTTGTCATGTATTTTGGAATGGTTGGCATAAAACCTGTTACAGATATAATATTCCCAAAATATTGCTTTACAGTTCAGTACATTTAATTTCACTTTCAAAACTAATTATATTTTAGTATTATTCTACATAAAGTAATAGGTATGAAAAATCAACACTAATGTTAGTGTTTTTGCACTAAAGTACATCCTGGCAGCGTTAGCTGCTATGCTAACTCATCAAAAGCAGACTTAGATATATTAATTTTTTTGTATTTATATTCAATAGCAAAACTAGAAGCGGACTTAGGTCAGAGCTATTAGCTTGATGATGAAATTTCTGATGAGTAATGTCGCTTACTATTTTTTTTTCTAATCCTCCAGAAAAAAAAAATTGCTTTTAGTGAACAGGTGCATGTTTTTTTTTAAATCTGCGTACAATCACTACTATTAATTATATGTATGTGAACAAAAAATGTTTAAACAGAAAATCATACAAAAAACACAACTTATTTAAAACTGTTGCATTTATTTTTTTTTTTTTTACTATTTTAATCTAATGTATATTTATAGATTCTTCAGAATTATTGGGCTAATATTTGACCTTGGGTATCAAATTTCGTCCCATATCGTGTAAATGTGTAATTGCATAAGAATTAAAGTCTTTGAATCATCGAGAGGAGGGGGAAAAAAAAGGAGGTATTTTATTCCAAACATCCCCCAAGCCGCTCATCCTCACAAGGCTTACTACACCCCAAAATGGTGGCCAGTCAGTTGCAGAGCACTTGTGGACGCCATCGATCTCACGCTGCCTGCACCAAAGTCATGCGTGTGAGCCGCTAGAACATCAGTGACGGTTATTCAAAACAATATACGGGAAACATTTTTACCCCAGTTACATTTTGCAAGCATTATTTGATGTTTCGTTAGGTGGCAAAAAATATCCTCCGATTCTGGAAGTGGCCCAAAGACTTATGACGTGAACTAAAAGGTACTTTGAGCTTCCTGTATTTTCCATTGTGAGACTCCAGCAGACTCTGGACGGCGTCGCCGTCGCGGGGCACGGCGGACTCGGCCAGCTCATTGCCGAAGGCCTGCAGCGTGTGTGCCACGTCTTTGACGGTCACCGCAAAACTTTCTATAGCCTGCAACAGAACCACGGAAAAAAATGTGAAAAAAAACAAAAAATTCTATATACACACACCATAATTCCCAGCTTACAGAGCGCACCTGGATATAACCCTCGGTACGCAGAAAGTTTAATGCTAGCGCAGTGCTAGCATTAGCACGGGGCTAGCATTAGCCCAGTGCTAGAGTTAGCATTGGGCTAGCGTTTAACTCTTTCTGTGTACCGAGGCTTATAAGTGTGTTTGCTAACGCTAGCGCCGTGCTAATGCTAGCGCCGCATAAACCGCAGGGTTGAAAGCGTGTGAAAAAAGTTGCGGCTTGTAGGCTGGAAACTACGGTACATTAACTCTGTGCCTTTACGGACAAGAATTTGGGTTAGGCTTTTCAGTGAGAGGATATTTCTAGCCCGGTCCTCAAAACATAATGTCCTGTCTTTCACACTAAATAAATCAAATCCCAAATTGGTGGAGGCCACCCTGACAAATTGACAAATTAGTCGGGCCGAGCACTGGGGTACCTGATGTTCTGGGGACGTTCAATACGCAACTTACCGTTCTCAAAACAATCCAGTCGCTGTGACAGTAGTCCAGAGTCCCTCCGAATTCCGACGTCAGCTGGTTTTCGTTGATGTACTTCAGCAGATCTGTGACGGAGCTCAGCATCACCACCTGATGGGTCACGTCCAAAAACAAAAAAATCATACACGTACCGTATACTCATTGACGCAACGGGTCGTCTTACCGGCATTTTGAGCATGAAGTTCTCTTGACTGAAGCGAAAGCCGATGTCGGTGACGGTGCGGTGGAAGAAGCTGGTGGGTCGGAGGACCAGGACCAGGTGGAGGTTCCCGGGAAAGGAGGCCTGTCATTTCAAAAAGGAACAAAACCACATTCACCAGATCCGCTCCGATCGCATGATTGGAGACCGGCAAAAGAAAAGCCCGTATCGTGTGATATCGTCAGCCTCTGGCTAGCCATTTCAGCCCTGCTGCCACATCCTAATAGTGCGCCGAATTGTCCACGTACATGACTAGTACACTCTTTTGTACACATTTGCAAGATCAGTCAGCGTACGAGTAAAACCACAAGGGCACGCTTGACATTTTGTATGACACTTTTTCCACACTCGTACCATAATTTCTGGCCTTCAGAGTGCATCGGATTATAAGCCTCACCCGGTACATTTGTAAAGGAAATATCATTTGGTACATACATATGCCGCAGCTGTGTAAAAGCCGAAAGTGCCCACATTGAAACATGAGATATTTACAAAGAAAGATGGGACACAGAAAGAGTTTAACGCTACTGCCGCATTAGCGCTAACACTAACGCCGCATTAGTAAAGCTAACGCTAATGCTAGCGGCGCATTAGTAACGCTAACGCTGGCGCCGCATAAGTAACGCTAACAGGGCCCGTTAAAATTAAACTTACCGGTAAATATCACTGAGACACGCCAGTAACACAACAGGAACACGCTAGCGCAGCACCAACACTAGCGCAGCGCTAACAGTGCCGGTAAAAGTCACTTCCTCTGCAGATATATATGAGCCTTGTAACCAGGTGCACTCTATAGGCTGGGAATTATGCTAGACCTTTTGTTTACTTCAATGTGTTGTTCATTCTCGCGGCTGTCACGACTAAATGTTTATGACGTGAAGAATACCATCAGCGTGACACAAATGCAGCCGATTCTATCTAACGTCTAAAGCTTAATTGTATTCCCAGTGATTTTGGTTATTATCAAGAAAATAAAAACGGCTAGATAACAGCCCTTGAGCTAATTTTTCCATCTTTATACAAATACACCTTTAGATTGTACCAAGCATTAAAAAACGAACACAAAACTGAAGAAACAAGGGTGGGCTAACAATATTTTCCATGATTGTGATTTATACTTCCCCCTGGTGTCCGAGTTGAGCACAGCAGAATAAGCAGCACGACGCCCATTGAATCATCATGATGCACACACGCTTTGATTATTATTTTTTTAAACATTCATATGCTTAAAAGTGAGTTTTGAGCTATTGTCACATGACAAAAACATTCAGTCATGTCCGTCACGATCTAATGAAGTAGACTGCTGTGCTAAAAAAACAAAAACAAAACATAAACACATATTTTAAGAACATTTAGTGATCCTTTGTACTCATTAGTTGTTTGATTTTCCATTTTCCTTTTGCAGTGAAATAATGGCTGACATTGATTTGTCCCGACACGCCCTCCTTGTCACCGACCTACCGACGTCATCCACGCGCACACGTGTGTTGACGTACATGCGTGACACACACACCGCCCGGTTGTCTCTTCCTTCAACTTCCACGCGGGGCCTCTCGCATGACTAAGCAGACGTACGCTATCCACAAACACACACACACACACACACACACTGCCGCATTCCCACCCTCGAACTTCACCCAAACTCCCGCAGCGAGGGCGATAAAGCCTTGACGTAGTCGTTACCGGGCTGGTCCGGATCTTTGCGGCGAGTCCCCTCCGGCAACGTGTCTCGGCCATGTCGGGATAGCGGCGCATCTAATGCGGCTCGAGTAGTCGACGGCTCCAAAAAGACCCAGCCGGCCGACTCTCTCACTCGAGGGGAAAAAAGGGAAGGATGCGGGCTAACACTCTGTGTCTGCCTCCTCATCTTCCTCTTCATCCTCTCTGCAGAGTCCGGCGTCATCTCATTTTTTTTGGATAGGTGGGGGGGGCTGGGGGGGGGGTGATTTGATTTCAGACAGTGCTAGGTCAATCCAAACTATTAGAAATAGCTCTCAGGATGACGCAGCAATGCAGTTGTGGACTACTGCAAACTAGCAAGTCCGCTCAAAACTGAACATTTTCTTTGTAAAGGCACAACATTCATTCATTCATTCACTCATTCATCTATTTTATCTTTTTTGTTTTTTTAGCTATACAAAATATTGAAGGCAGAAAATGTTGAGAACCATCCCGATAGTGTCCTGCGCTTTCCTATTTGCTTTTGTTTACATCCTGTCCTGTGCTATCTAGTTTGCTACTTGTTGTGTCCTGTCCTGTCCTGTCCTGTCCTGTGCAGTCCAATTCAGGCCTGTCCTGTCATACATATCTGCTAATCATACTGTCCAGCCCTGTCTCCTCCCAGTTACATCCAATCCAGTTCAGTCCTGTCAGAGTGGCAACTGCGCAGTCCGGAACCGTTTGCCACGAGTTGTTGTGTCCTCTCCAGTCCAGGCCAGTTTACCGCAGGTCTTACACGTCAATATAATTTACAAGCGAGGGAGTAATGTTTATCAGACTGTCCAATGGCACAGCAAAACTAGTGAAAAGTCATCCGGGTCAACAACGTGAAGCGCCTCAGCGGCCACACAGCACCGGTTCCGAAAAGAAACGTAAAAACTTACTGCGATTCTGGCCAAGGCGGTCTTGATAGAAGCCCATGTGTCCAATCTCCGGTCTAAAATGATGATGAACTTCACTCCAGGTTGCCTGGTTCTGTTGGGGGCGGGTTGGATTGACACCAAAGCCATGTGAAAATGCTCACGTTGTTTGTCACTTTATGAAAAAAAAATATATATATATGCTTTGTGGTTGTGGGGAAAATAGTTAAGGTAGCATCGCCGACTGCTGCAGTAAACAGTTTTGCAGCCATGTTGTTAGTGGAAGCGAGTGATGATGGATGAATATTGAATTTAATGGATTGGAATTTTGCTCCATTTGACTTCTTTGCCATTACATTTTTGGTGTGGACGTGACATTGATGTTTAAATTTGGAGACAAGGGGAAATTTCTGTCCTGTAAAGCCAAATTTTGACAACTGCTGCTGTAGATTTGTCAAGAGACTGCAGTGACGTGCCAATTCCCCCAAATTGCCGGCATCAGCAATACGTCTGATACGAGCCCCGCCCGGTCAGGCTGTGCACAGAATGTAAACACAACGCGATTGCTGCACTGCAGCGGATTGCCGCCGCAATATTGCACATCATATAACTTGCACATTAAAAGGCCACCAAAAAAAAAATAAAATGTCTCACGTGTTCTCAAAATACTCGTTTGCGACTTTGAACCTGAATACCACGGACAACGTGGATGTCCGGGTGAGCAAAAAAGGAGCCAAACATTTCCTAAAAGTGATGCTCGTTGTTCATCGACCCATTCAATGCGTGTACAGAAAAATGAAACATTATTTCACGAGATAGCAGAAGGTACAGTGAAGAAAACAAGTATTTGAACACCCTGCTACATTGCAAGTTCTCCCACTTAGAAATCACAGAGGGGTCATCGTAGGTGCGTGTCTACCGTGAGAGAGATCATCTAAAAAGAAAAATCCAGAAATCACAATGTATGATTTTTTTCATGATTTATTTGTGTGATACACCTGCAAATAAGTATTTGAACACCTGTCTACCTTTAAAAGTCCACTTCCGCTCCATGTATTATCCTGAATCAGATGCACGTGTGTGAGGTCGTTAGCTGCATAAAGAGACGTGCCCACCCCATACGATCAGTAAGACTCAAACGTGTAGCATGGCCAAGACCAAAGAGCTGTCCAAAGACGTCAGAGACAAATTACGATGTGTACAACTCCACACGGCTGGAAAGGTCTCAAGCAGCTTGGTGGAAAAAAGGTCCACGTTCTGCAATCATGACAAAATGGAAGAAGCTAAACATGACGCTCAATCTCAATCGGAGTGGAACCCCATGCAAGACATCACCTCGTGGGGTCTCAATGATCCTGAGAAAGGTGAGAGGAATCAGCCCAGGACTACACCACAGGACTTGGTCAATGACCCGAAAAGAGCTGGGACCACCCTGTCCAAGGTGAAATCACGCATGGCGCGGAAGGTTCCCGTGCTTAAACCGGCACAAGTCCAGTCAAGGCCCGTCTTAAGTTTGCCAATGACCATTTGGATGATCCAGAGGAGTCACGGGAGAAGGTTTTGTGGTCAGATGAGACCAAAATGGAACTTTTTGGTCATAATTCCACTAACCGTGTCTGGAGGAAGACGAATGATGAGTTCCATCCCAAGAACACCATCCCTACTGTGAAACATGGAGGTGGTAGCATCATGCTTTGGGGGTGTTTTTCTGCACATGGGACAGGACGACCGCACTGTATGAATGAGAGGGTGACCGCGGCCGTGTCTTGTGAGATTTTGGGGAACAACCTAAGACGGTCTTGGCTGGGTCTTTCAACAGCACACAGTCAGGAAAACCAAGAAGTGGCTCCGTGAGAAGCATATCAAGGTTCTGGCGTGGTGTTCAAATACTTATTTTCTTCCCTGTACATCAATCTTAATGGTCATAATCGGTGGATCCGCCTGTTGTCAGTCATGCAACAGATTTCACACACATAGTACATTTGTGCGTACAATTGTCATTATTTCCTTATGCATAATTTTTGTGACATTCAGCGAGATTTATTTTGAATAAAATATGCAAGGTGGCACAATAAAATGTAGGAAAAAAAAACACTTTCTGGAGAAGATGTGCTCAATTTGCTCACTTATCCAACTGTCCACAAATGATAACAATCTTCATTTTTATTTCAATGCACCCATTTCATGGGCGCCAAGTCATCTTTCATGCTCAAATTATACCTAAATTGCGGCCACAAATTAGTACGCGGTGGCCGCAATTCATCATTTTTCGCACTCTGCTGTCAACTGCCGGCTCATTCAAAACCGATATATTCACGTTTGGATAGAGAAAAACAGTAATAACTGCAGAATGGATTGTCAATTATCATCAATATCAATCAAATATGATTACTAATTCCCTAAACGTCCCAAATAAGATGAACACTGAAGTTGAAATGGTTTGACTCCGTCAAGAAATGTGGAAGGAGGAGGAGGAAACTGGGGTATTTTTATGACAATTTACTGCGTACTGCGGCCAGAATTGTACGTTTTATTTTTCTCCTCGTATGTGTGGGACTCCACGAACGTGAGAATGACGAGAGGACAAACCGAGGGATGAGCGTCAGGTACGTGAAGACTTTGGCCAAGGCCTCCTCCGGGATGTCCCTGAAGGCAGAACTTTCCGGCAGCGTGATGATGACGCTGGAGTCTTCCCCGCGACCACCTGATATCAATAAAATGAAATATGCGGCGCGTGAACGTCCCTCGGGAGCCGATTCGCACGTGCATTTGAATCAGGAAAAGGCCTCACCCGAGAGGTACGCAACCTTTTTCTCGATGTAGCCGCCGACTTCCTTCATGCTCAAGGGGACGGTGACCTCTGCGGGAAAACAGAAAAGGCCTGACATTTTGGTTTTGAGAACAGGGTCTTCTCCGGGCTCTCCGGTTTCCTCCCACGTCCCAAAAACATGCAACATTCATTGGACACTCTAAATTGCCCCTCGGTGTGATTGTGAGTGCGGCTATTTGTCCTCATGTGCCCTGCGATTGGCTGGCAAACCCTTCAGGGTGTACCCCGCCTCCTGCCCGTTGACACCCGGGATGGGCTTCGGCACTGCCTGCGACCCTTGTGAGGATAAGAAGCTGAGAAAATGGATGGATGGATGTTTTTAAAGTAAGTACAGTAAAGCCTCGGTTCTCGAACATCCCCGTTTTCGAACGAAAATTTCGAGATTTTTTTTTTTGCTTCTGTTTTCGAACGAAAATCGGTACTCGAACGCCCCCGACAAAACCTGGAAATAAGATATTGTGAGTGGCCAGAACAGCTGACCCACGACTCGCTTTGTTGTGAATTCCCGCGCCGCTGATAAAAACCCGGAAATAGCATAACGCGCGTGACCCACGCACGACACGTTTTGTTATTGTCAATTTGAACGTCCCCTGAAAAAAACAAAACAAAACAAAAAAAAAAAACAGAAATGACAACCATCGCACATTTGTCATTCTGGATAACGTAGCCTCTGTACACAGACGTGTCCCAGTAGTGACTGTTGTTTTTCTTCTTGTTGAGGACTACCGCATGAACCCCCAATGATGGCGCCAAAGAAGGCAAGTTGCTTGTTTAAAGTTATTCTACACTTTTGTTAAAAAAAAAAGTTGCCTGGGGGGCCGAGTCGCTAAAGATACAGCAATGCACTCCCAGCCTAGCGTACTCTACTACTAAAGCATACATTTTAAGCAGAAAATAAATATATTTCTTAAATTATTTTATTATAAAAAGTAGTTAAACTATACATGTATTTCTACTATGCAGTTTATTATCAGGAAAAGCTAAAAAAAAATGCTTTAAAAGGCCCGATTTTTTTAGGCTTTGAACGCATTATTTCTTCTTCCATTCATTGTAATGGGAAACATCGATTCGGTTTTCGAACAAATCACTTCTCAAACCGTTTTCTGGAACGGATTGTGATCGAGAACCAAGGCATCACTGTCAGTCAATTTAAGTTGAGTTGAGAGTGAAGACTTTAAAAGCTACTTTGCAAAAATGACTTTTGAACATAATGAGCTGTTTTCATTTGGATTTTTAGCCTCTTTTTTTGTATTTGAATACAAACGTGCAACCTTTACAACGATGCGTTGCTGGCCAAAGTGGCCAAAATACATAGCTATCCCTTCAATCTGACAACCAACATATGGAAAAAGATGAACAATAATACTTGTGATTGATACAAGAAGACAAGTTGATCCCTCTGGAGTATTTGCTCATATTTAATGGAGCCAAATTTAAAAAAAATAATTTGAGCAGTGCGCCGGAAAAAGTAAAGCGGTGCAAAAAAAAAGATGAGAGGACGTGAGCAACGGCGCGAGCGAGGTGTGCGTTTGGCTTCGCCGAAAGCTGTAATGGAGCGTGTCGGGCTTCTGGGGGCGCGTCTAATGAACTCCGATCCCACCCGCTGAATATTTGATGCGAATGCGCGTAACTGAGAGCGTCTGAGCCCTCGAGCAGGGCCGACGTTACCTGGGATGAAATTTAAAAAAAAAAAAAAAAAAAAAGACATTTACACTCTGCGCCGCACTTCAGGAACACGAGACAGAATTGAAGATGCCTTCACAAGCTCACGGGCAGTACATTTTGGTAGGGAATAAATAATGAAAATATGATTCAAAACCAATGACTGAACATTTGTAGAATTCAGTGAGGAGAAAAGTCAATAAGTTAAACTTTTGCGGATGCTCCTTTTTTACCCAATCGGGACCACTGACCTGTTGTGAGTAATAACGCTGGTATTACAGTACTTGAGGGGGACTCTGTCGGTCGAGCAAGCGACATTTTACAGCAGACCGACGTCACACAAAGAGCTTGACCCGGATAAGATAATCCTGCACCCGCATGCAAGACCTCCACTCGGCCAATTGTGTTCGCGTTCCTCAGAGATTTCGCACAAACTTTCCAGTTTTTGCAGAGGTGGGAATGAAATAATCCCGAGTTCAGGAATGTTGGAGAAAACAAGGTTTAGTTGTTGACCCCCCCCCCCCCCTACAAATCCCTCAAGACCGGAAAAGTCATCTGACATGGTGGCACTTTTACGTGCTGACAAAACACTTACAAACAGATTGCGATGCGACAAGTGGCAAAGAGTCGCAGATATAGATGAAAAATCTGTTTGGAGAAGATGTAACCAGGAGAAATAGCCATCCGTCCATCAATTTATTTGCCGCTTATCCTCACGAGGGTCGTGAGGAGTGCTGGAGCCTATCCCAGCTGTCAACGGGCAGGAGGCGGGGTACACCCACAACTGGTTGCCAGCCAATCGCAGAACACATGGAGACAAGCACCCGCACTCACAATCACACCTAGGGACAATTTAGAGCATGCAATTAATGTTTCATGTTTTTGGGATGTGGGAGGAATCCGGAGTGCCCGGAGAAAATCCACGCAGGCAACGGGGAGAACATGCAAACTCTACACAGGCGGGGCTGGGATCGAACTCAGGTTCTCAGAACTGTGAGGCCAACGCTTTACCAGCTGATCCACCGTGCCACCCAGAAGAAATATGACAATGTTTAATCTTGAAAAAAAAGAAAGAAAGCACCTTTAATCCCCCTGAGTGCAAAAATCCCCCTCATGAACATGCAAATACATTTCTAAAATCGAGAGGGAGACGAGAGAGAGCACGAGAGAGAAAGAGAGCAAGAGAGAGCATGAGAGAGCGAGAGGGAGAGCACGAGAGAGAGAGAAAGAGAGAGAGAGCATGCGAGTTCGAGAGAGAGAACGAGAGAGAAAGAGGGAGAGAGCAAGAGAGAGAGAGAGCAAGAGAGAGACATTGAGAGAGAGCATGAGAGAGAGAGCAAGAGAGAGAATGAGAGAGAGCACGAGAGAGAGCACAAGAGAGAGTGTGAGAGAGGGCAAGAGAGAGAGAGAAAGCACAAGAGAGAGAGAGAGAGCACGAGAGAGAGAACGAGAGAGGGAGAGAGAGAGAGAGAGAGAGAGAGAGAGAGAGAGCATGCGAGTTCGAGAGAGAGAACGAGAGAGAAAGAGAGAGAGAGAGAGAAGAGAGAGAGAGAAGAGAGAGAGAGAGAGAGAGAGAGAGAGAGAGAGAGAGAGAGAGAGAGAGAGAGAGAGAGAGGAGAGAGAGAGAGAGAGAGAGAGAGATGTTACCTCGTGCGACAGCACTTTCTGGGTCAAGAGAATATGCCAACACGCTTAGCACGGCAACAGGAAAAGATTAGCGGGTGAATGCATTCGAATTGAAAGCAAAATTTGGTGTTTTCTCCACCGTCTTGACCGTCTTTTATGGTCTATCGACCGGCTGGGAAAATCTTTTGTACCTCCCTCTTAACTGATTCCTTTGAACAACGACATCCCACCATGCTCGTCTTGCGCCGCAAGCGTGAACAACAAGAATGTCAGGAAAAGGCGACTAGAACAGCCGGACCTCATTTGGAGTTGATGAGAAAATCGTCAGAAATGTGTGCTGGGAGCAAATTGACCCAAATAAAAATGAAATCAGAATCAAAATCAGCATTATTGGCCAAGTGTGTAACAAACAACACATGAGGAATTTGTCTGCGGCAGTCGGCGGCGCCTTGGTATGACGTTCGGAACAAAGAACAAAGGATCATTTCCCACGCCGCACCTGCTGATCTCTTACGGTACTTTAACACAGTGGACTGGGATCACGATGGTAGCGTGAACCAGATTAAGTCCAAGACCTTTTGCTCAGTCGTTGTGGACTGTATTTTAGGAAACTTTCATATAGTACAGTTCTTCTGTCTTACAGTGGTCACAAAGTCATTACACATTCCAGTCCGGCATAAACGGTCCAGAAAAGTTGCAGAAGGAAAATTAAAGCCTGCTCTTTTTGTTTGGAATGGCGACAATAAAATACTTTAAATCAAGGGTAGAAGTACTCTTAATAAATGACATTCATTCAAGTTCTGAGCCACTTATCCTCACGAGCAAGAGGTGCAGTGGGATGTACACTGAAATGGATGCCAGCCAATCGGAGGGCACATCGAGACAGACAACAGATGCGCTCATGATCACACCTATGGGCAATTTAGAGTCTCCAGTTTTTTTATTTTCAATTTTTATTTTCTTTTGTATGTGTGCCAGAAAGGCATCGGGAGAACGTGCAAACTCCACAGACGCGGGGCTGGGATTTGAACCCTGGTCCTCAGAACTGTGAGTCCGACGCTCGAAACAGTTGCCATGCCGCCGTAATGCGATATCGAGCCATCCATTTTCTTAGCCGCTTATCCTCACAAAGAATCCCGGGAAGTGCTGGAGCCTATCCCAGCTATCATCAGGCAGGAAGTGGGGTAACACCCTGAATTGGTTGTCAGCCAATCACAATCACACCTACGGGCAATTTAGAGTGCCTAATTAATGCTGCATGTTTTTGGGATGTGGGAGGAAACCAGGCACACCCGGAGAAAACCCAGACGGGCACGGGGAGAGCATGCAACCTCCACACAGGCGGTACCTCAAAAACTGTGAGGCAAAAGCTCGAACCAGTTGCCCCGCCGCCGTAATGTGATATCGATCCATCCATTTTCTTAGCCGCTTATCCTCATAAGGGTTGCGGGCGGCACTGGAGCCTATCCCAGCTATCATCGGGCACGAAGTGGGGTTACACCCTGAACTGGTTTCCCAGCCAGTCACAATCACACCTAGGGGCAATTTAGAGTGTCCAATTAATGTTGCATGTTTTTGGGATGTGGGAGGAAACCAGAGAGCACACCCGGAGAAAACCCACACGGGCACGGGGAGAGCATGCAACCTCCACACAGGCGGGGCCGGGACTGAACCCGGTACCTCAAAAACTGTGAGGCAAAAGCTCGAACCAGTTGCCCCGCCGCCGTAATGTGATATCGATCCATCCATTTTCTTAGCCGCTTATCCTCATAAGTGTTGCGGGCGGCGCTGGAGCCTATCCCAGCTATCATCGGGCACGAAGTGGGGTTACACCCTGAACTGGTTTCCCAGCCAGTCACAATCACACCTAGGGGCAATTTAGAGTGTCCAATTAATTTACCCGCGCAGGCACGGGGACAACATGCAAACTGACTGAACCCGGTACCTCAAAATTTGTGAGGCTAAAGCTCGAACCAGTTGCCGCGCCACCGTAACGCGATATCCTGCGCAAAATAAATAAATGATGCCTCAAAAAGGGATCATCTCCATGACAACGGATTAAGCCATCAACCGTCGCTCTAATCTTGATTTCACGTTGTTCATATTTTAATTTTGACTCTCGACAAGTGCGAGTTTCTCATCCCGGCACAGCAGACCAAGCGCATGGACGATAACCGTCAATCTCAGGTTAAAGTATCGCGGCGTGAATTAAGAGTTTACGCTTATCACTGGCTCACTTGTAAAAAAGAAAAAAAAATGTTTTTAAAAATTATGAGTGTTCTCAAGTTTACGCACAGCAAAACGTATACGGAAAAAGCAAAGGATAGTAAATCAAACAATGAGATGAGCCCTGCCAAGGTAATCTCATTACCTTGCGTCTCCATGACACTCGTAACCCAAATTGCATGAATAAAACATTCCAAAAGGCTCCACATAAACTCAGCAGGTTCATTAGGAACACATTTTACACGTCATTTTTTTTTTTCAGTTTTCCCTCTCACGCAACGAACACAGCACGCCTGAGCCCGCCTGAAAAGGGAGCACGATTGTTGTTTTTAAAGGGACATTTTTCAAATCGCTGCGGCAAACGAGTTATGAGACCGGCTGGCAAATTATTAGGCAGGAAAATGAGGAAACCATCTGTGACGGCTTCAGATGGGGAAACCGAATCCCCGTTACGGCCGGCGAAGTGGAACGCGGACGGTACTGGGCAAAAACATGCGGCGTTCACTTCTTCCGCAGCCTGGAAGTTGCACATTTGGTGGATAAAAATAGCCCCCCCCCACACACACACACACCCACCGTGGAAATGGCAGGTTTTCGTCATGTGAAGGGGGGAAAAAAAATGAGAGCATGAAAAATCATTTCAAAACTTTCTCCAGCATTAATGTGACCGATAACCTTGCAAGTCAATTGAAAAAAAAAAAAACAAAAAAAAACTTGTATTCAAATTGATATGAGATTGGAGTGAGTGGCCACACGCTTGTCACCATTTTAAGTGCCTCAGATAAACCCCAAGCAGACTTTAGATGTTCTAGTAGGCTTTTGCTGGCATTTTTGTTGCTTTCTGCTGGTTTTCAGTCCTCTACATGGACTAAGGCCCCAGTTGGAGCTGGAGAAAAACACCCTAAAGCGCAAGACCCCCCCCCCCCCCCCACTTCATTGTAAATATATTTTTTGGGAGTGGGGGGATTTGTGGCAAACATGGTTTCTTAAAACTGATACAAAATCTCTCAAACAAATGAGAAAACGTACAGCATTTATTTCAAAGTGATTGCATGCTTACCTATTTCGGTTAAAGTGACATAAAATGTTATGTTGTTATTTTTACTTTATATATTTGTCATCAGTCCTTCAATTTAAAAACAAATCGAGTTTCTCACCAGTTACTCAGTATTGTACTCGAGTGGATTTTTTTTTTTCCACTGAAGAGTAATTATTTGAAGGACTACTTTTTTTTTTTACTTTTTCCTCAAGTCACCCTGATAAAAATCTTCCATAGAACATTTCTAAAGATTTTTTTAAACAACTATAGAACTTTAGGACCCAAGTCCTACAGAATTTCTTTAGAAAACATTGTGTTATGTGGAAATTCTCTGGAAAATCACAGCCAAGTTGTTCTGTACAAATTCCATAGAAAATTTTTAACAGGGAATTTTGTTTGAAAGTACTCTTACTTGAGTGCTCCCATTTAACACGCGAAACGATTGGCTAATTCTGAAGTTTGTGCCCAAGTAGGTAACACAAACTGTAACTGTAACTTGTAACTGAGTAAGTAATAAAAAAAAAAAAAGTACCAGCTAGATGAGAGCATCCACCGTTTGCGTCGAATGTACTCACGTTGCAGCGTGCTCTCGAGCTGGGATCCGGCCCGCACGAGGCAGCCGTAACTCTCCATCTCCTCGGCGGTCTCGGCCATGCTGGACTCCTCCAGCGCGGAGGCCGGGCCCATCCCCCCGACCCCCCAACCCTACTCGCCGGCGGCCGGAACGCAACCAGACGAGCGATCCGGATCCCGTCACATCCTCTCTGCAGTTCTACACGCGCAGCTCGCGGGTGAGCGCCAGCGTGTCCGGCCGGGGTTCATTCAAGCTTGCCGGAACTCGCTGACCTTGAACTCCACGCGGCGCTTCTGCTCGGGAAGAAAAACAAACGCTCAATCAGCTGTTCGATCGCTCACAACAAACATGATTCCTTCCGTCTGACCACTTACTGGCCTTGTGCTGCCCCTCCTCCAGCTTCCCTCCCTCCCTCCCTCCTTCTCTCTCTCTCTCTCTCTCTCTCTTTCTCTTTTTGAGCTTTAGGGTGTCGCCTCTGCACTAAAAAACCCCGACAGCAAGCCATCTCCTCACAGTCCCACTAACACATCCTCCCATGTTTTATGGCTCCGGCGTAGTGCTCCGAAACCCAAACAGCGGGCAGAATTGTTTGGCTGAGAGCGTTCTTGTCGTCACCGACATGAAGCAGCTGTGGGAAAGGGAGCTTTTGTGAGAGGACATGAAAGTCCCAACACACCCTTCGGTCGGCAAGTCGGGGCACAGCAATCGCATTCAAGAGAGAACAAGCGTGTCATTGTGCACAGAAGCGATCCCGACCCACGCGGAGTCTTTTCTTAGATCCAGTCCACGGCTGTGAGGCCTACGTGATAGATGCGGACACGCTTCCTGTAAGTCAGAGGTGTCCAAATGATGGCGTCGGCGGCCAGGAGTGGCCCCGCCAGTGCACACCGTGTTCCACCTACGTCATAAAAATCACGTGACTTTTGTTTACCTCGCCAAATTGCCGGTCAAGCTAAGCATTGGTCAATGCTAAGTCAGTTGAAGATGACCCGAAAATATGTCTTATAGCACGACGCCCAGTCTTGTCTGATACCATTAGACATTTAGAAGGTGAAAATAAACAAAGATACGCGGAAAAATTAGATAAACCCGGCATAGAGGACCCATCATTAGTCAATGATTTTCCGCTTATCTTGGACAACTGGTTCCACGCATGAGTTATGAGTAAGTCGTTGAGATTTACACGTTAAAGTTTGAAAGCGTAGAAAAGTCTGGATGCATACAAATACTTCATTGCTGGATCTGTTCTCGATCAGGAATAAATCCCACAGAGTGACGGGTTGACAGCTCGTGAACTCGGAAGCGTGTTAGGCCACACGTTAACCTTTGCTGGAATCCATCAATCTTTTCAGATAGTATTCAATACAAATACCAATATTTAAATAAATGACCCCTGGTTTTACACAAACTCGCATTCATTAACTATGATTGGAAAAAAGACGACAGTTGACGACTCGTGAATACGGAAGTGTATTTGGCCACACATTAAGCTTTGCCGGAATCAATAGATCTTTTCAGCTAGTATTCAATACAAATACCAATATTTAAATAAATGACCCCTCGTTTTACACAAACTCGCATTCGTTAACTATGATTAGGAAAAAAAAAAAAAAGAGGACAGAGTCGTCTCCACGGAACGTACACGGAAGCGAATGCGGCCACACGTTAACCTCTAAACTTCTGCGACAGCTCTCAAATGAGTCAACTCGGCATTATAAATCCTTCTTGGTTATTTGAGATGAACAAGAATAATTCGTACCTGAAATGATCGCTACACAGGCGTGTGTGTATTTTGGTTGGGCACCATCCATCACGTTTAATTGCCGAAATCCGTCGATCTTTTCAGCCGGTATTCCATAGAATGATCTCTTTGAATATCTGTCTCGTCTGTCGTGACAGCCAGCAGCACAACAGGTCTCGGGTATTGTAACTATTCTCCTTCGGTTCAATGTCTCCCACAATGTCGAGCAGCTCCGTTTGACCTGCAATATGGCGCAGTGAAAATGGTGACGCCACGTGCACCACCTCGATATTCGGTATGTGTCAAAGTCTTGACAGCAGATGCAAAGACACAATATTGTGAAAAATTGTTCAGATACAGTTTACCCATCTTCTTCACTGATTGACTGGCCACCAGTTCAAGGTGTAGTCGGTGTATTCGCTTGGAATTAGCCGGGATAAGAACTCTTGTAACCCTAATGAGGATGAGCGGCTTGGAAAATGAATAGATGGACTTTCCCTGATTTTGTGGGCGGGGCTAACCACCCCACACAACTCTCAAATGATTTTTTTTTTTTTTCTTTTTGGCGATGCTGCTCAGTTGTGAGTTAGCTGTGCTTAAGGCCCATTTTTGACTCCAACGTGCAGTTACCATGTAATTTTTTTAATTAATTCAAATTCGGTAGACTTGTTTTGGGCATTATTCTTCTTCCAAACGGCCCTAGCAGACTTTGTAGTTTGGACACCTCTGTTGTACATCGCGGCCGTAGATGGAAGGCGCCTGCACTGAGATTCCACAACTAACAAACACACACAAAAAAAGAGAATGGGCAATTTCTTCCAAATGGTCTTTATTACAGAAAAATCTTCAGGATTTCAATAGAATTTCAGTACATTCATCTTCGAGGTTTAGGAGTGTTTGAGGCCAGCGAGCCAAAAGGGCACGAGATGGTACGGTGTCCATAACCTCTTGGTTGTTTTTTTTTTTTTTTTGGTACATTTTGATTTTCTTACAAAAAAAAAAAATAGTGGCTAGGGAAAGAAAGAAAACAGTTAAAAGTACAATCCACTCTTGCGATTTATTCTCTGGTTTAGACAAGCAAAATATTAACGTTCCATAAAAACTTTAAGCTCCCCCCGATTTAATTTTTTTTCTTCTTTTTTTTTTTTTAAACAAAGCAGGCTCATTTTTTGTTGCCATTACATTGCCGTGTGGAGGTAACAAATCAGGCCTGAAAGCATTTTTTTTTTTTGTAAGAATATCAACAGAGGCTAACCTTCCATAATACAAGGCTTAAAAATGAGTAAAATGGTAATAAATATGTAACAATATAATTGTGTTGAAAAAAAAAAAAAGCCTCGATATAGTGTATTCGAAAAGATGTACGTGATTGAATGGAATGTATCATATGCATTATGGAAGCACGCAGCACAGTACACACTGAGGTCCGTGTGCCTCGGCGAACAGTTGACATTTCGCGACTGACGTTTCCACCTGCGGTCCAGGAGTGGTCCAAAAAGAACTTAGCAGGATTTCAGACAAAAAAAAAAAAAAAACAAACGTAACATGACCGAAGCCAAACACTAACCTTTTTTACATTTGGGTAAATCTAGCTTAAAGAGCAGCATGTCTGCCATATATTTGTATTTTTAAATCCTCAAACTTTACAGTAGTGCCTTGAGATACGAGTGACGCCACTTGTGAGTTTTTGGAGTTGTCGTTTGGCCGATTTTTTTGCTTTGCCCTGCAAACAATTTTAGATTCGTAGCGTGAACCCAACTAAATTCACTTCAGAAAATGCAGCACCGGTTTAATGCCACTCTCAATCAAGGTTTACTGTCAAAATGAAGAGAATCACCAGTTCTTCGCTTAATGCCAACACAATGGGGAAATGCCATAGACGGGCTAACGAATAGGATCAGAGTCACATTTGTAGACAGGTAACTCACAGGCATATTCTTTATCCTCTGTGAAGAAAGACTTATTAGTACTGAAGAGACGAGACGCCAACATGAAAGAACAGCAACGTGCCTAAACCTGAAGTCAGAAATGTGGCAAAAATATTTAAAACATTCAATTTAATAATTACTTTTTTTTAAGCACAATATTAGTTATTATTTCTTACATAATGGTTTTTATCCACTTTTTTTGCGAGGCTGCAAGGAATTAATGGCATATCGATCCATTTCAAAGATAATTTGAATTATGAGCGCGGTCTCGGAACAAATTAAAGTCGTACGTCAAGGCACCACTTTACATGGCAAGCTGATCTAATGCGATTACCAAGTAAATGCTCTGAAGAACACATATTCAAGTAGTCACAAATACATTTGGGGCATCTTTCTTCCCGTTACAGAATTTGGTGGACAGCACACAAAAACACACACTCTTAGGTCACATATGTAGTTTTTTTTTTTTTTTTTGGCTTTCAGCATCTGAGATCCGTACAGGATACCACATATATATTATTACTCTCGTCTTAATTGGACTCTTTAAATTAAACAGTTGAAGCGTGACTATTTAGGTCACGCAGTGAGCTTTGCCACAGTGCCCTGAAATCGCTAATCTATTCCTTAATTTTAAAACACACGCATGCGCGTTTTGGACTTTTTAGAGCGCGTGGACGGCTCTCCGCCATCTCTTCAACTTGAGCGACAAGTTTGCAAACCATTGATTGACAAAGAAAAACAAAAAAAGAAAGAAAAATCACCCCCAAAAAAAAAAAAAAAGAGCAAAGTGATATCTCTGTTGGAAAAGAAAAAAACATAACCATGAAACAAAACATTGGCCGTGTCACCTTGAAAACATTGCGTCGCAAAGACAGTGATTTGAATTAATAATTCTTATTATTCCCCATGCAGACGAGCGTCGGGTGCGAGTGGCAACGTTTTGACTGCTTGTTAAAACACAGCGGTCAGATTGGGACAAGGCAGCTGTGTATGCATTCATTTGTAGCCAAAAAAGACGAATAGTCAAGTTTGTCATCTGAGTAGTTAAAAAAATAACGCAGGGCACTGCTCTGCGGGCGTGTATGGGTGGCGTGTGGGCGTGACTCGGGCTGTCATAATTGGACAGAGGAGGACAGAAAGTTGAGTTCTTTTTTTTTTTTTTCCTGCTCCCCCTTAAAGTCAGAAGTGCCGTTTTGCCTTCCCCCGTGATGGTCACGCATCTGACCTGATTGGCGCGGAACCCTGAAATGTGGCCGCTTTTGCTGCCGCCGCCGTTGCTGTGCGTCCCCGTCACTGGCGCTCCCTCAGCTGCTTGTAAGAGATGGGTGCCACATCTGCAGCCTGGAGACAGGGGTGGGGTGGGAAAAGTGGTTTAAATGCAAGCCGCGGCAAAGAACCGAAAGGCCAAAAAAAAAAAAAAAAAAAAAAAAGACAGAAAAGTCATCGCGTGGAGAATACACCGCGACCGGGGGAACAGGGAAATTACTGAGGGAAATGCTCACCAAACAGCGAGCGGTAGCAAATGTGCTCGCACTCTTAAGTTGAAGCAGCGATACTTACGTGGGCGGAAAAACTAATGTACTTACATAAAATGACTGCGCTCCTCTGCGAATGAGCTCAGCAGGAAATCGCACGGATGGGCACGTAATTAGACGCCCACCCAAAAGTGGTTTGTAATAATCTCTGCGCACGCATCGCTTCCACTCAAAATTGAGTTGACAAACATAACGGCGCTAGAGAGGCTACCTCTTTGTCTGTAAAAACATTTGTAGCCATTTCCATCTAAAAAAATAAAATGATTATCACAAAACAGACAATGAAAGTTATATTTTTCTCCTATCAGCTGACGTCTCAGTCGCTTGGAACATATTGACACCGGACATGCTTAAGGTCCGCTGCTTTTACTGTCATTGGCCGCAAAGCATTTATTTTATTTTATCTTATCTGTGGCATTGTTCCTTGGCCTTCAGATGCCACAAAATTGCACCAAAGCATTTTTTTTTTTTTTAAATATTAGACAAGACTGTGGCTAGAAAAATACAAAAACAGCCAATAGTTTTTCAGCAAACAATGAGGATGCCCGAAAAAAAAAGTATAGAAAAAAAAAATAAACACAGGGTTTCACTGTACCAAGTTTTAACAGGGGTAAAAAAAAAAAAATATTTCTCCAAACAATTTCACCCTCAAAGGAGTGCTAAATTTGCTAAAGCTGATTTTTTTTTTAACACCTAATTTTAAGATGGCTGAAGACAACGTTTTTCACCCAGAAATTATTTTTTTTAACAACAACAACAAAGAATTCTCCAGCATCTGTTCAAATGTGGGGAATACAAGTGAAAATGAATCAGAAAATGACATATTGAAAGACTGATACCTGCAAAATCTACTCAAATTTGTACTCCAAATACTTCCCAACAGTGAATACTAGTCTCTCTCCTTTTGCTTTTACCTGGGTGCTCACTGGCGGTCATCGTCGGGCAGCTAGTTGGAGAACACAAATGAAGGTTAAGCACCTTAGGCCAACGTTCAACAAGACATTCAGAGGTCACGGCGCGGTCACACTTAGCTCTAGCGCTACAGGATGCGGTCTAAGCACACACTCGCGCCAGCTCACAAAAACAGAACAACTATGAACTAAAATGACAACACCCCTCTGACCACACAGCTGCTGCTGCTGCTGCTTTGGATGTTCACATTGCAGAGAGAATTGGTGGAAGTTTGCAGCTTCCGAGGGAAGCGCGAGACAGGACTTTGCTCGTATTGCCTCGCTAAAGTGCGGAGTAAAAATAGCACTTAGCCGTTACAATGGCATTTTTAATCAGCTGCAATATGAACATTTTCATGTGTTGACAGGAGAAAAGCCCCTGTATCATCAAATGACACCAAAAATGTCTGACACACGTGAAACGTAGTCATCCTGTTTCATTTCACAAATATTTTAAAATCAACCTTTATGTGATAAATTTGTATAACACTTGATCAAACACTTGTGATAGCCTGTTTTGCTTTGGACAAAATGAGCAAACAATAGAAAATGAATAGTTTGTCAAATACAGTGGTGCCTTGAAATATGAGGAAGAGTTGTAAACGTGGCCATCACAAATCATCCCCCCCCATTGAAATGAATGTAAATGCCTTTAATCTGTTCCAGATCTGCCCCAACCCAAAAAAATAGTTTTTTTTTTTTTTTAAGAACTAGCACTATTGTACTTAAAAATGTAAAGTAATTACACGTTTAAAGAGTGCAAATAAATCAAACCATTTCTGCCACTTTTTTTTGGACAATTCAATGAACTTTGTGCTGCACCTTCTGGTGTGCGGGGCTTGGGCACCAGGAGGCAGTATAATACTGACATAAGGATGCAAATGAAGGAGATCTTCACGTATGCTCCGTTAACTGTAGTAATTAGTCATTCTTCGCAGAAGATAAATATATGCCTGTGAGTATTATATTTTGTCTGCACCTTCCTTCACAAAAATACAAAATTGAAAGGCTGGTAACTTGTATCTCAAGGCGCCACTGCTTTTCCAAATATTACTAAAAAGAGAGGTAAAATTAAGTAGGAACTGATCAATTGTGATGAAGAACCAGGATGAGCACAATAGTGACAGGCCACTCTTCAAATCGTGACATTTCCACTGTGCTGATGCATTCGGCTCGAGGTTAGAGCTAATAATAAAAGGCGTCGTTCCAACATGCACACGTGACCACACCTCGCTGCACTCAAATAGCACACAGACTCAAACGCGTCAGCTGAATTGATGCACACCGACTGGTGAGTAAACGCGACCCCGGCACAGTCACACTCCAAAGACATTTGGATTTTTCAAAGCACGGGCTGTGGGGGGTGGGAGCGGGGAGGCTTCAAAAGGGAGGCTGAAAGGAGCAATTTGGTCATAAAAAGAGTGCTGCGTTTAGAAATGTGCAATTCGTGACAAGTTTTGTTGAAAAGTGAAATCAAATTTGCTAGAAATCGTGCATCTCTTCAGCCAACCAATATCAGACTGCACAACACACATTCCCACACGACGACTTGTTCGGATTTGGTGCCTTCTAAGACTAAAGTTAGGACCCAGGACTGTGAAGATACTGGCTGAGGCGGTGGGGTTGGTAGCCGGTCTTGGATTGGCTTAAAAAGGGGCCGGAGGTGGACTGGTACCTGTTTAAATGACAGTATTGGACTCATCTGTAAAGGTTCTCATGAGCAGGGGCCTGGCTGACGACCGCGGGGACGGGACGCTCCCCGCATTCGACTCAAGTGGATTCTTCTGGAAGGGTGAGGCAAGAGGACACCAGAGACGTAACTAAACTGCCAAGCAAATGAGGGGCTGTCAGGGAAATAATTCAGGATTGGGAGCTGTGAATTAGCTTCCTCACGGCCCCTCATACAAGCACACGCTTACACCGACATTGCCTGAAGCCCGGTACACACAAAGACAATTGGCTCGCTTTCAGATCCATTTTGCCCCCTCGCTGACTGATGACGTCAAACGCCAGGCAATCAGATGTTTTATGAAGTTGTCGGAGAAGATTATCCTTATCTGAGGTGTGTTGAGAGTGCATTCGTCCCGACTATAGCGCAAGAAACGGGTTGGGGCCGAAAATCTTAAAATATTGAATATTTACAACGAAAAATGTGTGTGTGTGTGTGTGTGGGGGGGGGGTGGCTGAGCTCTCCACGAGTCATGATTTCGAGATTTGTGAAATGAAATTGAATGTAGCCAATCAGGTGCACCCCTACTGACGAACAAAGAAAATGACCAGAAATAAAACGTCATGTTGTTTTTTGTGTAATAGTGGAATCTCCAGACGAAAACAAGTACCGGTATGTCTTTACCAGAGTATCCACCCGTCTTCGTTTTTGTGAGATCGGCATTATCATGTGATATACAGAATGTTCCTTCGCTGACCTGAAGAGCAGTGGCGGAATAGAATCCTTGTGTGTGTTAAGATTATCAGAAGACACACTACACACAATAGGACTGAAAATGTCTGATTTTTATCTTTGCGCCTGGGGTCAGTCAAACACTTATACAAAAATAAATAAATCAATAATCCTTTCAAGATTTGAAAAATCTTTGTGTGTACCAGGCCTTACTCTTTTCTCACAATTGCTGTCAAACACAAGCAGTAGTAATACACAAAAGACGACCTGACATAGAGTGACATGAACATCGACAGGGTTTTTCCAAACACCTTCAAAAGTAAACCAGACAAATACAGTACCTGTTCCTTTTTTTGCTTACCTCTGCTAAAGTTAGATTTTGACTCAACTGACTCAAGTAGTTAGTCAATATGGATATTTTAACATGGCATACAATTTAATATTAGGTCCAGCACCGACTGTATATGACGGATGGGGAAAGTGAGGCTCGTGAGACACGTACAGGCTCACCAAGCATTGTCATTATCAAGCTAAGAGCAATTATCCTGGAATGCCTGAAAGGCAGAACCTACCTTAAAATTTTGGGGGAAAACAATTCTAGCAGAATTCTATTTGTCAAGATAAACTCAGATTTAAAAAAAAAAAAAAAAAAATCCTGCAAAAAGGAGGTTTTGGGTTTTGGCCATCATGAAGCAATTTTTCCTCCATGTATAGCATATAATTTCATTCACAGTTTAAACAATTATAGGATTACGTAGTGTTCCAAATAAAACAAAAAAATTGTAAAAATAAGGTATTTTCCGCACTATAAGGCGTACTGGATAAGGCGCACTTTAAATGAATGCCCTATTCAAAAACGTTTTTTTCCGTATATAAGGCGCACCACATTATAATGCACATAGAATAGAGGCTACAGTAGAGGCTGGGGTTACGTTATGCATCAATTAGATGAAGCTGCGCTAATAGAAATGTCAGTCAAACTAGTAGTAGTAGTAGTAGTAGTAGTAGTAGAGGAGTCATTTTGGAGTCTTTCCATAAACACAAATGGAAATGAAATGGCATATATCAGGTCATATATGTATGCTCATATATCCCAGCACGCACCGCGCGCTACGTGTTCTACAGGGGAAAATGGAGTCGGTGGCTGCTCAACGTAGTTGCGAGACCTGGTGTGGCTCAATATTGATCCATATATAAGGCGCGCTGGATTATAAGGCGCATTGTCAGCTTTTGGGAAAGTTAAAGGCTCGTAGGTGCGCCTTATAGTGCGGAAAATACGGTACACGTATGCGGTGTTCCGCCGCTATTCGTGCTGCGAATAGGGAACACCACGGGTAACTGACGACCCCCTCAAAAAAGGTTGCTGCTACAAAATAATGCTGAAACAATACTTTAAAATCTATGATTATGCAGGGAACCGTACACATTTAACACTATTTTGACTACACAATTGGTTAGCTACAGTTTGTCTATTGTACTATAAATGAGAAAATAATTGATTTGGCCCATCTGCTCATTTAAAAAAAAAAAAAAAAAAAAAAAATCAAACGTGGCCCATGAGCGCAAAAGTTTTCCCACCGCTGCCCTGTACTCTGACGCACACAAACATACACACGCACAGACAAACGGAATGGAGTGGCCCGAAGGGGTGAGGTGGGGGAGGGGTTGCGGCGGGTGTCCATAATGTGGTTGCTGACTTGAGCCTCATGCAGACTTGGATGCTCGGGGCGTGCGGAATCGACCGGACTGCACTGCACATGCGGCGGTAGCAGGGAGACGCACGTCTGACCGACACAACCGCGCACAGAATAAAGAAGAGACTTGACAATTTTTTTTTTCTTGACACAGAGTTTCAGTCCTCCTTCACACTGCTCCTCCTTGTTAAGACCGAAAATAAATTTCAAAGGTGCTGGCTGATTCAATCCAGCTTTTCCCAATTTTTGATGAATTGATTACCTGGAGGACGGGGAAACGAGGAGACGACAGTGGGGAAAGGAATGAAATGTGCAGACGCAGGAAGGTGCAGGGAGACTATCAGAAAGAGAACGAGACCTCAGTCACTCCATGAGAAGCTGTGCGCGCTAGCGGTCTGCGACAACATGAAGATAGTAGAAGTCCCCGAAGAAGGGAGGCGGTGCTTCATCTTTTAGAAGACCGGCAGGGGAGGGGGAGGGGTCCACCGAGGAAGCGAGAGCAGAGAAAAAAAAGTAGAGTGAGGAGAAAGTGTTAAGTCCTAAAAGCGGGTTCTACAAAGGAAAATTAGTTCTGGAAAAATTAGGCAATCTACATCAGAAATAACGGGGGTTATGCACATTCGGTACAGCAGCACAATTTAATAAAATATTTATTATTGGCTTTCTAGTAGGGACTTCAGCTTTGAAATATTACAAATGCTTATCCTACAAATTATCCTCTTGAATAATTACATAAATGCTATTCTGCACTATCAAACAAAATGTGCACGCAAGATGCAAGTATCGTTGGTGTCCACCTGGGGTCGCCATTCTTACATTCAAAACTAGTGTTGCTGACTTTAAGTGTGTGGTTTAAACGTGCTAGGCTAGTTCCTTGGCTGAGAGTTGCATTTAATTGATTAGTTTACATTTTCAAGATTGTGTTTAAGCGTGGTGAAACTGCATGATGTTACAGTCGCTTACAATAATAATACTTTTTAAGAATAAAATCTCGTTTGCCTCTAATATGGCATTGTATTTTCATGTTAGTCATGATGTGGAACTTTGAGAGCATTTTTATTTTAGTTGGTAGCTGATGAAATAGATTAATAAACCAAGTGTGTATATAAAAGTGTACCTAGTGGCGTATTCCTTGTGAGTTTTTTTTTTTCCTATCCCAACGCTGCCAGTCCACCACACTAGCTAAGTATGTACAGTACCTTATCTCTTTACCTGGCTACGTCCAACAATAAGAAAAAAAAGATTTAGAAGGATTAATGGAATAAAGGAATATTGGCAGCGCTACCTGCTGAGAAAAGCAGCCCTTGCGGACGACTGCCAGAAGGATCTCTGGCAGCAGGCTGAGCACGATGAGGACGATGATGACCAGCCAGGCCGACACGGAACTCAACATGGTGGCAAACACAAAATACAAACGCTGCTGCCTCAGGAACGGCCTGCAGCGGTGAAGAGAAAACAACGCTTGACGCTGGCTGCGGGGAAATGCGAGGGAGAGCAAACGTTTACTCACCAAATGATTCCTCCCCAGAAGAAGCTGAAAAGCATGTAAAACGCAAGCGAGCCCCATATTACAAAGTGGTTGAGCCAAGTCCAGTGGCGGGTGTCCAGAGCAAGCTGGGGAAGGACAGGATGGTAAGAAATTAGATATTTTCGCATTTTGCTGGTCAACATTCATCTGAGTTGCTATTCACCTTTAGTGTGACAGTGAAGACAAGGACAGTGAAGACAATTGTGCCATAGGACCAGTTTCCATAAACCTACACACGCAAAGCACGTGAGCTCAAATTCACCGAGCGCGACACAAGACGGGGGATGAGCCGAAACCAACCTGGCCGTCGTCCTGCAGGGCCGAGTTTCGGAACAAAAATCGGACGCCGAAGAAGAAGACCAAACCATGGAAAACCCCGAGTAATGTCCAGTAGAGGAAGGGCTGCCATCGCAACATGGCATTCTTACGAATCTCTCTTCAGATGGCAAAGAGAAGAATTAAATTACATTTTATCAAAATGATGAGACATTATTACAGACACAAGCGAGAAGTGTGCGGTAATGCCCGGTCAAAAAAAAAAAAAAAAAAAAAAAATTTGTGTAAAATAACCAATTCAAAATAATTACAGAAGTACCATATAGTAATGTGAACAACTGTGTTCTACAAATAATGTTTTGATAATTGTGTACTTATTATAGTTGGTTTTTTTACCTCAGTGCTGCAAATTGTGAGATGTCTAAATGATTTTCACTGTTCCTGGGACAGTGACAGAAGTTCTATTATATCTAAGCAAAGATGCTTGAACGCAAATGCAATGCATGTATGAAGAGAGACGTTGTCTGTGGCCAGGTAATGGCGCACGCCACTCGATAAAACATCTGTGGAAAAATCATAATAAAACTACCCGGCAGACAGTTCAAATAATCTATAATCACAGTCTGCGATGAAGAAATAAATAAATATGGACTACTGCAAATGTGAGTCGATACCTTGCAGGCCATACTGACAAATTTAATACACAAATTTATCTGCAGGATGAATGACAGAAAATTAAATCACTCAGTACTTGCCAAACCTAAAGGTCAAGTGTCATCCCTATAAACATTCTAAAATAGATATCGAAATGAAAAATACAGATAACATTATTCACTTCAAAGTCTATACGATAAAATATATATGAGCGGAGAGCGCGTCGTCCATGCACAAAGTTGCGGAACTGTCGTTCGACATCCGAGTGGTCGCCATATTGGCTCCATCTACCGTCTATCCGTGACGTCAACCCGGACAAACACGCTGTGGCCCCTACTATGGGACAAGCCCCTTCAGACACAGAAGCTCTTTTCAAAGAAGAGAACGTCTCACAATCGAGTGAAGAGTCCAGGGTAATATTACCCTATCGTTTCGAGCCATATTTAGATGATATGCGGCTCACTTCTAACTAACAACAGACTCCCAGACAGTATGTGTGAGCCAGTCTCTTGGAAACTTATGAAGGGTAAATCCCTCCTCCCGAGTGTTCGAGCAATATCTTGCAATGCAATGAGCCGGCATTTTGGCTAACACCAATGAATAACGAGCTATCTTCCCGCAGGTAAAACTAATAGAAAGAAACGACTCCGCTTGAGCGCGCTACTGCCTCCAAGGTCACTTCCTGCTTGTTGTCAAAAACAAGTCCTTCGAGAGGGAGTTACAAAAACCCAAATACGTCAAAATCATGTTTTGTGGTGAAAAAACGGCTGGGTCCATACTGGCTGCCGTTTTTTCATTAGAAAGCAGCACTGCCTCTAGTTTGACCTCTGTTAAGTATACGAGTATACTATGTATGCATTTATTTATTTTTTTTTGCTTATATTGTCTAGTATGTCTAGGCCTGGATCATGACATGGTAAATAAAACTCAAAGAAATCAATAAAAATGGTCTGAAAAGGGTTGGCATCGAATGAGTAAAAAAAATAAGTAATAAAAATATATGCATTCTATCTCTCAGGCTTAGCTGAGTAAAACAACAACTTTGCAGAACTGATAAGGTTCTGGGGTTTACCTGTACAGGGGAGCATTGCTCAGCAGAGCCTGAATGCTGATATGTTGCTCCAGGAGGCTGTAAGCCAGGATGGGCATGGAGGTGAAGCAGATGTTGTACATCGTCAGATAGGCTGCATCATAGAGGGGCTGGGGAGGGCGGGCACGATGGGAGGGGGTCGGGGGAAGTCAACGGGGAAAGAGGATGGGGAAGGGATGGGGACACCGGGGGTTAATATCATGGAGAGGACGACGACAACGCGCGCACACAGATGATGTACAAACTACGCGACTCATTGATATGTCGACGTTACTACTGCACGACGTTTAGAATATGACGCCGGCTGGTGGCAAACTAATCGTTTTTGGCTCGAGGAAGCGTATCTGCGTGGAGAAACAGATGAGTGCAATGAATAAAATTAGTCTGTCACCGTCAGTGTCTTCTAATTCAGAATCTGCAGCTTTTGGATTTGAGAGTGAACCAGTCAAGGAGGGTCAGGCTGAACAACTTTTTTTCTGGCAAACTGGAGGGAGGACAGGGACTTATTCCACCACGGATGAAGAGGTTTGCCATTATTTGAAAGCACTGCGCAAGATCGCCACGGTGAACCCGCTGGTGCGACGGGCCCGGAACGAGAGCAGGTTTTTCCCATTTGGATGTGTTGTTGTGCGACCTGCCAGTCCCAGCGGTCAGCAGACTTGGCAATTCTTTCCCCTGGTTGGAAATATCGTTCATGGGCTTTTGTTTTAACATATATGTTCTGAATACATTTTGTATGTAATGTCCTATCAGTGAATATAGTTTAGCACGCATTCCCTCCCTTCGATTTTCATGTTACACTACAATCTTTAAAAAAAAAAAAAAAAAAATCTAGTCTCCACTTTCATGACAGTCGAATTAAAAATATATCTACTTAAAAAAAATCTAGTCATCTGAGCCCCAGTAGACGATGGAAGCAAGTTGAGTTAAATCTTTCATGTGTTCATGAAATATTTCAATCCCAGAATAACCTATTTCTAAGAGGTCCTTTGATATAGATAGTGTATAATTAATTCTTCTACTCCAGTCAATCTATACTCCCGCAATACGTAAAGATCAGACATTTGTACTCTGACGGAATCAAAACATTTCTGAATCTAGACATCTGAGGGGCAATAAGAGAAGGTTGATCAGAGGGAAGAAGATTGGGGGGGGGGGGGGGTACTTTCATGATCCCGGTTTTAAACTCACCTGCTGGGAATGCCCACAGAAGAACTGGTACAAAAACTGAGGTAAGATGAAGCAGAGGTTCTGCGGACAAATGAAGTGATTGACATAAAAGTGGATTCTTAACCTGTCGGGCGAGGGGGTGCGGGGGGATTGATTTGGTGTCCTACCTTGTAAAAGAAATACTGCACCAAGTGTGCAATGCGTACATAGTACAGATGTCCGTGGGCCAGCAGGAGTTTCTTCAGGTGCTTTAGTTTGGGGATGGCGTAGTCGCTGTTCCTGACTGCTTGTCGACCTTCTTTTCCCTTGATGCCTGAAATAACGACAAGGGATCATTCGGCAAAACATTTTTGGCGTACTTGGGCATTTCTCAGATTTAGATTTCTCACCAATGCCAACATGAGCTTCCAGAATCATGCTGACGTCATTGGCGCCATCGCCGATGGAGAGCGTAATCGGATTACCTTTCGAGTTCTTTACCAGTTTTACAATCTGAAGAAAGAACGAGGCAGCAAATGAGAAAAATGACAAATTGAAGTTATTCATTAACACATGAATGTTTTTGTGGATAGATGGATGGTTGGCTGTCTAGATAGGCACTGATTGAGTGGCCACCCGTCTGAGGTCAGCTCAGATAGGCCCCAGCTCACCCATGACTCTAATGAGGATAAGGACAACATAAAAAGGATCCGTGGACATTGTTCCTGACCTGGGCCTTTTGCAACGGAGCCATGCGGCAGCACAGCACAGCCGTGCAATTTTGGCAAATTTGCAGGAAGAGATTCCTGTAGTGGCTGGAGTTGGAATCGGTAGAATTCAGCACCATTGACAGAGTGGCTCCATCAATAATAAAACCGTATTCATGGTTGGTAATGGACCAATTCCTGTTTGGGGGAGGGAAAAAAAACAACAATGAGGCTTCAAGCACTTGAGGAAAGACTTTCTTACTGCAGTGTGTAGATACAATCTCACAAAATGAGTACAGCCCTCACATTTTTGTAAAGACTTTACTGAAGATAAGCAGCTAGGAAAATGGATAAATGTTATATTTTCATGGGAGAACGCTAAAGAAATGACCATTTGCTACAATGTAGTCAGTATGCAGCTTGAATAACTGGAAATCTATTGACCCCTTCAGATCAAATAAATTTTGTGCAACCCCTCGATGAGAAAATGTGCAAATGAGACATTTTTCCCTTACCCTGTGTCATGTGACCAGCTACGATTACATGGTTTCAGGTGTGAATGGGGAATATGTTAAATTTGCTGTTTTTACATACAATGTAAACTGAGATTCACACTGACTATTGTACAAAGCAGCAAAGGCATTTCTTCATTATTATCACATAAAATGAAAGATAATGCAAGAAAATCACAAAAACGTAAGGGATGATTTTTTTTTTTTTTTTTTTTTTTTTAAATGCAAGACAAAGCACATGTCCCAGAATGAGACACCAACCTGCCGACACTGTTTTCTAAGGATGGCGCGTCTTGCACTGCTTTCTTGTGGTACTCGAGTAAGAGCTCGTGCAGTCGTTCCTCGCGCTTCCGACCGCTTGCTTCGAGCGTGCGCAACGTTAGCTCCAACAGCTCGGTGGACCTCTGGAACAGGCGACAGGCGAAACAGGTGGACTTCGCGGTCTCCATTTTGTCCCCCGTCAGGACCCAGATCTTAATACCGGCCCCCTGCAGAGCCTCCATTGTTTCGGCAGCCTCTTCTTGAAGTCTGCAACGGACGAATTTTATGACATTAACTATGTGAATCCATCTCTGTAAATGCTCATGGATGAAACTTTGCCTCTGTTTAGGTATTTAGATCCTTGCAGAACTATTTCAACCTGACGTGAGGGGACGATTTAAGCATCTGGATATGTTAAATTAGACCGGTTGCTGCCGCTAAACAACATTTTATGAAACGTGTTCTAACACCTTCAGAATCAGAATCAGCTTTATTGGTCAAGTGTGTAACAACACACAAGGAATTTGTCTCCGGCAGTCGGTGCCGCCCTGGTATGACATTTACAGAACAAAAACTAACAACAACAATTTCTTATAAGAGTCACAGATGTGCAACATGCAGAGTGGGTCTCCAATGGACCTAACACATATATTTAGTTGTATCATGTCATGGGGATGTCGGAGTACCAGAGAGAACACACTTGCACAGCATCGACAAGATACAACTTCCACACAGGTTGTGGATCGAACCTGCAACCTGCTAACTGTAAGGCAGACGTACAAACCACTACTCTCCGTGCAGCTAAGAAGAAAACTTAGAATAAAAAAAAAAAAAAAAAACATAAAATCTGAGGATAACCACGAAGCTAAAATTCATGAATATTTAACTTTCCCCTTTCCGTGAACTTAACCTTGACATTCTCAAAACTTTGAACTGAGTTGAATGAGTTTTTCTAAGGAAAAAAAATTCCTTGTCAATTGTTAGTTCACTTGTTGTCGTACTCCACATGTATGGCGTACTAGGGCGGGACCAAATACCGGAGACAAATTCCTTGTGTGTTGTTTTTTTCTTGGCCAAAATTGTAAACCCGATTCTGATTAAGCAAAGCCCAGCACCCAAACTTTAGTGACTCCTGTATGCCCCTTAAAAGAACCACCAGACGGCAGTAGTCTCACAAAAAAGATACAAATGAAAAAAAATAAAGCCAACTACCACCACAAAAACTGAAAGAGGTGACAGGTGTGGAAAAAAAAAAAAAACAGCTCCATAAAGTTTAAAAATCACACAAAACAAAAACTACCCACCGATCTTCAACTGCAGTCGCACCGATGAGGCTCATGCCAGTCTCCACCTCGTTATAAACAGCCATGAGTTTCTCCTCTCGGTCCTGCAGAGCCAGCCTGGCTTCCCTCAGGCGTGCATCTGCCTGGGCATACTCCTCCGTGCCGAGCAGTTTGTAAGCCACACACAGGGTTCTGTATCCCTCCTGCATCGCAAAGCGCACCGCGTGTGAGAGAGCCTACTAGAAATCTGTTGTGAAATGATAACTACGGTGTGCAAGGATGCGTCGTCCACCCACTTTTGCATTCCGTTCTACGTGCACACGTATCGGTCCAATTTCTTCCTGCCGGACGCGAGGGAAAATTGAGGAGTCCGCTCCCTTGCAGAAGAGCACAATATCACCTGCGCGACATTGTTAACCACAACAACAGGTTACGACGTTGCTACTTGCTGCTAAATAAATCAAACTTCCACCTTGCAAATAAAACATTTAACTCATTCACCTGACTTGCATTTGACAATTACGCTCATCCGTCTTCTCACTGGGTCAAAATTCAGCACATGAAGCAGTTCATAACTGTAAAGAAAAAAACAAAAAAACATTACACAGACAAACGAGGACAAACTAATTTTTTTTTTTTTTTTTTTTAATGTATTAACTTACACTTCAACTTCATGGCTCCTGTTGAGGATTTTCATGGCTTTACTTTCCAGACCCAGAAAAGTGAAGCCATACCTGCAGGTGGAGACAAACCACCAAAAATTAATTCCATAAACTTCAGCGAGCAACTAATCCGCAGCTGGACCCTCACCTCATGGCTCCCTTGACCAAGGCGACTTCATCGGGGGAGGACGCTATGAAGCCTCTCTCGTCCAGCGGGACACGGAGCACGATACCGTCCACTCCGAGGGAATCCACCTGCTCGGCCATCCTGCCGTCCTGGCCCTGATTCGGCTCGGGCGACTCCTTCACCTGAACCGTGTGGCACAGACAAAGGGCGCGCAGAAACAGCTCCTCACGGTCCTAGCGATTCAATCACATTGAAAAAAAAACAAACAAAAAAACAGTTTGATGCAAAAGGCTGTATTTAAGATATTACACTAATTGGCCACAACATTGCGTCCATATTCATAATCTTACCAAATGCAGTAAAGAGTTGTATAACAAGTTTTGAGTGGCAAAAAACATGTCTCGTGTCTGTCGTTAGAACTCATTTGGAGTGCTTTTGTACTCTAAAGAGTCCATGTTGCTATGGTAATCAAATATTAGACCTATTATGATGCGTTGCAGTTTTACACCACAGCAAATTACAATTTTTTTTTTTTTTAAATGACTCCACTCATCTTTCCATTGTCCTTACGTTTTAAATCTGAACTTTTCCTTTAACTCTCAGATATGTAAATCATGTTTAACTTCCAAATGAACTTATAAATACTCCACTTAATTTTATTGTGGAGTACATTTAAAAAAAATATACAACTCAGCTGTAACAGAGTGCTCGGCGTAAAGATCACACAGAAATTACAAACGCAATAATGAAAATAAAAAAACAAATATTTTCAACTTAAAATCAATTTTTTGAGGGATGTAGCTCAACCACAGAGAGAAAATCTAAAAATAATGTGTCCTCCCTGGCACGGTGGGCAACCAGTTAGCACATCTGCCTCTCAGTTCTGAAGACCTGGGGTCAAATCCGGCCTTGCCTGTTTGGAGTTTGCATATTCGCCCTCTGTGCCTGTGTGGGTTTCCTCAGGAGTTCTCTGGTTTCCTCCCACATCCCCAAAACATGCAAAGCCTTATTTGAAGGCTCTAAATTGTGCGCAGGTGTGAAGGTAAGTGTGAATGGTTGTTTCTATGTGCCTTGCGAGTGGCTGGCAACCAGGTGAGGATAAGCAGTGTGGAAAATGAATTAATGCTCCCTCATTATTAAGAATAACCCGATCCAACTTTTTCACTTCCAAACTGATACCGATGTTGCAGCCTTGAGTTTTGGCAGATACAGATAATTGGTCTGATCCAATATCAGAAATAACTATACATACACAAGAGCACTTTGTTACAGCTGAGTTATATTTATATAAATGTACTTCAGAATAAAAATAAGTGGAGTTAATTTGGAAGTTAAACATGATTTACATATCTGAGAGTTAAAGGAAAAGTTCAGATTTAAAACAGAAGGACAATGCAAAGATGAGTGGAGTCATTTAAAAAAAAAATATTTGCTGTGATGTAAAAAAAGGCTTGATCAAGTGATATTACTCTGAAGAATAATCAGCAAAAGTCCAATGCAAACCCATATTTTTTTTTTTTTTTTACTCACATCCGACTTATCATCTCAAAAATCAGATTGGGACACCACTAGTTTTTACAATTCCAACAACCTTTCCTAAAATTACTTGCGAGTAAGCTTTCTCAGATACGATAAAATAAAAGATAAGGAAAGTTCCTGTGCAAAAAGCAGAATACGAGAAAGGCCCACACTCCTTATGTTAGGTGCCTTTCGGTGGTCTCGAGGTGATCGCACCTGTACAAGCCTAGTTTTTAGAATTCCGACACATTATTTCAAAACCTCCAGGTCATCTTTCTCAACCACCAAACCTATGGAAACCCCCAATGCAAAAAGCAGAATTGAAAAAGGTGCACAGTCCTGATGTTGGCTGCCTCTTGTTCTTTTTGTGGACTGTTGGTGGGCTCACGCTGTATACAGTTGCCTCACCACAGGAAAGAGCGAAGAAACACTTCCTTGGCAAATCATTTTTAAAATAGCCAAACCGTTAAGAATCTCCATTTACTGTAATGATTCCTGTGTGATTACTTAAGCCTCCACTGGGGACTTGCGTGGCGACGGTGACAACTTTTGCAGCTCTAATGTTATATACAGTAGGTAGAGATTAGATAAAAACTTGAGATTTACGGCCGATTGTCTAAACAGACGTCTTCTTATCACACATACAATGTAGTTGTACAACGGTCTATAAAAGAGTTATCAACCCGCTGAATACATATGCTGACATGGCATTTAGTGAAAAGGGCCTTCCGGAGCATTGAGCGATGTTGCAGCCATATGTTGCCGCTTGCATGAATTATTTTTTTTATTTTTTTTTTTTTTTTAAATGGGGGGGGGGGGGGGAATACAACAGATGGGGCGACACTGCCAAACACCCACCTTGCCAGCTTTTTCCTTCACTCTGCTCACGGGGCCATCTGCGACAGAAAATCCATCTAACTCTGAGTTTGCGTCCCGATGCTTGTACTGGAACCCGTCGATGCAGCACTCGATGAACTCCATGTTATTCTGGGTGAGGGTACCCGTCTTATCTGTGAAGACATACTCCACCTGCAGGCAGCAGACATTAAAAAAAAAACGCATTGCCACAGTCATCTAAAAAAAAAGAAAAAAAAAAGTGTCAATTTGAACTGTCGGGCGCAATGAGAGAATAACGCCGCATTGATCATTAACCTTGGACACCGCATTAACTTTGCATCTCTGTCATCTCAATCACCGGGCAAATCCAAAATGTCAATGGCATCTGACGGCAATTAAAAGTGCCATAAAACTAAATAAGTCAAAATGACACCGACTGCTCGGGGTCACCTATTAGCATTTAAAAGTACATCTGTTGTAATCAAAGTGGGGATCACATTCTGCCGCTTTATGTTTCATCATTTTGTAGGATAATTTAATAGTACGGCAGAACACTGGGTGAACGGTTCGCACATCTGCCTCACAGTTCTAGGGACACTGGTTCAAATCCGGCCTCGCCTCTGCGGACTTTGCATTTTCTCCCGGTTTCCTCCCATATTTCAAAACCATGCACGGTAGGTTAACTGAACAACCTAAATTGTCCATAGGTGTGAGCGTTGAATGAGAATGGTTATCTATATGTGGCAGTCAGACAAGTTTTATGAAAAATAGATGGATGCATTCAATATTATTATACTAGCCGCTTGTTTTGTCAAACATGCATAACCCAACGGCTGCATCTTAAACACGACTTAAAAAATATACAATACTAAGCAATGGATTCACATACTGGAAAGTCCTTAGAAAACAGTGCGTGATAAAACTACAAATGCAGTATTAAATGAAGTGTGAAATTATACCTCTCACGGGGAGAATAAAAACAAGCGTTATCTTTTTCAAAGATAATTCCACATAACCACGCTCATTAGAATGTGTGCCTAATGTTGTGGCCAGGCCAATTTGGGATCAGTCACCGTCTACACTACTGGTCAGTACCGTAATTTCCGGCCTATGAGCCACGACTGTTTTCATTCACTTTCAATCCTGCGGTTTATGCGGTAATGCAGCTAATTTGTGCATTATCTAATCTAACCTAAACTAATCTAATTTAGCAATCTAACGTCCGCAAGGCGCCATTTGAGCGGAAAAGGTAAGAGTGAGATCAAATATATGTGCCGAGGAAGTGAATTTAACCGGTCTGGCCCTGTTAGCGCTGCGCTAGCGTGTTACTGCTGTGTCTCAGTGATTTTGTTTTTTTTTTTTTTTTTTAAACCAGCCCTGTTAGCACGGCAGCACTAGCGTTAAACTCTCTGCGTACCGTCTTTGTAAATATCTCGTGTTTCAATGTGGGCACTTGCGGCTTTTACACGACTGCGCCGTATGTATGTACCAAATGGTATTTCCTTTACAAATGTACTGGGTAAGGCTTATAACCACAACAGCCGTTTTTTTTGTATTTTGAATTGAAATTCCTGCAATCCGGTGTGACGTTGTACTCTGAAATTTGCACGCTAAATGAATACATTAGGCTACATCATGGAAGCAATCCATAAACCAGAATTTGCTGTAGTGCAGAACACATTTGTGGCATTTTTTCTTCAATGAAAATGAAATATTCCTCAGTAAGTGTTTTGTTTTGACTCTTCTCTCCTGTTTATCCAAAACCAGCTCATATGCCGAATTGCATAATTCTGAAGTGTACATTGTATTCCAATTTAGGGTAACCTTGCCTGCTCTTCTAATCTCTGGCGGCTCACCCATTTAACTTTCCACCATTTGAAGTTATTCATTGGACCTGAACTGCTAGACATTCCAAAAAATAAAATAAAATAAAAAAGCAGGAAAAAACGTCTAATTTCTGCAAAGACTGACCTGGCCGAGTTCCTCATTGAGATCGGAGGTGTTGACAAGTGCCCCCTCCTTGATTTCAGGGTCAATAAAGTCCTTGTCCCAGGTGATGAAAAAGGATCCCAAAAACTTTTGCATCTCGACCGTCACGTACATAGACACGGGAATAATGAAGTTGAAGAGCACCATGAACGACAGGAAGTCAGTGAACATCTTTAGATACTGGTGAGAAAGGGGGCGGGGGGTGGAGAGAGAAACAAATCTTACTTTTGTGTACCAACAAGCATTTTGCTGCAGTGTAGGGGTAATAAACCATGTTATTAGGATTGAAATGTTAACAGTTGATTGGTGCAGAAGGTTAACAGTCAATGAAATGGGCAATTGCACAGTGTCGGTCTGCAGTGCAGTGATTAAAAATACGGCGCACGAAGCTGTTCCCCTTTGCGGTGTCAACAGCACGCCTGTGTATGTGAAATGTAAAGATGCAAGGTAGATGGACCTTTCTGCATTTACTCACCAGATTGGTGTCCCTCTCTTTCTGGGTTTTCTCGTTGTACCAAGGCTCATCCTGCCCGAGCTTGCTCTGCCACACGTACTTGAGGGTCGTGCAGACCAGGGCCTTGCTCACCAAAATGCAAAGGTACACCAAAAGGAAGGCATTGATGGACCTGAGAGGGAAGACATCCAAAATGTCTGGGTTGCCCAAAAGGTTGGCATCACACGTGGAGGAAGAGACTGGCACCTTGGTGCAAACTTACTTCTCCACAGCAGAGCGTTTCTGAGACTTGCCCTGATAATTGAGAGCCATTTTGGTCTCCATGCCAGTGTAAATAGCGACACCTTAACGGAGATATGAAGCGGAATAGTTGTTACTTTTGGTAACAAAGCTTGATGCGAGTGATTAACAACCCACCGGAGATCTTCTGAGTATTCTTTAAAGTTGCCCCTTTTAGCAGCAAATTCTCCGGGCCCAAAGACCTGCGCAGGAACATGGGTAGAAGTCAAACAGTGGCAGTGAATTCCACATACTTCTCCTTTCGTTTCACGGAAACCTGGCAGCCCGGCTTGAACTGTCCCTAAAAGGTGCAGGGATAGTCGCTGCCTGGGCTTTCGGAGAGAGACGCTGGCATCTGTTTAAAGAGCCGTTACGAAGGTAGCCACTGATAAATGCCTACATTAAGGGGATGCTTTGGAACGAGGTTCTGAATCCGAGCCACCCCTTTTATATTTTCACCAGAACGCTACGGGAGAGGATCAATAAAAGAATGATTTGCTGGCAATGCAAACGAACGGCTGCTTCAGCAAAGTGTGTTTTGATCAGGCTCTCGCTTAAAAAGGGAGCTTGGTGGGTTATAATGAGTACTCTCACCTCACTACAGGCTCTTGATTGCTTTTGTAGATGTGCATACGGCCCACAAACCTAGCACAGAAATGCACACCCATTAATGACTCGCACAGCACTTTCCACTGAATGAAGAAAAACCCACAATTGCCAAATAATAATAAAATAACTTGAAACCGACAAAGTAATAATCACATACTGTGGGTTTTTCAATACATATTTCAGCAAATACCAATCCTATCAGTCTCAATTTATCTCAGCTTGGACAGCAGGTTAACAATATGGGATTTGTCTTACTTCTATTATTTTAGTGATTGCTGTGGGTTTTTCTTATTGCTATAAATCTCTTTAGGTGATCCATAAATGCCACGATTTAAATGATTGTGCACGTTTCAACAGTGACGCGCAATGATGCACAATCTGTTGGAGCCACTTGATGAATACCTACTTATAAAGGTCAGGCTGAGGCTGTTCACACTCCAAAGTGGCACTGAGGGATTCCAGATTCTTCTCTATGTCTGGAACAGTGTAGTGCGTCTGAAGAAGCAAAAAAAAAAAAAAAGGCACTATCATGAATATAAAACAAAGGCGGGGGGGGGGGGGGACGACGACATCAAAACACCTTGGCATTGGTACAAACAATTAAGGAAAATATTTGTATTCGGTGAAACCTCAAGTTGCATTTTTTTTAATTAAAATTAATGAATATTTTTATATCAAATAGATAGTTTTGTATATCTACTTAGCTTCCGTACAATGAAAAAAAAAATGTGACTTAGCTATTCATTTCCCAAGTTGTAAGTTGTTTTATTAAATAACCATCCTAGCCTGCTTGACAAAACTCGGGCAACGTCGGTGGAGCACGTCCTGTCAAATGTCAGAACTTCAAAATAAAAGCACGCCCAATTTTTCCTCATTTGGCGAAAGAAAGTGCAGTGAGGTCATCATTCCTGTAGACATTTAATTTTGAGGGTCTGACTTTTACCAGGATGCTACGCCAATATTGCCCCAGCTTGTGTTGGGGTTGCCGAGCCAACTGATACGAAAGGCAAGGAAGACAATAGAATTTGTTCCGAATGTCGGACCAGGGCAGGATCGACTGCCGGAGAAAAATTCCTTGAGTGTTTTTACACACTTGGCCAACAAAGCTGACTCTCATTCTGAATTCAATAATTTGTAAAGAGTGAAAATGGTTCTCCTCTCTCCCTTCCTCACTGCATATCCCATCAAGTGTTATCACAAAAGAAAAAAGTGGTTAAACATTCATTTATCCACTTCATTACACAATTTATTATTATTATTCTTCTCTAAAAATCAAATCTTTGGGTGTTTGGAATGGATTAATCAGATTCACATAAGTTCCTATGGGAAAATATTGCTTTGGTTTCCGTCGGACTTTCTCAAACAAACTAATAATGCAAACCGAGAGTCCATTGTACTGTAATTAGATGCTGTTCTTCTGTATTACATCCTTCTCCTTCATAAAAAAAAAAAAAGATCTTACTTTATGGTTGGACTCTCCATCCAGACTAGCAGTGGTAACGAAACAACTGTCGTCATCCCTGCTGGATCTGAGCAGGATTAAATCACAGGGAAAGGTCTCATCTTCTTCCACCTCTAAAATATCTCCCACCTAAACAAGAGAAATTCTTTGGCCACTACACCACATCTCAGAAATTGATGCACATCCATCTGGAATATCACATTATTGTTTAATACATTAGTAGACTTATAAAATGACTAGCAGACAACATCCTGGATACATTCATCATCATAAAAGTGAAATATGTCATCTGTTTAGCAGTCAGTGCATGTTGTAAAACCTCATCTGGAAGTACACCTCCTGTAGGGGAGGGGGGAAGAGGGGGAATCGCTCTCTCAAAAGCATGGCGGAGATGCGGAAAGCTACCTTGATTTTCTCACTCTCCTTCCGTAGCCTGTGACCTTTTTCGAGCACTGTCACGGGGTACTTGTTCACCTCATTGTCAGCCTTGTGTCGTAGCCAGTCCTCATAGCCCTGGAAGAGGCGCATTCACAATGGTCCATTTTGATTGATCCGACAAAGAATTTCAGACATTCCGGCACTGTATTTTTCTCGACAACCACAGGGGAACCAAAGAATAAAAGGAAGGCGAATGTGATCAGCATTTAGTAGTTTCAGTGTTACGTGCGTCAGGTACAAAGAAGCGCTTGCAGAGACGAGAACAGGTGTATTAAAAGAAAAAGAAAATACTCAAGGATGGAGATGGATGGAATGGTGCAGCGATAAAGTAAAGAGACGAATTCGAAGGTGAGCCAACGCAGAGCCTGAGCCAGAAAGCAGGATTACAGGGAAAGGTGAAAAGAGTTTGATGTTGGCAGGTGGTTGAAAGGCAAAATTGAAAAAGAAAAAGAAAAATTCTATCAGAGCGGCTTATTTGCTTGCACTTTGACGGGAATCATTAATCGTTACACACAATACAGTGTTAACGAAATATAGAACACACAGTTTTACACAGCTTCTATTTCAATCATTATGATGTAGTGTAATGCTTCTTATATGCATAAAATACCTGACAACTGCAAAATGTTTGTGCTACCGAGTAGTTAAAAGTAAAAAAAAGAAGTATGCATTGCTTAAAGATGACCTTCATGGAGTATGAAGGAGAATAAAGTCAACATAAAGAGCATCAATTTTTCCAGACCGTACTTTACGCATTCGAGAACAGAGATTTGCTTGATTTTTCAGAATTTTTTTAAAATCACAAAAATTTGGCAGGGTCGTTAAGTTTTTTTTTTTTTTTTTGCTCTCTGGTGTATAAAATTTACAAGACAATTAATTATTCAGTTTCGACCGACATGCATTTGAAACAAATGCGCCGTAGGGGCTTTGCAAACATGACTTGGAAAATATTTAGACCCCTAAAAAAACATATCTCCACATCTCCCTCAAAACATCAGTCTGTAGCCAGTAGTTTAACATGACATTCGATGAAAAGAGTCATGATGAGGACCACATTGTTCCTTTTGAAAGCCATCCTTTCGGAACCAACCCTATCAATGGGCCCCATACAATTACAGAAGGAAGTCCGCCCACTGTTGTGAATTTTCAAGCCCCAGCGGTAGACCAACTAAAAAGTCAGCCCTTATGCAATACATCCGATAAGGGCACACGGCAGTAACAAAGACATTATGCTAATTGAAAAGTTCCCAGTGGTCCTTCCTTCAGAGGCCCAAATTTCTATCTTCCCTCATTAGAATTCAACAGGAGCGCATTATTATAATGTCCGGGACAGCGGTAGTCGTGTACAGTGCATTACAGGGGGAAAAAAAAAGGACAGAATGAGGAGGAGGAGGTACATGATTGCATTAGAAGTATTTTATGAGCTGCACAGAGACGAGGCTTGCGACGCAGGGTCCTACCTGCTTGATCGCTGTCACTGTAATCACAAAACATAAAGGTAGGCCACTGGTGACTGGGCTGGTGGGGGTGTCCACTATCACCTATTGAGGAAAAGGGAGGGGGGAGGAGGATTGTTAAACATGAAACCTAAACATCGAGGAAAATAAACATTTGCTTTGAATCAACACATTGCAGAATTGATAAAATGCAGATGTGCATCAGGTTTTGTTTGCGGTGGGAAGAATGAGAACGGAAGTGGTTTGGTGGGACAAGTCATCTGCCAGGAAATGCAGGGTGCGGTCCGTGTCGTGAAAATAATGACGACTCGCCTGAAGGCCGAATGAGGCAAAAAACATGTTTTGGATGAATTCTCTTAATCTGTCAGCAACTCTACGCCGAGGGCATTCCCAAAACAGACTCGGGTTTAACGTTTGACTGCGCAAAAGATGAAGCATGTGAGTTTTCCCTTGCACTAACGTGAGTTCTATAATCTGGAGTGGTCATCGGGTAAACCGAAACACCCGACTGAGGAGCATCACCTGACCAAAGCTTTCCGCTAAAACCACACAAACGGCCCTCTGTAACTATTATGAGATTTACACTGGAATTTATGATCCCGGTCTCACCAAGTAAGCCAGAACACGGTATGTTGAGTTCACAACCAAACATGCAGCGCTCCTATTTGAAATTTTTACTTGCTCCTATTTTGAAAAACTTGTAAATCAGGTCACTCGTATCTGAAGGAACCACTTTATTACGTTTAACATTGAAATGAGCCTATTATGAGCAATAATGTGAGTTATGACACCAACCATTCAAAAAGATTCTGTAGACTAAACCGGTGGTTAGTGATGTCCAGAAAAAAAATAAAATTTTTTTTTTGACTAGTAAGACTACTATTAATTATGAATTAATCACATCATAAAGCGAAACCCTGAGACAAAAGAGACTAACCACTATTTAGCCCAGGCGTGTCAAACATTTTTGTCGGGCCACACTGTAGTTACGGTTTCCTTCGGAGGTGCGTTATTATTGTGAAAACATACAAATCTTAAATTGCCTTGTCATATTTACACGTGAAATTTATGAACTAGTTTTTGAATCATAAATGAAGTATGAGGGGTTTTTCAACCACTGTATCTCAATGTTACCATTTATGATCTCACAATTTGAAATTTTTGTCCCGATTTTCACAAGAATCATGGAAGTTGACAGATGATTTGCCTTCGCAAGCCACATAAAAATCACATGGCAGGCCGGATGTGGCCACTGGGCCTTGAGTTTGACACCCGCGATTTAACCTCAGTCAGTATTGGCGCCGTGATTTGAGTCTCATGAAGTTTTTGCTCTAAAGAACAACAATGTGCATAGCATAGCCATGTTTTAGCAAGAAATATGCCATAAATATTCCTTAACCGTGGTTGAAGACAACATGTGAGGGGAGACACTCGCCTCGCCATCAGCATTCGTAATGTTAGAGGGCAATTGAAGCACATTCCAGTCTCAAAAAAAAAAAAAAAAAAAGGGACAGCAAACCTTTGGTCACATGTTTGGAAAGGAGGATTGACTGATTAGAGGAAGCTCAACCAAAAACAACACCAAGGACTGGGGACAGCTTGTGCCTGTGATGCACCAGCCAGATGGTCAAACCGCAGCGCGGAAGAAAAGAGACGGAGAGAATGCGCGACAAAGCCGACTTCCAGCCCAGGCTGTTGTTTGATTCGTCAGTTGTTGTCGCTGACAAATGTAATGGCGAATGCAGACTATAAAAAGCAATCGCTGTCCCTCAAAATAGTCTGGTAGCAACTATCTTCAGCACAACCACCATATGTGTAATAAGAGACTGATTATGCCATTGTGGTTTTAATCGATTGGCTAAAAATGCAAAAACATCAATTGGTAATACACAAAATATGCTGCTCCATTAAACAAACGACAGACAGAATCTTGCAACCTCCAAGCAAACAGCCAGGTAGGTTTCCCCCTCTGCACCAAAATGCAAAGAAAACCTCTTCTCAGTACTGTTGTCGACGTGCTGTGTGATATCAGCCAAGCACAAATCAGTCTGGAAGTGTGTCAGAGTGACAGAGAAAACGTGTGCATGCATGCATGTTTTTGCTCGCGTCTCCCTCCCTTCACTTCCCAATCCATCGTGTTCAAAACCCACACCCTGTTTTTCCCCCTTGTTCTTCCGCCTTTCTCCTCTCGAGCTTTCAGTGCCATGTCTCACTCTCTCACGGCATCCTATTCCCATTTGATCAAATTCGTGCAAAGACACGCAGTGCTATTTATAGGAAAGTGGTGCTTTTTTATCAGCCTGTGCCTATTTGTGGTGCTCAGAATCACACAGAGGGCTTCCTGGCTGCTGACGTTAGATGTGCAGGGCTGCAAAGAGACGCTGGTGGGGGTGGGGGGCGGGGGTGGCCAGAACTTAAAAAGGCGGGGGGGGGGGGGGATCCCAAATGACAAAAGGGGAAGAGACTAAAGGAACAGTTTGGAGGAACTATGTCATTTGCTTGATGTCACAGCATTTTCATGACAACCGCTCCCACGGGGGAGTGAAAAGGTTTATTTCTGTCCAAGAGACGTCAGAGAAAAAAAAAAAAAAAAAGTGCACGTAAGGTCTCTATACCCATTTATCTCCCCTCTTTGCTTTCTCTTATATATTCGAATCCCCGCATGGGAAAATAAGGAGTGTTCCGAAATAGGAAGTCCTTCAAAAGAGTTTGGATTAATGGAGAAACGCCAACCGCGCTGCAGCCTAGATAAACAGTTTTCAGCAAATCCGGGACACCCGTGAAGCTATACATCCTTGGCATTCCCTCGCCGGCCATAACAACGTAGCCGTGGCAAACTCAAATGACAACTTTATTACGCAAATGTTGAAGAGGCAAAATATTAACAGTTCTATTCACTGGGTGTAGTTTACAGTGGTGTAGAACTGCACTGGATTATGATGCCTCTCACATCAAAAAAGAAAGGTTGATATTTAGAATGCTTCAAATGTTTTTTTTATATACATAAATTATAAAAACCCTAACATGACATTTTTGGTTACATAAAAGAAAAACGACAGAATGCCAACAGTTACGTGTGTGCAGTTGTACACCTTTGCTAATGACAACCTCAATAAGAAATGAACAATGATTAACACTAAAGTGTGACCAAAACAAAAAAAGTGAAAAAGATGCGAACATCGTATTTAACACATCACCAAATGCAAGTTTATTTTTAATTTTGACTGCAAGGTGATCCATCCCTCATCTTCCACAGTTTTCTTGCAGATCATGTAAACACGCAGACACACTCACTCAGCTGGTTAGCAAAACTAACAGCCTCCAGGGTCAGCGCTCGCAAGTGTTGGGACTCATTTGAATCCGTGAGCACAGTCAAACCAGACAGACTGGAATATACAAGCTGTTGTGTCAACTTTAGGAGCACGGAGATATGAGTCAACAACACTGCATAACGGCAATTTCCTTTGTGGCCCGAAGATGTTTCCTAGCTTAGCACTCAGCTTCGGGCTTTGGGAGGCGATCACTCTGTGGGCTCATTCAGTCAAAATGTAATGAGAGGGAGGACGCACCGGAGCAACTGTTTACACTAGGACCTGTTTGTAGCTACTGTTGCGGTGACAGCTGCAGGGGAAGAAGATTTGTGTGGATGAGAAGGAAGGACTGAGGAAAAAGTATGATGGGAGGTTGGGCAAAAAAAAAAAAATTAATAAATAAAATGAAAGCTTTTGAAAATTTTAAATTTGTAGAGCAATTTCATATTTGAAGCTTACAACAACAGCGTGACAAGAGGGTGCTTAGTGAATGATTACTCACCTGCACCAAGAAGATGATAAGGAAGTAGAAATTGGCAATTCTTCTGAACTGTTCAAACAGGTTCTTTGGTAAAAAGTTCCACACGGTATACTGTGGGAATGAAAAACACAAAAATTATTGACTCTGTTCATGTCTTTTACACAATACATTTCAACATACAAATCAGTTAATATTTACAGGCATGTGCATTTCGTCTGGAGGGAGGAAGAAGTGCAATACCAGTGTCAAAGATTTTGACTTTTGGGGCCGACATGTTTTGCAGTGAATTCTATTGAAACTGGAGATCTATCACCTTGAATGTAAATACCCTTGAACAGTGCCAATGAACCAATGACATTGGCAAGAAGGCTCACCCAGGCCCTGCCGGTAACTTGGCACTGGACCTTTAATGCGCAGAACCAGTCTCCTTTTTTAACTTTTTGACATGCGGCTGTTTGGCTATGGTCAGGAGACCATTTTTCCTGCATCAAAGTGGAAATTTGAGTATAGCAACAGCCACAGCCACAGCTACACGTTATACTAATGTTACCGAGTGTGTATGTGGTCATTTCTAATTAAAGTACAAAACGTTAGAAGCGTAGCACTGATAAACTTGCTTAACCAATGAATGACCAAGAGTGGTGGGCATCAACCATCAGAATTACAATTATTGGCCGAGTATGCTTAACATACGAGGATATTTTTCTGCAGCAGTAAGAGCCCCTCTAGAGCTTTGTTATCAGTCAGCACGAGAGGGCCAACAAGCAATTCAGAAAATGGATGGATGGATGAATAGATTGTAGTCAGAGGTAGAAGTAAGTCACATTGTTGTGGTTGGGCGTTAGGAAACATGTTCAAATTTGGTTCAGTACATAGTTTGGTCTGATGATTTTACAATTAAATAACCGATCAAAAGGGTTGAAAATTGTGGGCGCAAATCTTGTAACCCTATTGGACACTTCAACGGTCTGAGAAGTGTCGTAACTCCACTTCTTCGTTATGCCACGATAGCCTTTCGGCATTATCTTGTATTCAAGATGGAAAAATGGAATAAGACATCTTCAATAGTGAAAATAGTGAGACTTGAGATAGCCTGGAGATAGATTAGAAAATAAATTAAGAATAGCTGCTGTTTCTGTGTGTAAAAGGAGGCCCCTCACCCAAGAAGATCATTTTACAGTCTTGCTGATTCACAACAAATTGGTCACAAATTCTATTTGCCCAAACACAATCACAATAAGTAAGACGATTAGACATCTAGGGGTGGGAAAAGGAGTATTGGTAGAGCACCAGAGCAAAAAAAAAGTGCATGCTAAGATGTACAGTATACTTCACAAACAAAGTAAGAGAGTTTATGAAGATACTACATCAGGCATGTGGAGCGTGTCGAAATGCAGCCACAGCAGAACAGTCCATCTCATTTTGCCAGAGAGAAGGGGGAAAGTAATGAGAAAAGAGGGCGGGAGTGGTGCAAACAGGGGTGGCAGGGAGCGCTGGTGGTGGTGGTCTCAGCGGCATGCTGCAACAGCGAGTAAGAGTTGGATAAAGTGGCGACGGGCCAATGCAGACTGCGAAAGCAAAAATCATGACAGACCTGAGGTATGGGGGAGCATAAACACTGCAGTCAGGGTAATTAAAGTCTGTTTACCCTGACATACGGGCAGAAGCAATTGATGGGCTCCATTCTCACCGGGTCCCTCTGCACCACAATAAATCCAGCTGCAAATCAGACTGCTGGTTTCTCCCCCCCACCCCCCCCGTCACCTGATATCACCATAGGCTACCCACCCAGATTTAGCCCCAAACTGCATTAGAAGTAAGTGGTTGAGATTTACCGCCGGGGAGAGTGCATTCTCCCAGACTGCAGAATGATTTAATTGCTCTGCCTGCCAGTACATTAATTGACGTGTATGTCACCGTCAAAGACGGAGCTCCCTTGACACGCTAATAATCGTCTTGTGCTGGAAGAGAAGCTCAGCATCTGAGAGGCACCGGAAAGGAGGATTTAAAAAAAATGACAGGAGTGGGAATACCAATGACGGTTCAAGAGGTACAATTCCGAGCAATGGAGACATGCTTGACGCTAAACGTATGCGGGGGGAGCTCAGCGTATCAACGCTTTTTCGCTCCATGCCACCTCGTCGACTCAGTATGGCTCTAGGAGTTGTACCTTGTAGGCATTGTAGCTTTACTGTTGTCAAAAGAGATTACAAGTTGTCGTTCCTGGAACCTGAACTGATTACTGGTCAGCAGGTTTCATTGTCACAGAGTCACAATTTCTAAAGTAGCAACTTGCCAAATTTTGAGATTTAAAATTTTTACAGGATTAAAATTATTTTAGTTGTGAGTTTAGTTTTACAGAAAAACTCCAACTGGGTTGTCGTCTTAAGAGCACGCTTAGTCAAAGAGCGAAGAGTAACATATCACACACTTTAAGTAGCATATTTTTCGCACTATAAAGGTGCACCGCATTATAAGACGCACCACCAATGAATGGCCTATTTTAAGACTTCTTTTCATATATAAGGCGCATGGAATAGACGCTACAATAGAAGCTGGGGTTACGTTATGTGACCATTAGATGGAGCTGCACTAAAGCCTCAATATTGATCCATATATAAGGCGCACTGTCGGCTTTTGAGAAAATGAAAGGCTTTTAGGTGGGCCTTATAGTGCGGAAAATACAGTACTCCATTTTAAGAAAATGGCAGACAATTGTCGCATTGCTTATTATCATTGTAGGCCTACTGCTACAGCCAGTCTTAGTCACAAATGCCACCAGTACATCACTTAGTTCATTTATTTTGGCAGTTTCCCACAGTATTAGTTTGAAGTGGAAAACTGACCACACGCCGAGGTGGGAAAAGGGAAATTTACCTGAGCTGCTGGTGTGCAGTTAAAATGTTCAGTAGAGCAAAAGTGGCGCCTTACCTTGGACGACACAATTCTGTTGTCACAAAACTTTGGCGGGATGAAAGGCTCGCTGGCAGAACCTGGCTGATGCCCAATGTAGATTGTCCTACTGTCTACTCTTCTTTCTTCGCCTTTAAACTGTGGGGAGGAGCAAAGGAGTCAGCATATGATGCGGGTGGAAATAGAGATAAAGACAAACATGTAGGATTAAGGGCAGATCATAAACACTAATTAAATCATGCACAAAAATGTGTTACTTAACTGACTTGGGTAATACATAGGACCAGACCAATTAATCTTCCAGCCAACATAAACAGCTGATATATTCCCTTTTCAAAGAAAAAAAAATAAAATAAAAAGCAACTCTGACAATTTTTTCCAATTGTTTCCACTTTCAGATTAACTAATAACAAATTAAATTTTAAAAAATTTTAATTCGATTTCATTAAATTAAATAAATATTTTAACTACAGAACAAGAAATTTATTAACTTATTACAATTATAATACTGTACTGACATGTACCAGTTCTTAATTGTAGCACAATAGTACTGTTTCCAGTTTGATTTTGACGTACGATGCCTTATTAGGACTTTAGGCTAACTAAATGTGTGTATTAATCAAGAGTAACTAAATGTCTATTAATCGGGAGGTCCCTTTAAAGCTAGCAATGTGGAACATGACTAAAAAAAAAAAAAAAAAAACAATTAAAGTTGTGTACTCTGTATTGACAAAAAAAAAAAAAATCTACACTTTAACAATTGAGTAAATTATGACTTATTTTCAATATATTGTACATGTATCATCTGATGGTAATGTTGCCCATGCAAACGTGGCGGCCAGGTAGTCACGCTGCCAAGGCTACGTTCATAATGCAGGGCATAATGCCCAATTCAAATTTTTGGTTTATTTCCATAATTTTATGCAGAAAAAAATAGAATTATTAAAATAATGGAAAATTTCCATTAGTTTCATGTTCATTTCGGGATGTAAAGGTACAAAAAAAGTTATTTTATCCTCTATAGTTTGTTTTCTCAGCCGATTAATCTTTTTTTAAATAAACCGGTCGGGTCCTAAAAATGTGCATTTTTTTCATTTATATATATATATATATATATATATATATATATATATATATTTTTTTTTTTTTTTAATTTTTTAGGGTGGCTGGTTCAAGTCCAGCGACAGACTATGGTATTTCAATTGGGAATTGATTCAGGAGACAGAAGATGCTCACATTTTAGGATTTAAGTGTTTTTTTGAATGTCTAAATTGCTTTGGGATTTCCCCAAGCACCCCACCCAAAAAAAAAAAAATACACATTTCTCAATGAAGATCAGACACGAGTCGATTCCAGAGCCATCTTTGTTACTCGGGAAAAGCATAAGAGTATTCCTTTCTTCCAAATGCCCTTCTAATATCAGACATTCATTTACAAAGCTTTCTTTTGTAGTTTTACTAATTTGTTCCATTTGTAGCAAAAACAACCCAAAAAAAAAACTTCACACGGAAGATCTTAGGGCACTTTCGGAATCTGTCTAAATATTTAAATGTTGTACGCTAGCAGCTATTTTAAGCAAAATGAGCACATAAAGTGAGTTCATCCATTCAAGCATTTTATTAACATTCACTTTCAGCCATTTTCAGAAGCACTTCCCATATTCCCAGCCAGCTGTCAAAGACCATTTTGACTCATCTTTGTCAACCCACAGAATCTAACGATCTGTGACAATACAAGCACTAAATCTATTAAAGCAGTACTCTTCTTTCTCCAGAAAAAAAAAACATTGCTTCTAGCTTTTTCTGTTCTTTATTAATATGCAAAAGATTGATTCTGACCAAAAACTGCGGTTTTGGGAACAACAAGGTTTTATTGAAAATATCTTACACAACCATCCAGAGGAGGGACTTCTGATGGCAAAATAATCATTTATTAACATGAGAAATACAGCTTGAGTCACGCTGACTCAAATCATAGCTCGAGTTGAACAAGAGTGGCTTTTTTTAATGCTTTCACTACCCACTCCGTGAAGTGTGTCATCTTTTCTCATGATTGGAACGCACACTATTAGCTGTTCTCACGGATACTCTGTTAATACCAGACATATACAGTACATAGCAGAATGTGAGGTATCAAAACTGATCCCACTTTGAACACCTGGCCTCCCTCTCCTACGGCCTAATATTTCATCTTCTACTCAAAAGCTGTGCCCTAACCCTAACCCTAAAATGATATTTTAGTCATTTTTGTTCCCAACGCTGAATTCTAAAGAAAAGCTGGGAGAAAACACTCTTCCACACCACACCTACTGTACCTGTTGAAAAACATACCTAATGATCTTGTACATCAAGTGCAGTGAATGGTTGGATTCTAGGTGACGACTACAAACATCCACATAAGTGAACGTGTTAAGATCCTTTTTCTGGTATCAAAGATTTGGTGGTAGGTTAACATGCAGGCCTGAGAAGACCCAAACAAAAATCTAATGACTTACAAAGCTGCTTTTGGTAAAACCCGTTTTGTTTCCAGATATCCTGGGAACGCAGTCCCTCTAAAATTGTTAAAGATAAACTGGGGGTCTGTTTTATCTAGTACAAAGCTTAGCAGCATTTCGGTTGAGGGAGCCAATTACGATGAACATCTCATCATGGCCTGGTGCCAGAGACTGAGTATTAGAGCAACCTGGACTGCGATCTTACGCGATTTTACGATCAAATCAATCCTGGAACGACAGCAAAAAATCCAGGATTCCATATTATGCAATAATTTAGTGAACCAAAAGGTAACAATGCTTTTATTCATTCTTCACGACTTCTCATTTCCCATGAAGCAGACAAGAGGAGGTAGCCAGAATATTTGGATAAGGCGTCTGTCTGTGTGCACAAGCAGCCATGTTCACACCTCGGTGTGGCTGTCAAATCTCCCATCTCCATCTTGGCTGGCACACATTAATAAACCCTTCTGCAGGACCGGATGGACCAGGCTGCCAAAGGATTACGGGGAGAGTGTGAGGAAGAAATAGTGCAAGAGAGGAAGTACAAACAGGATAACACCACATGGGTACCTCCTGCTTCTTTATATTAATACAACAATCCCCTAGAAGAAACTACAGCATCCCAACAGACGACAGTTGTACATTAGCGCCAGACGGGGAATCATTCTTCCTCTCTGTGCTCTGAAAATCTCCCAAACAAAAGAAATGAGTTTTCTGATATCCATCTTTCACCTGCAGCACGCTTTAGAGGGCAGTTTGTCCTTGAGCCACGCTAATGTCCACGGTAAAGAAAGGTTATTGCAGGATTTTTCATATACTGTAGATTAAACTTGCTGAAAAGCTGTATAAACAAACTGCTGATGAGATGCGCCAAGAAACGTTGGGCGCTCGAAGGGTGGTTAAACATTGCTAGTGACAATTCTGTTTTGCTCTCAAGCAGCACAGTTGAGAGAAGCAGCATGGCAGTATGAGAAGAAAAATGCTAAGACACCAAGAATCCGGGAGCATATTTGGGGAAGCTCTCTACCTATCCATGAGAAAGTTACCAATTTCAAGGTATACCAGCAATTCTAAAAAGTAAAGGGTTTAAGACTTGTATAGGCTTTTGCGGTCATCAGTGCAGACAATGAGAGAATAATTTCCACTCCCGTCGTTGGCTCGGAAAAGTTCTCATTTGAGAATTTCTCTCACACGTCAATAAATTGAAGGGAATGTTCATATTTTTACTAGAACCATATTGAAATGAAAGTTTGCAACCAGCTATATGAGTTTGCATGGCGACAATAGGATAAATGATGCACATGACTACCCATAAAAAGACTGTCATACTTATGACTGACTGTCAAAATGCTGAGTCTGGTTTCAGTGGCCAATTCAATCAAAGTAGTACACACCCAGACTTTTCAAAACCAGGATCTGGAGAAATTGCGTTGGGAGAGCGGGGGGTTTAATGGCCTTTTAACATTTTTTGTGTAATATCACTTAGAGAAATTCTGGTTCAAAAAGCTTTTTTTTTAGAGCAAAGCAGTACAATTTGATTATTTTTCGAAATAACTGCTCGACCCTTTTGTTTCATATGCAACTCAGGGAACCATTTATCAAATTGGCAGATACGTTTTAGTTAAAACTTTTCACTGGAAAGCGCGAATGAGCCAAAATCCCAGAGTTCTCCGAGCTGATGCATCAAAATGACTGTGATGTGGAGGCATTACTTGCTACAAAAACTGAACTTACATAGCACAAATGTTACATTACTTGTGATAAGAGCAGTAGGTCACATAAGTCAATCCTTGTCATTGATTTTTTTCCTAAATGTATTTGTTATGGGGGATTTTAGAGCCATTTATACTGTCCTGATTAGGTGTTTCGCTTAAGTACAGTTTTAAGATAGCCAGTAATAAGTAGGTGACTACGCCTATTTTGAATTATTTTTCAGCCTTGGCGAAGGTCTGCGCTCGACTGAGTGCTCCTGCTATAAAATATGACGACGATCACAGGGCCAAATGTAATCTTTAAAAATAGTGAGCTCACCGGCACGCACGAGACGCCGCTCCCGAAGAAATACGTCACTGATTGCATTTGCCTTGACATTCGATGCCAAAAGCGGCGTTCAAAGCCAACAGTTAATAAGCACGGCCAAAAGTCAAGTGCTACTACGTCAATACCAAGTAGACAGTATTCCTTGATCAAAGGGTATCAGCGACAAACCAATTACATTGATAAAGCATATAACCAGCCCCCAATGACGCCGAATTAAGAAATGAATGGTGCATTACAGGAACTGAGTGAGCTTGAAAATGTCAATCAAATTTTCATTTAATTACACACACACGCACACTGTGAAGACGTTACAAGGGTTACCCAGACTCTGACGACTGTGCGTCCTGCCAGACTTGGTTTGTATTTCGCAATGTGCTTTGTCATAAATGGGATACTCTTAGTTGAATAAATGCACTGTAAGCAGAAAGGAAGCTGTGTGACAAAAAATTCACACGGGCAACATTTCAGCAGCCTTTTACGGCCTTCCTTTGAAAGAAGATGAAATCGTTTCAGACGGGTTGTTAAGGACGGTGAGACTGCGGCAGAGCTGGACTTGTGCAATTGATGCTGTGAACCAACTGCATTACACAGGATGTCTCTGAAATATTTGTTCCTCCTCATAAAAGCAGAGACAATACACTGAAATCGTTTGCTTATTCCACAAACTATTTTCATTTAAAAAGAAGCAACAATCCACTAAAATGGTTGGTTATTACACTACCTATTTTCTTGGGTCCAGGTAAATTAGGGTTGCAGCTATTGATTATTTTTACAACGGAGTATTCTACCGATTATCCAATCAAAGAAAAGAAAATAATGATTTTAACAATAACATGCATGTGTGGTGCAGATACTATATTTGTCCAGTGCGGGCGCCGTTCTGACATTCTATTGTCATATCTGCAACTTGCAAACATGTGCTTTTAAAAAGTGGGGATTAGGTTTGTAAGGCATTTAAAAAAAAAAAAAAAAAAAAAAAAAAAAAAAAGGTTGAGGTCCAGATTCAGTTACCTAAAAATTCCCCACAGACCCCTAACATTTTGACACCACATAATAAATAATGTATCAATACCACGTGCACATTTGTGGCGCGCCCAGGAAGCACAGATTTAAGTCAGGTGTTTGACAGCAGCGGGGGCGGGCGGCGACGTGGCCATTTGCCACTTCTTCACATTTTTGTACCATCGCCCTGTTGGACTGCCTTCCTGTGTAGGACCACTGCCTGGCTTACCCTCCACCTTGTTCGTGAGAAAAATCAAGTTTATTTATCATCGCTGCTAATATTCCGGTGTTTCTCTATGAGAGGCCCCATCATGGACTTTGATCGCATTTTGCACAAGAGCGTGAATTAACAAGAACTGACAAGAAAATGGCAGTACCATGTACTGGAAAAAGAATACAAATATTTTGTAAAAAAAAAAAAAAAAATAGATAAAAATACCGACCCTAGTTCTGAAATGTAGGAAATCGGAATATGTTTTTTTTGGGCCTAGGTGACAGACATCAGCAAATCAGAGTATAGAATTAGCTGGCTGTTAATTGGCTAAGCTGTTAGCGGGCTACATGTTGAAGTGACTTAGAGTGAGTTGTGTAAAAACGTCCTCACTGCACAATTGTTTTCTTATGGTTTATGGAATAAAATGATTAAAAGTGCAGCGGGAGCTGTGTCTATCCTTGTCCATTTGCATGCTATAGTAATGTCGCTAACATCGATACATTCCCTTATGTTAGTGATTATAGATGGACTGTTGTGGTACACATTACAGTCATTGTAAAGTATGTGATTGTCCCAAATATTGCACATGCTGTCTTTTATGGACTCTTCCCTCCTCGCTCGGCGCCATTGCACCAACCTTTTTCTAAAATGAGTGGTGTGTGCTACTGCAATAATATTAGTACGTGTAGGGAAAAAGAATTATCCCTGCTAAGCTCAGAGCTAGAGATTTTGCATTGACCTTTGTTGTAATTGAATTATTTTATAAAAGTGTTGTAACCTGAGGGTAAACTCTACGATGTTAGAGGGAAATAACAAAATACTATCTTTTCCTAGAATTCAAGTACTGTGCGCTAACCAGAGCTTCAGCATGATCATTATGTGTCAAATGAGAGTACAATGACAATCGTATGTGAATGTCCTTTGTTCTTTTTTTGGTTTTGTTTTTTTGATTCATCCAGTGAGGATGTAAGCCAACCTATTTCTGATGGTGCATAACGTCGGCTTGGAAATGTGTCAGCGCCACCGATGAAAGTAGGCCGACATTTCAGATGAGCGTTTGTCACTTCAACCACACAGCAACCCGCTTTTCCAAATGTACCGCTTTGGGCATGACACACCCTGTTAGTGTGGCATTACCGAAGGAAAAAAGATTTTGGGAATCGCGTCTTTTTTAAATAATTTCAGAACTTCCGTGTGCAAAAGCTAACAAATGTCAACTAATGCTTTAAAAGAAGAGAAATGTGAGCGGTCCGATGGCAAAGATGATCAAGATAATGAGCATTGCTGCTTTATTGGGGGGTGTGAAGTGCTTTGGATTGTTGCATAAGGTTGCGTAATTAACATTTACTAAGCGATTAGTGAGTCACCTTAGTCGAAAAGTATAAATTCCTTTTTGTTCACGGACGTGGTGTAATTTCAGGCTTGAAAGTGGAAAAAAAAAGGGATGTCACTTATAAGAGCTGCTACTACTGCCAGTGTTTACAGAGTAAAAGCATCCATGCATAAAGTATCTTGATACAAAAAAACTAAAATGTGCATTTGTTGAGCTTTTGGGCGGTAACGGGAACAGAAAAGCACAAAGTGTGCCACAGAGAGAGAAAATCCACTGGTGCAATACACAACACATTTAATGAGGTGTAAGGGGTCTGACAGAAGTGGACAGAGCATCAGGGATCTAAGCTCGGACATGCACTACTAACAGCATGTTGAACAAGATGGAAACGTTTCGAAAGAAAATCAAAGTTTATTGCTAAATGCTTCATTCAACTGTACTGAAAACAAATACAGTATGATACACAAATGACTTTTTACAATTGTGTGTGAAAAAAAATATGTCTATAGCACAGATTTGCCGATGATGTACGCTGAGGTTCTGGAACAAAAATGTAATTAACCAGGTAAATAAATGTTTCATTGGATATTATTTTGGAAAATATATGGTACTTTACACTGTTAAGCGAAATAATCCTTTTTAGTTGATAGCTGACTGTAAACAACACAAAATAATGTTGTTTTTTTGGCTTGCATTTTTATTTCACTGCAGGTTGACAATTTAACTTAAGCTTTAAATTCTATACATAAAGGGAAGATAAACCGATTTTTTTGAAAGCAAGCTTCGACCAACTGCTTTTTCGGTGTTCAAAATGTTTTTGTTAGATAGCAAAAATACATTTTGCGTTCTGTGTTAACAGATCACTGATTTGAACAAAAACAGCACATTTTTTAGATTTCTTTTTTTTTATTTGGTGTTATCCCCACTAGATGTCAAAGGACTTTTGTGGCTACGTGTCTTTTTTTTTTTTTCCTGTGGGAAAAATGTCTCGAACGGTATTTAAGATTGGAGACCCTTGCTCTAGGGTGCAACACCTTGTTCTTTAAATCTCATCGGAACCACATAAATACCCTGCAAACACACTTAACTTTACATCAATGTTAAAAGCAACAAAAACGCAAAACACTTGAACTGATTATTCTGACAGGTTTTTAAAAGCTTTGGCCTTAGAAGAGGAGCGATGACACTAATTTACCCCCGTGGGCATAATTACTGCACTCCAACGTTACTGCAGTACAACACCTAGCGCCCACAAGGGACAAAAGTGAGTCGCAAATGGTACAAAAGCATTACCGGCATTACTTTTCCTGAACAGACGCAGTTTCAGTCATGTGAGCCTCTCAAGAGTTAGGATTACACAACCAAAATGATTGCCGTCTTGACAGTCTTTTGATATTTATATACAGTAGCTCAAAGACATCAGACGAGATGAAAGATGTTGTCGCCCCAGATTATTCTTCCTTTGTCTGCTTTCCTGTGAAACACACAAATTCTTAACATGGGCTAATTTTTCTCTTTTCAGCACTAAAATATTTTGTATAGTTAAATGTAATAGTTCTATGTGTGTGTATATATATGAATTTAAATCAAATGGGAGGCTATTAGATCATTTTTTACTGCTATGATGGGCAAGTCTTTTTTTTTTTTGGTCTCTTCAAATGTACTTGTCTCTGCATTAAAAAGTAATTTGACAGCTGAACGGATCAATGCCAGCGGAATATGAAGTAAGTGCAATTTAATGGACATGGCCTCTGAAATAATCCACATTATTAATAATAATAATAAAGAATTTGATCAAAGGGCAACACCACTGCCCAGCAGTGAGAAAGGATTTACCTCCACCCTGGCCGTTGGCATTGCATGACGAGCCCTTATCAGAGCCGACGCTGTTGTTTGCGCACACCGATGACCGGGCCAGAGTAACAACTTCAACAGAGGACTGATCCCGAGGCAAAGGCTCATTGTTCTGCGAGAATACTCGCAGCTGCACAAGACACAGAGCGTTCTGTACCGTGGGCTGGTACTGGCCTACATCGCACCAAGTCCCTCGACAATGGGGGGGGGGGGGGGGGGGGGGAGACGAGACCTTGCGATAGGAGCTCCTTCCTCAAATTGTTTCGCAAAGCCCCACAAAACACGCTTTGTGTTGTGTTAACGCCACTTGAGCAAGTCACCTCGTCGTGTGGGAAGGCAACTGTGGAAATGTCACCGCGGTTTGTGACAACATAACAGGTGGCAACCCTAGAAAGAGATTTTTTTTTATTATTAGCGGACGCCTGCTAATTACTGGTGATGGTGACTGAGCCAGACCACAAATAGCTACATTTTGTAAATGAAAATCTAATTTAAAAGTGATTATAATTGCCTATTAATAATTTACACCATAAATGTACCACAAATTATCAGGAAACACTTTAAAAGCATTTCAAAAATCTTCAAACACTGCTGTACAGTAAACAGCTTGGTAATTATTTCAAGGATTAAATCTGTGAACGTCTTTCTTCTTTACGTTTTTGTATTTTGTGTGCGTATGAAGACACCAAATAAATTTTCAAAATGTCACACGTTAATAATTGGTTTGAAATACAATAAATCTGAAGTTGACCGGCATCCCGACATGGATCTTAGACATTCCACTGTTTTAAGGGCAAATGAGCAAGCTTTCCTTTATGTGCTCAATTTTTTGCCTGGTGACCTGTTACGTGTGTACCCTGCCTCTAGACTCTAGAGGGGTGTCAAACATAAGGCCTGAGGGACGGAACCGGCCCGCAAGGAGGTTCGATCAGGCCCGCAGGATAATTTAAGTGAAAAAAAATGCATAAAAGATATGAAATATTTTTAATAAAATGCAATTCATGGATTGATAAGAGTAGAAGACAACAGCAGTCTCAGTCTCTCAATGAGATAGACCCAACACAGCAGTATCAATGAAAAAACTTTACCGTGGTCTCTCCCCCTCCCCTGCACCCTCATTAGCCAAAATGTCACTATCCAAACGGAGAAAAGTAGTAAAAAGTAGTAGTAAAAATGGACCACGTCCTATTTATTTATAGAAATGCACGGAAAACCTTTGTGCTTGGTGTGTTTGCAACAAGTTTCGCAAATGAAGGAATATAATATCCGACGCCACTATGAGACTCTTCACGGCGAAAAATATGACGGCTTGCGAGGACAATGAGATGAGATAAGATTAACGAATTGCAGACGGTTAGACAGGTTGAACAGAAGTCGACTTTCATCCGAAATCGACAAGCAGCGGTAAAAGCAAGCTACCTAAGTGCTAGCGAAATAGCATTAGCATCAAAGCCGTATTCTGACGGTGACTTTATTGAACGATGCACGGTGAAAGCGGCTGAAAATGTACGTCCCGAGAAGCGACAAGCTTTTGCCGATATGCGATTATATTATGAAAATGATAAAAGTAAATTGCACATTTGTCAAAATAAATCTGAGGGGTTTTGTAAAAGGAATGTTCATTAAATTAAAAACATTTTCCTAATGTTCTTGTGCTTCTTTGCACCAAAACAAAGGAAAGACGCGATATTTATAGCAGAGTATGGTATCATTTTAATGGTCCGGCCCACTTGACATCTCCACAGGCCGTATGTGGCCAACAATGTGAAAGGAGTTTGACACCCCTCCTCTAGAGTCTTAATTTACCTGCGATCCTAGTGAGGAAATGTGGCACAGAAAATGAAGGGTGGAACCATGTAACTATTTAAAAAAATAATTTGTAAAGAATGTTGACATAATGAAAAGCAGATACAAAGTTGTTCGTCTCAACCACAAGAAAAGTACAGCGTGCTCACAGTTACTTGTTTGCTTTCTTTGACTGAAGGCGTGCGGTTTCTGAAAAAGACTAAATAGTTGACGAGAACAAACGAAAGGATGATGCAGGTGAGGTTTCAACTAAAAGCCGATTTTATATTCACTGAGAAAATTATCTTTTAACTAGCTCCCCCCCCCCCGCCCCTTTATTCACTTCTGCGGGCTTGACCTGGTTTGGGAATTAGTACGACTTCTCCTGCGTCACCTTCACCACTATCAACCAACCCTCTTGACACACTTCCTCGGCATTAAAGAGAAACCGACAAAAGCTAGAAAACCTTCTCGGTTCTCGGGGAGAAAAATCTCCGGTTTGCGCAAAAGTGAGGAGGACTTCGAGCCGCAGTCTAGTCACACTTTAATCTATAATTAAAGAGAATTTAAAGTAGTGTTGCCATAAATGGAGTATGGTTTTTCTAGTCGAGTGCCTGCGCTCTCCGGACTATTTCTGTATGTGACAAATCTTCACGTTCAGCTACTTAAGATGAAGGTCCTTAAACCTTCTACTTTTCCCCTTTCTTGTGTAGGAGTTTGAAGATAAATCTCTGAACAAAAGGCTATTCATAGTAAAAAGTGGCTATCTTGCAAAATATTAATATCTTTAATAATCACGTACCCAAATGTATGTTCTGTCATTTTTTGGACGTAACTCATCTGTAGACAACATCACGGACAATAATTGAGAAAAATCAGATGAGGTTCGATGAACTCTGATGAATTGTTTTCTTAAGCTCGTTCCCCTCAGTGAAGTGTGACTATGTTAAAGGTCAAGTGTCATGCCTACAAACATTCTAAAATAGATATTGAAATGAAAAATACGTAACATTATTCACTTCAATGTCCATACGAAAAAATAAATATGAGCGGAGAGCGTGTCATCCATGCGCAAAGTTGCGGAAGTGTCATTCGACATCCAAGTGGTCGCCATATCGGCTGCATCTACTGTCCGTGACTTCACCCCGGACATTCGCTATCGAAAACATGCTGTGGCCCCTACTATGGGACACGCCCCTTCAGACATGGAAGCTCTTTTCAAAGAAGAGAACTTCTCACAATCAAGCAAAGTGTCCGTGGAAATATTACCCGATTGTTTCGAGCCATATTTAGATGATACGCGGCTCACTTCTAACTAACAACAGACTCCCAGACAGTATGTATGGACCGGCCAAAGCCGTGCTCGTCCGTAATGCACGACGCGGAAGTGCTCGCCAGCAAGACCGACGCGGAACTCGTCCGACGGCCACATCGACACATTTAGCACCACTGTCATACGTACGCGGATTTTTTGTTCCATTATGAGAGACGGATTACGTGGTCCCCCCCCCAAAAAAACTACTGTTTTCAGTAGCTGTATACACACCTCCCTGTCATTTGGAACCCACGAAGTTCTCGTCCTTTGCACCCGTGCAATCCATTTTTCACGACAAACCAGGTCTCTTGGAAACTTGTGAAGGGTAAATCCATCTTCCCGAGTGTTCGAGCAATATCCAGCAATGCAACGAGCCGGCATTTTGGCTAACATGAAGGAACAATGAGCTATCTTCCCGCAGGTAAAACTAATAGAAACAAACGAGTCCGCTACTGCCTCCGTCACTTCCTACTTTTTGTAAAAAACAAATCCCTCGAGAGGATTTTCATGGTGAGTTACAAAAAGCCATATCGTCAAAATCATGTTTTGTGGTGAAAAAAAACAAATGGGTCCATACCAGCTGCCGTTTTTTTTCCATTAATAACATACTAAAAATCATCCATTTCATGACACTTGACCTTTGAAATGAAACTTGGTTTTGTTTCAGCAACGTAGCCTACGAGGGTGTAAGTTCACCATGGCGATAATCATTGTTGGCTGTTGCTTAAAGGGTATGTTGACTCTCTTGTGTTTTCTGTGTACATGGGAAGCGGCACGCTACTATGTCTCCCACACGCTCATTAAACCCAGATAGGAACATTTCCGTTCCGCATCTCTTCTCACAGTGCATCCGACAATTTCAGTTGACGATAAAACAAAAAGTGAGGGGCGATGACAAAAAGTCTCGAGCGCGCACACCTCTAAATTCGCTTCATGCCGCACTGCGAGGAGCAGAAAGTCTCTGGAGGAGCCTTTATGCATATATGGATGATGAGGATGCATTTGGAGTGCCACAAGCCTGGCAGGCGGGTCAAGAGGGAGGAACCATGGGCAAGATAATTCAAAATAAATGAATATGAATTATTAAGACATACAAACTGAGAATTCAACCTCACTTTTCAACAGAAATGGATGACTACCACAGAGGGGGGGGGGGGGGGGGGAGAACTAGAGACGGTGCTCTTTTACACCCATCCAAGAAAGATAAAGATCCACCCACTGGTTTCACTCAAGGTTCTGGGTTGGGTCGGGGCTGCCCTGCGCTATATTTCATCGCAGCACAAATCAGCCATTCACGCTGCCCGTGATCCACAATATTAGATTTTCTTCCCGTTTGTCGCAGGTGTGCTCCGTCGCCAAGTGCAGGCGATCGCAAAGTGAGAAGACGCGAGGGGAAACAAATGAGCCGTTTTTGCAGGGCCAACTGCCGCCTAACTCGCAGTGAGAGACTAACGGCAGCCAAATTGAGCAACGAGAATCAATATGCATTTGTCGCTCCTAATCAAAAAGGCGATAATAAATCACTTGAGCCCTTGCGCGCCTCCCGTGGCGTGTGTGTGGCCTTCAAGCGCACCGAATTTAACTGCTCAACGAAGATATGACTCTGCGCAAGGACGATTGTCTCATCTGTCAATAAAGTATTCCCAACGAGTTTCTGACAGATTCTAGACTAGACAGACAAGCTGACCACGTAAGCACATCAAAGTGTCACAGAAAAAAAGAGTAACCTAGGGAGAGAGAAAAAAAAATAAAAATTTTCTTAAATTCTACTTTATTGAACATTAGACTCTCCCCCCCCCCCCCCACCCCCAATTCAACTGGGCACACAATATTTGTTCCAGTTGTCAATTGGCTGTGCTTTCGTCTCCACACAAGCTCGCTCACTCCGCGCTTCATTGTCCGTTACACCAGCCGTAGACGTTCGCTCCAATCGCATTTCAAGTCTCGCTCTTGCATTCATACATTCGTATATTGGCTTGGTCTCGGAGAAAGTCGGAACATGTAAAACCCCGTCTGAAAGAACACACCTGCAGGGTTGCGGCAGTGTATATGTCATAAAATTAAAGATCCAATAACATTACTTTTTTTTTTTTTCCATAATCTTTGACGTCCTTTCATTAGGTTTGCCAGTTAATTTGGGTTCCAAATGCCAACGATCCCATTTTTCAATCTATTGTATTCTACTTCTCATTCATATTAGATGGGTAAATAAGCTTTCCTGTGATTGTCTGACTGTTATTCCGAATATAAATACGGAAAACAGCTTTGCTCTGATTGGTTCTCGGTGCTGTCACGACATCTTCTGCCAGCCAAGTAATCATTTCAATATGAAATTGGTCAATGGCGCAAAAAATAAAGATTGCTGCTCTATAAGAGTGCACAGGAGGTCACTCGTAGTGATACGAAAAAAAAATAAAAAGTCCCCAAAAAAAAAAAGAATGACCAGTTTTCGTCACCTCACTATGCAAAATATGTGTCTGCATCGAGCCCATCTGCAAGTCAACATTTTGCACAGCTGCTAGTTTCATGAAGTTTGCATGTGATACTTTGTGTGTAGACATCTGAGCTAACCACAGAAGGGGGGGGTGGACAGCTTTACAGACCTTGGGGACGTTCCAGCGCTCAAAGCCCCTCACAAGATAACGTCAGGTCAGGTAATAAAAGGAACATCTGCAATGAACCCCTACCAATTGGATTTGAATTACTAAGTGGTCCTTGTACTCAGTGCCGAGTATTCTGCAATAGCGGTAAAACATAACATTAATACGTAAACAATAAGGAGCTGCGAAAAAAAAAAAAAAAAAAAGAGCACCATTTTATGTTCACAGAAAAAAAAAAAAAACAGTTTTAGAACACTTCTCAGCAAAGTCGTGTGAAAGGGACTGGAACAAATGAAGCTACGCAAGTGCGGCTGCTTCCCTTGCTTGCTGACAAATGAGGAGACGCGAAACATGAATTATTTGCCACTTTGATCAACTGGTTTTAGAGGATTACACGCACCAAGTCTATGCTGCACAGAAAATTATGGCTGCCGACTGGCGGAAAGACATTATGGCGGGTTCACACAGGATCTTTTTCAAAGCGTCCCATTCATTATACATGGACACAGTGCAAGGCATTCTGGGTATGACAATGCTCACAAAACATTAGCAGTGCCTCAATGATTTATTCATTTATCATATTTCACTAACAATTAAATTTGTCATGAATTGAGTAACATGTTTGAGCTAGATTTAGTTAGATTACATTTGGAGAGAGTTTGCAGTGAACAACAAAATGTTTTTCCTCATAAACAGTGGTGCCTCTACTCACAAAAAACTGTGGTACCTCTACTCACAAAATTACTTTATTCCGGTAGTTGGTAACATTCATTTTTCGTAAGTCGAAGCACTTTTTACATGTAAATACCCTAATTGCCCTGCCCACTGTGCCCACCTAGCCAAAGTCACATGGGGGAGAAACTATGCAATATAAATGAGAATGCTAAAAAAATCGTGCAATTTTGTATTTTTTTTTGCATAAATGTTGCGTGGCACCTGTTGAAGCGCTTGGCTTACAGAGTAAAATAGTATGATATTCTATGTTTTTTTTTTCTTATTCAAGTAAATTTACCTTTACTCATCAGGTTATCAAGCTCATGCCTCTAATTTTAATTTTACAACTGGTGCACCGTGTGGCAATAGCCATTCAGAGCCTGCAGAGACAGGAGACGTGACCGAATCATTTGTCAATCATTTGCATGCACACACACAACCTCGCAGGGAGACGCTGACGCCTCACACGGTTTTCTTGGTTGGATTATTTAACTCTTGCCACCAAATAAAGTTTCAAAGAAGGAAATGGACAACTCTCCACTTGCAATCAAGGCCAAACACATATAACAGCTGCATATTGCTGAAATTGGTAAACCACTGGCAGCAAAATACTAAACGAACAGTGATGTCACTGTTCTCATGAAATAAATTGATCACCTCTCATATTTTTGATTGACTTTACATTCCAAAAAATATCACTTTTCTTTCCCAGAGATGTGAGGGGACTTAGTTGCGGGCTTGGGCAGGGGATGGAGTCAATACACCTTGCTAGCAGTTTGAAAACTCCGTACAGGACATTGAATTTATCTTTGACGATAAATTCACACATAAATACATTTTTTTTTTAAATATGCCGATCCCAACAGTCGGGCTGGCCAGCTATCGAATATTTTTAGAATCTATTCTACCAAGCACTCCACCAATTGCGTTAAAAAACATGATTTGTGTGGAAGTATTACATTTCCCAAATTGGGAGTGGCCGTCCTCACGTGCTACACTGTAGTATCAGTGACTTGTAATGTGTAAGGCTTTAAAAAGTGTGGCCTGGCGAGTCAGTTGGGATTCAGCAAATTTGAGTGTAAAGTTGACCACTGCGAGCTCAGGTTGGCAGCTGGCTTTCAACTCCTGTTTGCCATGTGACACGAGTCACTCGGGGCCAGTTGCAGCCATGCCATTAGAGTACGGATGTACAAATTTCACGACTGTTTTGCTTTCAAAAAAGTGATTAAAAGTGGACCAGCGGGTAGCCTCTTTCCTTGATAACCTGCTTTCTAATATGCAGTGCAAGTTATTTTCGCGTATCTACCGACGTTTACCTTATTTTGTGTCAGCAATCCTTGCACCTAGAGTTGTGAGAGCCAGTTCTGCATTGCAGCAGAGACACTGCACTGTTTTTTTTTTTGTGTGAAATGATTCCAAACTTTGGAGCGTCTCTGTCTTTTATGCACTTTTTTTCTTCTGGCTGGGCACCAAGGCGCCAACCTACTAGGTGATTCTGCGGCAATATTAGTCCATGTGAAATAATTATCACTCTGACGCATCGAAGCAGTGATTTTTTTTTGGGCACTTTTTAAAAAAAATGAATTATTCAAGTTATTTAAAAAAATCATTACAGCTCTAGTTAATGTGCTTACACTAGTGTGGCCATTAGGAATTACGTCAAACTAGTGATGGTCACCCCTGTGTGATTGAACTAGTTGGTCTAAAGAGAAAGTTGACATCGAAAGAGGGAAATTGAGCAAAATCCACGCAACAGCACCTCAATCTGGAATCAAGGAAACGTATGCAAAGGCCAATCCCTATGAATGAAATTTTTAATTTACATGATTTCATATAAAAAACAAAAAAAAGAAACCCTCCTGAAAGAGGTTGCATTTGACCTTGGACGCTCCACAGCGGTGTGTTTTCGCATGTTCTGCGCAATCGCGGCGCGTTTCCCCGCAATGAGCAACTATCGCATTTCCGGCAGACTCCGCCTCCCCCAGAACACAGTGCTGCCTTCAAGGGGCTTGAACCAACATCAAAGGCGACTGTGGGATTTTGCATTCCCGTCAGAGCATTACAACCTCTGGAGCTTCGCCCTCTTGACTGCCTGGCGAAAGGAGGGGAGGGAGGGAGGAGGGGGCGACGGCCCCGTCATCCTCGAAGCCATCCTTAATGTTTCCCGGAAAGAAAAAGGTTTGGTGGCAGAGGGAATCGAGGAGTGAAAGTCAAGTGAAGGCAAAGCGTGCCTCCTCTGATGGTTTTAGTGGAGGCACTTACTGCCCACCGCCACCACCCTTACTCCTTCCCGTGGTGAGATTCAGAAGTCTGCGAGAACAGCACTGTGCGCCTCTATGTCAGAGGTTTCTGCACAAAATATGATTTGCAGCTCACGGCGAGGGGAAAGCACAGCAGCAATCCTCTCCGCGAAGGAGCGCATTCGGCTCACCTGGCAAGATTCGAGAGAGGTCGGGAGGAGGGTCAGAAGCTATCATTATTATATCACCTGTCCTTGTTCTCGGACGCCGCACGATTCAGCCCATTGGTGACAACTTCCTGGTGCATGAGAGGATGATAAAAAGGCTGCTTAGCGTTAGCCTTTCACGTAAGCGGCGCTCTCGTGACTGATTACGAGCAGGGGGAGGGCAATTAAAGCAATGGTCGAACAAATGGCTGAGCAATAAAATATACAAAGCTGCACTTTAGCACTGTGTATAACGCATCCGATGCACCGTCCCACTGCGGCATAGCTTTCGACACATCGGTCGCATTTTTCTTTTTCCTGCAGCATCATTGGAAATTACTGCTAGATGGCTACGAGATGGGAACTACCAGTTCCAAAATGTCCCAAACAACTGAGAGGAAGCAAGAGTCGGGACTCCTAAACAGGTGCAATGTGGTTTTGAGGAAGGCACTCGGGCAGCAAAGAGTTCTAGAAAATGCGCTTACACGGTGATAGTACACAAAAACATTAAGCAGGTGTGTACAACGGAGCCTTTGCCTGAATACATTGCATTCCAGAACGTTGGTTGACCTCCAAATTTCTTCAGATTCTGAAACATTGTTTCCCCTATTAAATAATGCAAATTGAAATCATTTGTTCCATGGTCCAAGTATCACCAACATGATTGAAAGATTCAACTACACAGTCACACTAAAAACAATATAAATAGCAAAACAGAAAGTACAACAACTAACTTTAGTGAAGAACAATGTTCCCTCGAAGCTGCGCAACTGCGCATTTACGCACTTGTCGCACACTCTAAGCGCAGATGAAAAGAGATGCAGCGAACTGAACTACAGTCTGACGTATTTTTTTATTTTTAAATCACGCCACCACACTGCCTCTCACAACAAGCTGCTGGCCGGCCACACACTCTACTTCCTGGTTTACCTGACTCCGCCCCCTCCGCTCTTAAAGTGGTAATTACAATAGGCGTGTAATGTCAAAATTCCACCTTGGCACAGCTGATCGACAATGAACACACAGACGATAGCAGTGCCCAAAAAGTTAATTCTGTATTTATATATAGGAGGCAATATAATAATAATCCCACAACTGTTTGGGAGCATCATTCACCTTTCCACATGCATTGCAAAAGATATTCTGCAAGCAATAATTCAGTTTTACACCAAGAAAAACAGACGGGGATATGATTGTGGGTTTAAAAAAAAAAAAATGAAACAAAGTTGGAAGCGACATTTCAAATTTATAGTTCATAGTTGGCTTGGTTTGGTTAGCAATGTATTTTTTTTTGTTTGTTGACATTTTCAGTGTAAGTTTGCAAAAACACAAAATTGTTCTGATGGGAAGGTAATCTGCCTTTTAATGAGCCATGTAACTTCAATGGATGACACTGATTGACCACAGTGCATATGTCTGATGTTGCTCGCAGTGGTCAAAGGGGGCGCTCACGGCCTGCGCGTGTTTGCTCAGACGTAAAAAAAAAATTAGAAGGAACATTGGTGAAGAAGTCAATTAATTGTCATAAATGCTCCCGAGTGTCCACGCATCCAACTATTTTAAATATTTCTTGCATAAAAATAACTGAAAATGGGCGAAGCCCTGTAGACTCATTCACTGCCGTGGGCGTTTATATCCGTCAACTGCTTGGAGCCCAACCGTTTTATTGCCGCTGATGAATCATATTTGTCATGTATGTTTTTCTACAGGTAGGCATGGAAGTGGGTCTCGCCCAGCTCATCTGTAAAACTTTAGGTTCACAACACCACTGTATTGACTAACAAATCCCTTAAGATGGCAGCATTGCATCACTTTGAATTTGAGATCGGCACAAAAATCGAGTGGAACAAAGATTTGGAGGTGACTGCTTGTCACAACACCGATTAGGAAGAGAAATGCTGACACAAACGTCAAGTTTAGGCATTTTTCGAGCAGAGTATGTATATTTATGGTATCAACAGAACGCGTTGCGGTAAGTAATGGAAACTGTGTGTTGTGATAATGAGAAAAGAGATGTGAAAATTGAAACTCATGTTGAAAGCCCACACTAAGGTCATGAAGTGCGTCAGGACAATTTATAATCTGAAAATAAATATGCTCATATTAAATGCCCCTTTAAAGTTATGTTTTTGTCATTTAATAATTTGAGGTCTCACAAAAAACATAAAATACAAGCATCGCCTGTTCAGTCAATGTTCTGCTTGGCATGATTTAGCGGTTTGAGTGAAAAAACAACCCATGTTGTCCATTTGATTTTTCTGCACTTTTTAGGTGAAATTCAGTGCTTGTATTGTCAGAACACAAAACTCTGTGTGCCTTGAAAATGCTCTTAAAAAAAATGGGGAACAACTGTCAGTCAAGGAGGTAACATAAAACAATAAAACGCAATACGAGCTTTTTAGCACTCACATTCTCACTTGGCTTTGTTGTACTCTACGGTCTGCGGGCAGGTCTAAATTGCAAAAGACCACGTTTGTTTGTTTTTTTAATACTGTATAAATATAGTTATGCTTTTCTCGGGTAGTGATGAAACTACGATACTCGTGTCTTATTATAACCAAATGCCACAACCACCAAAATTAGGCCGACGAAACAGCTGGCAAAGAAAAAAATGAACTTATTTGAAATGTGACGAAATTCCCGTTTATAAACTACAACACGTGTGAACGAAAAGTCCATGGAGGATACGAGGGAGGGGGGGGTGGGGTGGGGGAGAAATCAGTTTTTAACTTTTAAAGCGCATCAGTTCCGTATGCATGCAATTTCGAACGACCTTAGCAAGGCAGCTGATGGGACTGAACCCCCCGCCCTGCCCGCGTGTGACCTTAAAGTAGGAAGAGGGCAAAGTGTTAACTTTCCCGTGCGTCGTGACTTCCTGGCTCGCTCGGGTGAACTTGCCTACAGTTAGCCCGTCGTCGAAGGGGGCTCAATTACGTCCGATTGAGGCCAACAGCTGCTGCGCTGTGTGATCAAGCAACGTTTAATGCGTCGGGTGGGGTGGGCACGAGCTACCCCCGCGCCAGTCAGTCAAAAATACGAATACGTACCAGTCGGTTGAGGCGTCTTCGTAGCATCTTGACTCGCAAAACGGCTTCGTTTCCAGTTCCTCCCTCCGCGAGCAACTTTCCACCCTAAAATGTTAGCTAGCTTCACTATCTATGCACTATTCTACGGACGTTAGTCGGAGGAGCCACGACGGCGACGCTACATCCTCTCGGTACGGGGGTAGGAGTTGCACTCCGCCGCCTCGTCACCACTGGCATCCTCTGCCGGCCGTGCGGCTCGGCGTCGCGGTTCTGCCGTCGCGCTTTTCCCCTTGGAGGCTCCAGGATGGAGCCGAGACGGACATCTCGCTGGCCGGCTTGCCTCGGGCGCCCTGTTGCTGCTGCGGCGGCGGCTCGCCTCTTCGCCTGCCCCGCACCGATACCGGAAACTGCCGCTCGAGTCCGTTTGAACTTGTGCTCACCGGCGACCCGTTCCGGTGGCGTCGCCGCCACCAAGCAAGAAGTCTCACGGAGTGACTGCCTGAGCGGAGGCGGCGGCGGCGGCGTCTTCTTCCAGTAAAGACGATCGCTCGCCCCTCCCGGCCGAAGGTGCGGCAACTTTGTCTCGCGGTGCCATCTGGGTAATGTGGTCCTGCGGACTACAAAAGGCGCTTCCGCAATCCTCTCCCAGCTCCATCGCGTGGGCTTCGGTTTCGACTGTGACGTCACGTCCACCGAACCTTCATCCGGACTCGAACGTACGTATGCTTCGTACGAGACGTTACGTTTCCAAACCTTTTATGTATTCACAGAGAGAAAGAGAATGTGTACACATCAAAGGAAACGCATTTATATAAATAATTTAAAAAAAAATCAACCATTCACTTTTTTGATGATAATTATCCCCTCTGGGATCACCGGTGAGGGCTTCCAAACTTACCCCGGACTGGTCGGGGAGAACGTGCAAAGGCTGCAGGGCAAGGCGGGAAAAGGGATTCGAACCCTGAGCGTCAAAACTGATGGAGACGCGATCTGTACGAGGCCACTCTGCTGAACCGCGTAAATAATTGATTTGAATGCAAACTAGTAAATCTCCCCCCTTTTAGTCTTTCATTTAGTCAGTGCACAAAATCCTGACAAAATCCGCCAATCAATCAAAACTGACGCAATTTCTTTTGAAAATATTGGACTCTACTACCATCTAGTGTACAAACGACAGAAGCGCAGAAATGTATTTATTCATTTGTTTGTTCTTTTGAAATTGTTTTAACTAGTAAAGCAAACGTGTCAGGACAAAGAGGAGCCAGGGTACACAATCAGCATCCAATTTCACAACTACTTTTTTTGCATTGTTGTAAATTGGAAAATAACATAAGTATATAATATACAACTTTATAAGCTACGATGATGACAATAATAATACTATATCATCCATCCATCCGTTTCGTGAGCCGCTTATCCTCACTAGGGAGTGGCGGAGCCTATCCCAGCTGTCAACGGGCAGGAGGCGGGATACACCCTGAACTGGTCGCCAGCCAATCACAGGGCACATGGAGACAAGCATAATATATCATTATTATTATTGTTGTTTTCGTCTTCAAAAATCACTGTTGATCTTTTGTAACCTCAAAAGTGGGTATGTTGGGGACGGTCGTAAAGTGCAGACGTGTGCGCAAAAGGTAGCTGCAATTAAAATTATTTTCCACGAGGTGGCAGTCGAGCAACACAAAAAACGCCCTAATGTACTTCAACTTGTTGCATGGAAGGCTAAACCACAGGCAAGAAAGGCCACAAAGATACAAATATTTTATAAATAAGCATTTTATTGCAATTATTAGCACAAGATGCTAAATCTTGAATACATTCTTTATGTATGTTCGTTATAGTTATATATGAAGTGTCGGATGCTATTAGCTCACAGTGAAGATGTGACAAGTTTGAAATGAAACAATAGCCCCGTTTTTTTTTTTTTTTTTTTTTGTTTTGTTTTGTTTTTTTATTTTTATTTTTTTTTTTACCTTGCATTGCCTCGGAAAAATACCTTTCTGGTTGCTTGTCTGGGTGATTAAGAACCAATCCATCTGTCCATTCATCCATCACTGCACTATTACATTATTTATTCCTGATATCTATTGGAATGTCAAAATGTCAATTATCCAACAGCATCATTCAAGTTAATATCTTTTTATTGCAATCGTATACCAAACAACACCACAACTTAACCCCAAAATTGTGTTCAATTGCTAATTTAATATGCTAAAGTAGCTAATAGGTTAAAATGGTCGAATATGTCCAGTACAATAATAATAATTATTATTATTAATAATTACGGGCATCCATGTCAAAAATCTGTGCAAAACTGCCCCCCCCCACACACACACACACACTCTACCCCTGACCAGAAAAAAAAAAGTCCTTTCAAGCTGAAGTTTGCAATTAAAAAATAAAAAAAACCACACACACATTTTTAAGCTCATATGTTAAAATTGTCTTGATGACCTGCCAGTAGAACGTTATTAAAAATACTCCCTTGCGAAATCATTCGTCCTTGGCCTTATCTGGTAACTCTAATTTCATTTGAATTGTTATTTCAAAAATTTGAGACGGTGGGACAAGAATGACCACCGAGATCGCACATTCACAAGAACCCTGACTGAAAAATCTGTCAATCAGTTGCACGCACCCACTGTGCACACGGACGCTCACAGGGACACGTGCAGAAGGAGGTTATTGTAGTTTCTTGGCAGGATTCTTTTGCTCCAGTGGAAAAAAAAAAAAGTATTAGGTCATTTTTTTCTTTCTCTCTCGAGACAGAAAAATGACTAAATCCGTCGCAGTGGCCCCCAAGGCCGCTCACAACTTGGATAAAAATAAACCAGCCGGTAGACCAGGCATCTCGCTGCGGACCGAGCACACCATCTTCCCGATTCTTTTTGTACTTGAGTAACCTGTGATGGAAATGATACTAGATTCTAATTCCAAAAATTGTTTTGAAAAGTTCAATGCTGTTCCTTTAATATTTCATAAAAGCAAATGACTGTGATCACACCCTCTTTCCAAACTTTTTCAAATGTGTTTGAGCCGTGAAGAAGACAATAAATAAAACCTTGAACTGATTAAGCAGCGTAACAGGCTAAAATGAGTCCGGATGCGGCGAAAACTTTGTGGCTGACCGTTTCCTTCGAAATTATAGCGAAGCGTAACAATTATCACGTTGAAACAAAACCGCATTACTCAGGGTGGCACTGTGGCTCAGCTGCTAAAGCGTTGTCCTCACAGTTCTGAGGACCCGGTTTCGATCCCTCCCCGCCTGTGTGGAGTTTGCATGTTCTCCCCCCTGCCTGCGTGGCTTTTCACCGGGTGGGCACTCCAGTTTCCTCCCGCATTCCAAAAACATGCAACATTTATTGGACACTTTAAATTGCCCCTAGGTGTGATTGTGAGTGCGGCTGTTTGTCTCTATTGGCCCTGCGATTGGCTGGCGACCGGTTCAGGGTGTACCCCCGCCCATTGACAGCTGAGATAGGCTCCAGCACTCCCTGCGACCCTTGTAAGGACAAGCGGCAAAGGAAGTGGATGGATGGAAGGACCTAACTATTTTCCCTCATTATTGATGAAAAATTCAACCTTCCAATCTTGAGGCGACGTAATGCTGCACGACTCCCGCAGAGCAACAAATTGTTAAGACCGTTCAAGCGTTAATAGATTTGTCGTTGAGCTATTTTCAACACTTTAAATTGGTTTGTAATGTGAAAAAGTAGCGGACGCCAATATGGATTTGACCAAAAATATGAATTTGACCAACTTTGATCGTACAAGAGTCAGGAATGGTTTTATCGGTCACATTTCGCTTTGAATCATATGCAAAAATGAATGTATCGATGGGAGGATTACTCGGATGTATCCGACCTAACTATTCTCACTCATGGTTGATGAAAAATTCCTTCTTCCAATCTCGAGGCGACGTAATTCTGCGCGGCTCCCGCAGAGCAACAAATCGTTAGACCGTTCGAGAGTTTATAGATTTGTTTCCGAGCTATTTTCAACACTTTAAATTTGTCAGTCATGCAAAAAAGTAACAGAAGGCGATATGGATTTGACCAAAAATGTGAAATTGACCAACTTTGAAGACACACGAGTCATATCGGTCACATTTCGCTTTGAATCATATGCAAAAATGAATGTATCGGAGAGAATTTCAGGCTTGGGCTGTTGATTGAAAGTGCACGCCGGAGATTCGAATTTGGTGGGCATTCCCTCCGTGGCTCTCCCCTCGTGTGTCTCCGTTGTACTTGTGAATTTAAACTGACAGCCTCTGTGGAGGAGTTTGGAGACTTCCCCAGCCATCTGTCTTAGAGGACCTCCGCACCCCCCACCCCCTCCTTCCATTTCCCGCCCGGCACGCATCGCTCATTCCCACACTGGGCCTTTGTCAGCAGTTCCTGTCCGCGGTCTAGGCGTGGCGTACGCGGAGGCCGGGGCGACCGTGGGCGCTTTCAGAGGCACCTGCGCATGGGACAAAGGGCCGAGGGTGCTGAGGCTGAAGACAGATTGATGCTTTGTGCGCTGGGCCCGGAGAGAGCCAGCGAGCAAGGGAGCGAGTGGGGCGGAGGATAGTTAGCTGAGAAGTTTCTGGGAGAGGATTTTCAGGGGTACGAGCGGGGTGAAGGAGGTGGTGGGGGTGGGGGTCGGTCCGTCACTCCAGTCTGTGTGAGTCCAAGCTTTTACGGAGAGCGCCCGGAGAGATTGACAGCCTTTGTGGGCCGCATCCCCGCACAATGGTCATGCTTTAATGGGCGCTAAAACTAAGAGAAGAGCCTTTGGGGAAGGGTTTTTTTTTTTTTTTTTTTTTTTTTAAGGAGGGGAGGTGCTGCTCGCTGGCTGCCACGGCAGTGCGGGGACATTGAGGGACGGGGGTGGGGTGGGGGGGGTGGGGCCAAAGGGCTTTACTGCTTTGCTTAGTGGGGACCAATTCATGGGTATTCAGTCCGAGGCTCGTTATTCACTGAATGCGTCCAGCGGAGGAATGCAGCAGCATCAATTAGAATGTGTTTCTAGATAGCAACGCCGGGAAGAAAATCTCTTTTCTCTCCCTTTTCTCGCGGGACAACATGCTCCCGACTATAGGAGGTGTCAGAGCCACAAAGCCTTTTTTGTGGCGCTCTCTCCATTACATTACCAACGCAATATGTAAGGTGGGGACTCTTTTGATTTAAATTAAGTGGAAAAAAACACTAAATCCTATTTTTATTCAGTGGGGATAATGGCGTTATACTCCATAAAGGTCTTTTTTAACTACTTAGCTTCAAATTGTCCCCGGGTCCCTTTTCACTCCGACGCAGTGTCTTACTCTCATTGGGGGGATTCTATTTATTCAATGGCGGAGGGTCAAAGACTGTCTGTTAAACAGAGTTGCTTGTCGCCTTAACTGCCGCATCACTTCTAATTGTGTATCGGTGGGTCAGCGGTTTGTTAAGGTGTCCCCTCCAAGAAAGGAGGAGTGGATATGAATTTAAACAGTATCTTGTAAGGCATTGTTTGGAGTGGGCTCGGGCCACCACTCCAGCCTCACGGGGTTCTTTCAGTACCGACTATTTTTTTTCCCGTTCTTTCACTGTTACTACGTTCAACGTGCGTGGAGGGAATGAAAGGAGAGGAAGGAGCAGAAAACGCTTTAGCGGCGATCGCAGGACAAGGTTGACGGAATTACTGCTTTATATTATTTACCATATTTAAAATTTGGGCAGCTTAAGCCGACCTGAAATCACACGCGCGTCCGGCGATTATTGACCTAAAGTGTGGACATAAAATATCAACACAGATGTATACGACACCCCAATTTTTTCCATCTTTTTCAAATAGAAATTTATGCAGTTTCTCATTGTAGCGTGAAATTAATGCCGCGAAGGAATATAATGTTAAAGGTTGTTGGGGGGTTTTTTTTCCCCACAAAATTAATCTACAAACATCAAGGTATTCTGCGGCACGGTGGTTCAGCTGGAATGCGTTGGCCTCACAGTTCTGAGGTCCCGGGTTCGATCCCGGACCTACCTGTGTGGAGTCTCCATGTTCTCCCCCTGCCTGCGTGGGTTTTTCTCCGGGCACTTTGGTTTCCTCCCACATCCCCAAAACATGCAACATTAATTGGACACTCTAAATTGCCCTGAGGTGTGATTGTGAGTGCGGCTGTTTGTCTCGATGTGCCCTGTGAATGGCAGGGTGTACCCCGCCGAAAAGCTTCAGCGCTGCCCGCGACCATTGTGAGGATAAGCGGCAAAGAAAATGGATGCATGGAAGTTTGGAACTACTCTGAAGCCGAGTGTCACGGAAAAGACAAAATAGCCTCATAACCTGTCGTGGTTACTCATAATACCGTACTTACATAATAAATACATTTCCAAATGTAATTTTGTTGGAAAACAATTGCCATATTTTAATTTTTCCCGTCAGGTGCAGGTCGGGATCCATTTCACCTCTAATTTACTCGCTTTTCGCACAAGACGATACAGATGATATTTATGCTGCGACGTGAAGCAATTGGATTTTTAATTTTTTTTTCTCCCCCCCCCCCACGCGGTTTAGGGTTAATGAGAACCGACTGGCAGGAACCTTCTTGTAGGAAGGTGTGGATTTCAATATGGGCAATTACGCGCCATTTCAAGCCAAATGTGCCAAATTTGCATGCTGTGAAAAGGGCGAGCCACAGTCGCACAAGTGTATGAAAAGTGCCCTAAATTGGAGCAAACATCAAGACGTGCAGAAACGCATCCCCGCCGTAACTGATTGTGCGATTGTAGGGGTGGGTGGCGGGGGGGTGGGGCGAGCTCGAAACGCAGGCGGCAATTAAACGCGCTTCTTCTGCGCCCCAAAGAATTGGCAGGTTATTATGCGGGCCAAGTGTCAGCACATTGAGAAGCGGCACGGGTGACGGATGGATGGAGGGCGGCGTCATTTGCAGCAAAATGTGCTCAAATATGGACAGATGTCTTCTTCATACATGGCTGTCAATTGGGCTGGGAGAGGAAGGATAGAAGGATGGATGGATGGCCTCCTCTAAGAGACAGCACTTCCTGCCCCGAGTACTGAGAGGGCACGAGAGGAAGAGGCTAAGGGGAATGGGAAGGGGGGGGGGGGGGGTTGGGCTCTCAGTGGGGGGAGACTTCCCTGAAACACCAGTTGATGGGTTTCTCGCACAAAAGCTGGAGTGACGCAGTCTGCGCTGCTGCAGAACAGCCTGGTCTCTGTCTGGATTAGACCCTGCCGCCGCGCACAAAGGGGAGCTCGAGTAAACGGTCCATGAATGTTGATTAATTGATGCCATTTTTCTGCGCCGTGTCATGGAGATCGAGAGGGGCCGCGGAGCCCCGGCGAGAGCTCGGGTCCACGGCGACGTCGGCTTTCCGTCCAAATGTTACACAAGCGCAGAACTGCCAGCAGCACTCACACTGTCTATTGAAACAGAAGCATATATATATATATATATATATATATGTTTATGTATATATATATATATATATAAATATATATATGCCAGTGAGAATACAGAATATGTATGTATTATAGATGCTGTAGTATAGATGCTTTTGTAAACTAATGCTGAAATTAGAAGCACTGATTCAGCTGCTAAAATGTATAAAGTGCAGACTGAAATATACTTACTGTGTAGAACACAACTATAAAAGGAGTTCATTTTTACTCTCGATGACATATAATAACCGTTTGAATTATTTGCCATTTGCTCCCCGAGATTTCAATCGATCAGTCAATCAAGATCGCAACCTCGGTACTTTATTCATTCAGTTCAAATACATCAGGAACGGATAAAATAGTAAACGGGGGCCCACTAATATTCTTGGCCATTCTGTATTAGGCGTCCCTCCCCCACTCGAAAGAACTTGAGAACCTTCTTCATCATTAACTGCCGCAGTTTCGACGTGGAGTTAGCTCGCCAACTGTGCCTGCAACCCAAAAACGCAGCTTCCTTTCTGATCCGCCGGTGTGGCCGCGGGGGGCGCGCATGTCATGCGGAGAAAGACCCGACAGTGAGGAGGGGGAATTTTGTGGTTACTGGCGTAAAAGGGTCTGACGTGACATTCAGCGTGACTTGTGCTTCAGGCTGGCTTGACCGCTTCGGAGAAAAGATAGCGAGGGTGGATGACTTCAAATACTTGGGGTCAACAATCCAAACCAGTGGAGAGTGTGGTAAGGAAGTGAAGAAACTGGACAAAGAGTGGTGGCGGAAGGTGTCTGGTGTTCTATGTGACAGAAGAGTCTCCGCTAGGATGAAGGGCAAAGTTTATAAAACAGCGGTGAGGCCGGTACAGATTAGAGACCGTGGCACTCAAGAAAAACCAGGAAGTAGAACTGGAGGTGGCAGAAATGAAGATGTTGAGGTTCTCGCTTGGATAGGATTAGAAATGAGCTCATTAGAGGGACAGCCAAAGTTGGATGTTTTGGAGACAAGGTTAGAGAGAGCAGACGTCGATGGTTTGGACATGTTTAGAGACGAGAGAGTGAGTATATTGGTAGAAGGGTGCTGAGGGTGGAGCTGCCAGGCAAAAGAGCGAGAGGAAGACCAAAGAAAAGGTTGATGGATGTGGTGAGAGAGGAAGATGCACGAGATAGGCTTAGATGGGAAAAGATGACACGCTCGGGCAACCCCTAACGGGATAAGCTGAAAGTAAAAGAAGAAGAAGATTGTAAATGACCGCTCCAGAGAAGCCGTTTTCATGTTCTCCTATACCTATGTATAATGCGCACTAATAATTGTTGAGGGGATAAAATACGCATTACACAGGAGAAATTACGGTACGTAAGATACCTTTGAGTTCAGCCTTAGGTTAGCCTTATGCTTTATTGCACGGGACAAGCCGAAAGGAAAAGAAGAAGAAGAATATATGTACTTTGGTAAAGTTATGGCTAGATCTCACTTGGTATTCTGAAACGTCAACTTTATTGTGAAACCTCGAGCGTGCGTCTGCAGTTCAACTTTCAAATATCAGCAAAACTAGTGGCCAACGGGTGGCCGCTCATGAAAACTAGTTTCACTATCCCGCACAGCGCGCGTTAGTTCAGTGGCGTTCAGCCGCGTCGCTCGGTGGGCGGCGTGCCTTAATCCCCTTGGCTTCAATCCGTGCGAGCGTTTGCCAGTAAACAAAGTTCCAAGAGCCGGCCGGGTCAAGCCGGAATCCTTTGACTCCCGACGGCGCTCAGGTGGCCGAGGCCCGCGGGGGAGGTTCCCACGATGGCGTTTCAGGGGTACAGGTGCGCCGGGAGAATGAGGGTGGCCCAGGGCAGGGAGGGGCCAAGCACTGGCCCGTAGCCCACCTCAATGGAGGGATCCCAGGGCCCGGCTCAATAGGTCGGGTTCCACTTGATGGGGAGAGAAAGAAGCGTTTTAGCCACTGCCCAGCAGGAAAGATCTGGTTGTGGGAGACCTCTTTCAGGACTCAGTGTTTGTCTGAAGGCTGTCACAGCAGATGAGTACTCAGCAAACAGCGTGAACAAGGATTTGAACCAGAAAACCAACAGAGCCTTGACAATATTGTGATTGGGCCTTGTCTCCTTAGAGGGGGCTGAAAGCTGAATTGAGAGCAGGAACAAGTGCACATTCAGAGCGGGGGCCGAGTCGCCTTTGGGGCATGTTTTATGGTTTTTGACGACTGTATGCGGCGGATAAAGCAAAGTCATGTTAATTTCCCCCCCCCCCCCCCCCCCTTCCACTTTCTTGCACCTGAAAAGACGCTGACAACAAAGACGCGCAAAGTCAAACGTGAATGAGACCTCGGCCGTCTCCCGACCCAGGATGGGCGACACCTTGTAAAATTGCCGAGTTTGTTTATGCTGTTGTGGACAACAACAACAAAAAACTCCCCTAATGAATCCAATTTGGACGCCGCATTCCAGATAAGTGGAATTGCCCACGCCGCCTCAGATGTAGTTCGAGTCCGGGTGAGGTGGTCTTCACTTCAAATGCATTGTCATTGCGCATGTTTACACAGCCGCAGTGACTGATGTGGACACTCATACACGTTGGCTTTTGGCACCTGTTTTTCGCGCCGAGAAGGATTAGCGAAGCACGTCTGATTCATGCCCAACAGGCACTTTTATGATCTTTTATTATTCTGCACGACACAATACACAGGATGTATTTATGTGAAATTTACTATATAGTACACCGGCGTGTCTAATGAGTCTGACGTTCAAAGTTGCAGTTGTCCGTCGATTATTCAAATAACCTCCGGGCTGTGACCGCCTTTTTTTCATTGGCATTTTCGCTTGCTTGTGACGGTTATGATACAGTTATAAACCGTTATGTTTGAGCGCTATTAACTCTGCCTGGCAACAGATGATCACGCCACCATAGTGTATTATTGAAAAAATGCTTGGTATACAAATGTGCAGTCACACACGTCAATCTGGCGCGCTTTTAATATTTTCAGTGCTCGCGTGCAGCTGTGAGCTACTTATATGCACGTAAATACTATTCGCTAGCAGGTCTGTGGTGTTATTATTATGATTTGGTGAACAGATGCATATTGTAATCAGTAAATCAACAAATGCAATCTTACACTTTTAGTATCAATTTTTTTTTTTTTTTTGCCTTTAGTTCCCCGCAAAGGTCGGCAAATACGCAAATTTTGCGAATCCTGAACCGTGGCTATGCTAACATCTTACACGTTTGTCATTTTGTATTAAATTTAACAAAAAAAAAACATGCAGATGTTTTCAGCTAATAACAGCCACTTGGCTCCGCCCCCAAAATTGGCTAATGAGCAAATTTTGCAAATGCCGAACTGCCGATATGCAAACTGCTTTTGTATCAAAAATATACAAGGGCGGCACGGTGGACTCAGCTGGTAAAGCGTTGGCCTCACAGTTCTGAGGACCTGGGTTCGATCCAAGCCCCACCTTTGTGGAGTTTGCACGTTGTCCCCGTTCCTGCGTGGGTTTTCTCCGGGCACTCCGGTTTCCTCCCACATCCCCAAAACATGCAACATTAATTGGACATTCTAAATTGCCCATAGGTGTGATTGTGACTGTGGCTGTTTGCCTCCATGTGCCCTCAACCGATCCTCCCCGTTGACGGCTGGGATAGGCTCCAGCACTCCCCGCGACCCTGGTGAGGATAAGCGGCAAAGAAGATGGATGCATGGATAAAATATACAATTTTGTACCTAAGTTTTTTTTTAATTGAATAATGGAGTTGTTCCACCCCCAAAAATCTGCAAAATTCTCTGGATGTTAAGATGAGTGGTTGATTATTTTGTTTTGTCGACTCAATTGCACATTGAACACGTTATTTGCCGTAGATGAAATTAATAAAAAGCAACAGGTGGATAACAGAGCGAAGTGGGAGCCCGATGAAAGCAGATTACGCCGCAAGCGAAGCAATTTGGGACTTTTTGTTTCGGCTCTGGCTCGGTATACGTTTACGGAGCTATTTATCCGTTTGTTGTCGAATGAGCGGCGTGCACAAAGGGCAATGTTGTCTCTCGGAGGAGTTGGGGTAACTTTGAAGGCTTTTGAAGAAAGGGGGTGGGGGCGGCGGCGGCGGGGGGCTTGTGATGGAATGGGCCGGGAAGGACTGTGACTTCTCCATTGAGAGTGCGGTGGCACGCTGGATTAGCTTGATTTGCCTGTGAATGGGCTCCGTCCATTATTCTTGTTAGGGAGCTGTCACATCGAATTGAGAAAGTGAAAACGTCCTTTTATCAACCTTTTCCAAGTGAAACTGAACAGGCAATCAATAACTGAATTCAGCCTCGGAGGGGGAAAGTCAAGCAGAATGATATGGGCCCGTTATAAAAGGGCTGTTTGTCAAATCGCTAATGGGAAAAAAAGCGGATAAACTGATGTCATTTTTTTCATTTTTTTTTTTTATCCAGGCGCAGATGCTTTTCAGTTATTGAGTTTAGCACCTAAATGCCACAAATCCTTTTAGACTATTTAGATCACTTAGAAAGTTGATTTTAGTTACAATTATAGTCAGGTGACTTGATGTATGTTAGTGGGTCATATTAACGTAATAACTAAGCATTTTAAAATTGGTGTTGAAATTAAAATGAACCTTTATTTGGTCCGACTATCTGTTTTGTTTTTTTTTTACTCAATTTAATGTTATACTCAACAGACGATATTGCAGCGATGACGTGAATTTATGTTAAAACAGTATACTGTAATAGCATAGTAACTACATTTTCATTTTATTTATATTTGCCATATTGCTGCAATAAAATCCAAATCAGCTTTTATGAGTAGCGTGAAATTATTTTGTAATTTTGAGTCCAATTCCTATTTTCTGTTTAACCCAACACCCTATATTGCAAAGATAACATAAATGTATGTAATTTGTAATAAAATATTAGGTAAGATCTATTTTGGCATAATCACTGCACTAAATATGAACTCAACCTTTAATTTGTCTAAAATTTTGATTCTTTATTCAATTTTTATTTTCTGCTTAACTCCACAGGCTATATTGCTGAGATGCAATCATTTTGATATCATAACATAAATATGAAGCATTGTTTGGATTTTTCCTTCAATGAACTTCAAAAATCAACCTTTCTAAATTGTCATGGAAGATTCGTGCACTTTGATTTTTTGCCATTTCATTTTTATCTCAAACCCAATCATCTTGTGGCTAAAAATGAAACGTTTTTTTTTTTTTTTTTACTACATGAAACCAAAGCCCGAAAACTTTTATTCCAAAAGCTAGAAATTACTTTTCGATTCTGTCAGCTAAGTATTAAATGTCACTTGTATTTTAACTCCATTTTCATGACATGACGATGATGATGATAATGATGATGCTCATTTTGCAAAAGGCTCAATAAAATCCCAGCCAACAATTTGGGCCGGCTCCCCCCTTTTTTTTTTTTTTTTTTTTTTTTCCTCGGGTGCAAAACACCATATTGTTTTGGAGTTTCATTATATTGACCTTATTGTGTCTTTGTGCTTGTACTGACACCAAGATAATGCCTGAATACGGAGGGAATTATGCTCCGTATAAATAGATCCCATCATGGAGGATCGCTTCAATTATCCCACTACACATTGACAACATGCAGAGAATAATTATAAAATAATAAAAAAAAAAAACTAAAGCTTTAATCCAAACTGCTCTCAAGGCGCTCTTCAAACATTGTTTGGGGTTTTGTTGGCGGGTCGTACGAACATCACGGCCATCAATGGAATTAAAGAAACGAAATACAAATCAGCTGATGCATTAACCACTTTTACACAATGCCTAAAATATGGTTTCAAACCACTGGTAGTATTAATTTTTTTGCAATTTCCTCTCAGATTCTTCAAAATATTCCACAATTCGTCTTCCGTATTCTCATTAAGAAAGCAAATGCACGTAAGCGATGGGCTCCGGCTGCAAATTTAAATCATTCATCAATAAAATTTCCTTCTGGTTTTCACGCCGCGTGAAGAAAATGAGACGGATCATTTGGCCTCATCAATCAACTGGTAATTGACGTCCTCAGCGTTACACACTTAATTGAGCACCTTGATTGTTGCCCGTCATCATTCCCGGAGTATCCTGATGCATTACCTTACATTAGCGCGATCCATTTCGTCACCTCAAATCTAGCGGGTTCCTTCTTTATTTGTCACGATTTTGAAACTGTCATAAAAATAAACTGCAAATGTGCTGAGATTTTTTTTATTTTTATTGCGCATGTAATTTTCACATATCCATCTAATGTGCAAAAACAGTGTGCAGTCAAAATTAGAACACAGAGGAACAGCCAATGTTCATTTATCCTACTCTAGATTTTTTGTTTTTTGTTTTTACTGAATATTAAAATTAAAGAGATTCCACATGATGAGGGAAAAAGATCACTTTTACTTTTATTTTGTTGCCAGTACACGTACACAAACATCCAACCATATCTGTTGCAGTATTGCGACTGACCTGTGAGAGGCAGTGTGGGACCACAAGACATCCTGAAAGAATAGTAGTAGAAGAAGAAATAGAAGAGCTTTGCTGCTAGCTTGTCTGGTAAGTCCAATGCACTTGCAAATATGTCACCAAATCCTAAAGGTTTGCTAACTTTGTTTTTCAAATTTGGCCCGATTATCTGTATGGTTGTACACTACGTATCGATTATTGAACATGACAATTTTTCCAGCAGATCAGGAAGGAAGAAAAAACACACGCCATACCGATGGCTAATATTTCTGTATAACTTCTTTCCTGCCATGCAACAATTGAGGCTTTGCTGATGTTGGATAGTTTTATAAATCATTTGCTATAATGGGAAAATAACACAGAAAAATGGAATTTTAATCACAAGCTGGGCCTGCTTTTCCTTGTCGGTGTCCCCCGCTTCCAATCCATCCAGTCGTGACCTGGGCTCAACTTGAAGCCCCCTGAGGCAAGGAAAGATGTTGCAAGGGCCACACGCGTTAATAAAGACGTTCTCACGTTGCTGTTGGCGGATAGGTGTAAGGTGGCAGTAGCGTGAGTGTGTGTGTGTGTGTCTGAGTGCGAGGCCGGGTCGGGTGGTCCTTAATTGAGTTACTAGATGATTGCCGTTTCCCCACATTCCTGCCCTGAGCTAACGTGAGGGTTTAAAAGAAGAAGACGGGGGAAAAAAAAAAAAGCACCCAGTTCCGACTCCTGAGTGCAGCTGCGAGGCAATTATCATCAAGCATGCACGCATCTGTGTACAAACAATTCAACAGCTGCCACCCTTTGCTGTGTGCGTGCATGCGTGGATGCGTGCATGTGTGCGTGTGCGCGTGTGCAGATAGAAACCACAGGTCCACCTGGAGGCCCATCTTTGACACATCACGTCACAGTCGAGAATGAGCCGTGACACACCGCACACGTTCGGCCCGGATAGCTGGTGGCGGTAGCGGGTTACATACGGACAAGCCTTCAATTGATGCTTTCTGTGCAATTCTTTGACGTGCGCGCACTCCTTAGCCAAGCCCCCCCCCCCCCCAAAAAAAAAAAAACCCTACACCACCCACTTAACCCAATTCTTTGCACAAACCGACTCCTAAGGGATAATGATTATTAGTTTCTGCGCCGTCAAGCAGATATTTTTTTGCCGTTGTTAGTTAACTTCAATCCTTAATCATGTTTGGGAAAAAAATTAGTTGCTGAATCATTTGGCCACCAGGAGACGCTATAACAAATATAGACATATGTCACGCATTCACAAAGCTCGGAAGACTGTTGCAACTAAGCTGCAGTAACGTGAGTTGTTTTATGCAGAGGATAAAGAATCTGCTTCTGGATGTTGTGTGCGATGTGTTGCTACGTATTGTGATCAAATGTAAGTTCTTTAAAAGTTTATAACATGCACATTTAATTATCTGCATTATGTGTTTTAGACAAACGTTGATTCTTTTCTTACTGCAAAATTGCTGCTCGTTGGGAAGTTTCTTGCCGCCATCTATTGCTTATGCTCTAATTTTTGCTCATAACACAAGACAAAAAAAAAATCACTTGAGAAATTTGTAAGTTGGCTCACACAAAAATTGAGGTACCGCTGTATTTACCAAATGTCAGAGCACAAACAATAACAAAAATGAATACACTTTTATTGTGTCTTCTGCCATCTAGTGGGAGTGCATATCACTGCTTTGCACGTCACGATATGTTGCTGCCATAAATAGATGAACAAAGATGCATTATTTGTAGCAAATCAGTGATCATTTTCAGACTAGATACCGTGTTGGTGAGATTATATAATTTCGCGTGCAACACCCGATGATCTCGCACAACACACTGGTTGGAAATCGCTGGTTTAATCAAGTTTAATGTCGGTAGAAAGTCATAAATTATTATTATTATTTGCCGAAAACAAGAAAAAAAAATCAGCAAATATGTTGTTATATTTTGCATTGTTTTGACTTAAAAATGACTTGATGAACAATAGAATGACTATTTTCAACAATGTCAGATTCCTTATTTTCAGATTATTACACTTTTTAAGTCTGGGAAAAATGCTTTTATTCTTTAAAAAAAAAGAAAATATTTTGGATTAAAAAAATGTGGCTCTTGTTATTGGGGAAAAAAGGACTTTATACTGGTAAAAATAAATCTTTTGGTTTGAAAAATTAGATGATATGACAATGTGCTGATATTTTTGAATTATATCCGTTTTTAACTAATTCCACAGTAAAAATAGGATGGATTAATTGGTTTATTATGTTTGTATTTATGGTGCCCGTATGTAGTTATGTACTTTTGAAAATGATACAATGCAATAATTGATTGCAAATGATCCCGCACCCCCACCCCAAGCTACGGCTCGCAGCCCCTCGGACCCGAGTTTGAGACGCGCTGCCCAAAGTGACCACAAGTAGGAGCGGGCGGCTGAGCGTGAGCGGCTTCATTTGTGAGACGAGTGTGACGGGTGAGGGTCCACTGAAGGATGACTTTATGGCAGCGAGGGGACAGTTTCAGGGCTCGAAAAGGAGGAGGAGTTGCCGGGGGCCGGCGGTGGTGGTGGTGCGGGGGAGCTGTCAGCTCTGAGGGGGCTTGGCGGAGGAGCCAGCGGGAGGCCGGCTTGGCCCCTAGGATGCCTCGTCGCCACGGCAAAGCCCTGGAATGCGCCGGCACACAATAAGCTCCCGGGGCTCAGAGGGCACTCCGATTTGATAACCACATTAAAGTCCCGGCAACATCTGCTGGGGTGCGGGAGAAAGGCCGAGTGGCAGGCTTTAACCCCCCGAAACTGGGATCATTAACCCTCAGCCCTGTGAGAGAAGGGGGACAACGGCTCTCTTATTTGTCAGCCGCCCCGCACAGGCCTGCGGGGGCTAATATTTTACTAAAAACAGCGTGAGAAGAGAAGCGGCCGTGGGCGCCACGGAGAGGCCTCCTCGACGCTTTACATACGCACATTAGCGGCGAAGCGCAGCGTTAAATGCGTGTTGAAACGCACAACGTAAACATTTGCCCGGTAAGCAGAGGCTCCGCGTGACTCCGGCGTATGACTTATAAGATACAATGGTACCTGGACTTCAGTGTGACCCAAGATACCCCACCTCCTTCACTCAGTTCATTTTGTTTTATTTTATTTTTTGCCTTGACTTGCAAGCATAAATTTGACATACGAGTGCTACGTGGTGGCAGATAACCTCAAAACAGGAAACCGTTTGGCAGATCGTGAACAGCGCTTTAAAAACAGAGCCCTCAGGCTGTTTATTGCCACTCTCGGGTGAAGTTTATTGTCAAACTAAACATGAAACAAAGACAATTACACATTGTGTATTTACAACAACCTCGCTGCCTTTGGAAAGTTTGCCAGCTTCATGCTAACAACCAGAACCCCCATAGGTTAGCTAACTGAACCAGCATTGATGTCACGTTGTTATTAGCCCTGAGAACAAATATTTGATCACAAATAGTCCAGCAAGATATGAAGAAATCATATATCAATAATCACAGACTTATTTTAATCCTCTGCAAAGAACTAACGTCACTGCAACTAGCGAAGTGTTGTGACCGTCTTCTTCGTGTCCGGCACTATGTCTGTATTATCCTCCGCCCCGATGGCCAGTTTTTGCACACTTGAGGGGGCTGCGCAGTAAAACAAAGGACACTTGACATCAACAACTGAATGAAACAAGTGGACTTTGAGTTTGGCTGGAAAGTGTCCAGGGATGGGGCATAACGGACGGCATAGGTCCTCAGGCAGGTACAGGGTGTAGCGACGAGACTCGTGTTGGAAGATGGCGTGTATGTAAAAAGGAGCATTGAAGGACTTAGAGTGTAGGTAAGGAGAAGGATTTTGTTGGTGACCAAGATGGATGAGTTCGGAAGTGATGTTCTGCAAGGGCTTGGTGCGAGTGAAGACCCTAGCAGCTGAAATCTGGCCTTACAGGAGACTGTCCAGGGTTAAGGATCTGGAAGTATTTTTGATTTGGTGAAAAGGCAGATTTGTTTAATGGATTTGATGTGGGAATGGAAGAAGAGAGTGGAGTCCATGATGACAGACTTTGGACTTTGGAGAATGGAGAGATGGAACAGCCATCTTTGTCAAGGAGGAGATCTTCAATGTTCTGTAGCGGTACTGTGCGAGCCTCAACCGTGCTCTCGGTCTTGTTGCTGTTAGGTTTGAGAAAGTTTGAGGGCATCCAAATTTTCATTTCACAGAAGCAGTTGACAACGGACTGGGGGAAGCTAAATAGATGGTTGTCAGGGAGGAGATCTTCAATCCTCCGTAGCAGTACTGTGCGAGCCACAACCGTGTTGCTGTTAGCTTTGAGAAAGTTTCAGGGCATCCAGGTTTTCATCTCTCAGATGCTTCTGTGAAATGAAAACCTGGATGACAATGGACTGGGGGGGAAGGTCGATACTGTAGATAGTTTAGTGGCAAAGTATAGCTGAGTGTCAGCAGGACACCAGTGGAGGTTTGGGCCATGGTAGTGGATTATACATTCAGGTGGAAGGATATAAACAGTCAGGAGGAGGAGTCCAAGCACAGAGCCTTGGGGGACACCATGGTGTAGGCGCACACATGATGACAGTTGCTGCACATGCACCCCAGCAGAAGTGGATGTCTAGCCATCAATAAAGACAAAATACTGTCAGTGGAAGACGAAGGATGTGAACCAGAAGAGAGCCGGGCCGCGGATTTCTATGTTCTAACACGGTCCTTGAAGGCCTCAAAATGCAAAGTGAGGCTGGTTATTGGTCATTGACGTGCGTGTGATCATGCACACATACCTTAATGTCGCAAAACTGCAATATATTCCGACCTAAATTTATGTGGACATGCACTACTTTTGCCCACTTCAATTTCTGAAAATGTCAAACCGATCGCCCCGGTATTTTGGACATTATGGACGTCAAACGTCAACATTTTCTTCCTCTTATACAGAAAACGACTTAATTGCTTAATATGGCCAAAAATGAGGGCCATCACCACTAATATTTATTTGGACATCTTTACTGATGCCCACTAAAAAAAACATCTGAAAATATCAGAACCACCTCAATAATTTGGATTGTTTGGAGGTTAAAGTGTTTTCCTCTTGGCGTTTGCGTGCCACCGGCTATACATTACCGTAATCCCCCGCCTACAGAGCGCACCTGGTTATAAGCCTCACCCAGTACATTTGTCAAGGAAATACCATTTGGTACACACATACCCCAGCAGCTGTGTAAAAGTCGCAAGTCCCCACATTGAAACCGACATTTAAACACGAGACATTTACAAAGACGATACAGAGAGAGTTTAATGCTTTTAAAAAAAAAAAAAAACATACCGGTAAAAGTCACTGAGACACGGCAGTAACACTCTAGCGCAGCGCTAACAGGGCCGAGCCGGTAAAAGTCACTTCCTCGGCACATGCATTCCACCGGTGTCACTTTTACCTTTTTCTGCTCGAGTGGCAGTTAGAAAAAATGCACAAATTAGCCGCATCACCGCATAAGTCGCAGGGTTGAAAGCGTGTGCAAAAAGTCGCGGCTTATTGGCCGGAAATTACGGTATATTTGTTTTTTTAAAAATGTATAAACTGGGGTATATCAGCAGCTTCCAGGTGAATTAGTCACCACGTTTTTTTGAAGACGTCTACAGGAAATATAGCGCAAAGCAATATTTTGGTCTCCCAGTCGCCATGATTGATCCGTCTCGGCATTCTCGACGATGGATTATTGCCACGGTTCTCCAGCCTTGCGGGCGTTTGACACGTCTCGTGTTGCCAAATTTGGTTCCCGCGCAGAGAGGAAGGACATTTTTGCATGCCCGCCGTGTTGCGTGGTGGTCCTGTTGTCTTCTGACTTGTTAATGCGAGATGAAAGATGGCGAAATAACAGGTGTTCCGTGATAAAGGGACACCTTTCAGGCTTGCAGGATGTTCTGGTGCACTGTGGGTCAGCGCCAAGCCTCATCCACCTCCACAGGTTTCAAAGCGGAGGCCACCTCTCTGTAATGAATAATTAGGGAAACAAAGGCTCGGGGGGGGGGGGGGGTGGAGTGGCCGAGGGAGGAGGCAGGGATGAGGGCGAGGATGCGGCTACAACAGATGTGGTGAGGAGATGAGGTTTTTTTTTTTTTTTTTTTTTTGGCCCCCCAGTGCCCCCCGCCATGCGTCATAGAAAACATCATCCAAAATGTATTCCCTGGAGATGAGGGCCTGCAGGAGGTACCCCACCCCCCACCCACCCCCAATGCACGAGGTCCTCAAGTGCCTCCGCACAAGTAATCCCATTCACTGCAGCTCATTCCATGGGCAATTAAGTGCTGGGATGGAGGTGGGTGGTGTAGCGGGGTGGGGGGCCCACGGCTAGCTAAGGAGTGTGCGCGTGTAAGTATATTGGACGGGGTAGGCTCGGGTACTCCCGGGACCCTTGTGAGGATAAGCGGTTTGGAAAATGGACACCTCGGGAGTAACTGACGGAATCGTCCCGCGGAGTGCAGGGTTCGGCAACTAGTTTTGCCGTCATTGAAAATTGCAATCACTGGTGCCGTCAATCCAATATATACTTTATACGTGTGTACCGTGTAATATTTTACTTGTATCTGTGGCAAGACAGCAAAGCTTGTTGTTCCATGGGTGCAGTCGTTAAATGGGACAATAGATGGGCTCCTTTTCTGTCGCCGTATTCCTCTCTCACTGACCGTCCACTTGTTCCTTGACAATCATGCCATGTGCCAGGGAGGCGTCCGGGGGGTATCCGGATCAGATACCCCAGCAGCCACCTCATCTGGCTCCTCTTGGAGGAAACTTATTTCAGCCGCTTGTATCCGGGATCTTGTTCTTTCGGTCAAGACCCACAGCTCATGCCCATAGGTGAGGGTAGGAACGTAGATCGAGTAAAAATGATTTTTTACTTTTTACATCTCAGCATTTCTACTTTGTAACTTGAGTTGTTGCTACGACTTTCGGCTTGTCTCACTTCACTCAAGTCAGTATTTATTTCTCACCCAGTTGTATTTATTCTACTTTACATCGCTGATTGTACTTCTACTTGAGCACAAAGCGTAAGTGCCTTTGCCACCTATTCAGTCGCATTTTAAGTATCGAAACCCTCAGCGATTCCAATTCTGCCCGGACCGCTCCAGCAGCTCGTCAAGCAGGCCGCCCCCCCCCCCACCACCTCCGCGGCTCCTTCACCTGGGCCGGGTCTCTATGGACACCTGCCTCTCCTTAATGAAGATCCATGGCTTCATTTCCATTTCTGGAGTCATATCAGAGACGACCGAGCACAAAACAGGCCTGTTTCGGAGGAGGCCCGCGGAGCCGGATAGAATGACACGGCTAAGTGCTGTGGGCAGAGCGGGACAGCTGCGGAGCTTGAAAAATAGGATTTTGGTCCCGGGCTTCTGAAGTGGGGGGGGGGGGTGCTGGGATGGAGAGGACTTGATGTTTGGATTGGCCACAATGGAGGCCGTGCGCTTCCTCGGTAGCTCCTTGGCACTAATGAGGCTTTCCGCAGGGGCCCGAGGAGAACTCTGGGGGACACCTCGCGAGCAGGCAGGCCGCACTCGTGCCCTCTTATGTGCACAACAACAGCCGTGCCATCCCTCGGCCATATTGTACGGCGCGGACAATGTGGCGCAGATGTTCGGGCTCACACAGCCTCGTCGAGACCAGGCCTTGTCAAATTCTTTCCATCGTGGAGAGGGGGTGCGGGGGGTGTTTTCCGATGGCTCATAATGCTAATGCAAATTGAACATAACTACTGTGCGTCAACTAAAGTATTTATTAAGTATTCAGTACTTACTACAAAAAATACATTTCAAAAAGGCAAACACAAAATTATCACAATCCAAAAAATACAGATTTAAAGTAACAAAAAATAACAACTGATGAGTAAAAGAAACATGACATATGACAATAAAGCACCAACACAGACTGAATGAAGGCAGGAAGTTAAATATAAACAAAATGACAGGACAACGAGGCACACGTGGACAAGACACGAGTAAGTGACGGGAACAGGCGGAAAGGAAAACCCAAGGCCCAAGACAAGCCCATCAACGCTGCGGGGAAAATATGACGAGACATTCAACAAAAATAACTTCATCCCATGAAAATAAAGTCAACAAAAACACGACTCATGGGGCTTTAATAAGATGCGTTTTATTCAATAAAACAATTGCCACGTGATTCCGTACTGTATATGCCATATTAAGAAGTTGTTACAATAATGCGTATATTTTACTGAGAAAAAAAGTTGTAACCTTGTCACAACAACGAAGACATATGTTGTCGGTATCAATAAAAAAAAAAATCATAATTCTCCTATATTTTTCCAAGTTGTGATAATATGACCAGCAAAAGTTTCATTTTAACATTATTATTTTAACAAGTGAATTTGAAAAAATACAACTTCATTCCTCATAGTAGCGAGCTGCAACCATCATAAAAGCAATCGTTTTATGATTGGTATTGTCTTGACACCCTAACCTGGATTTGGAGCCCTAACCCTGTCTTCGGCCCACGTTTTTCAAACCCTAAACTTGGCTCGAAAAATAACAATCTAGATATTCAACTTCAAGCCTTTGCGCTGTCATTTAAGCCTTCACATCTCTAATAATGAAAATATGTCAACCCCCCGGCCCGCCCCCGAACATACTCCCCAAATGCCCCCACCCCCGACTCACTCCATCCAGTTAGCCTTGTGTGTGCGTGTGTCTTTCAATACAGTGGTTGAGACTGTGCTTGTTAACACGTTCTAGCTCACCGACTTTTCTCACTGCCACCCTGGGGAGGTAAACTGTGTGTGTCTGTGTGTGTGTGTGCGCGAGTGCGTGCGTGCGTGTGTGCGTGTGTGAGGGCGCATGCATGTGTGTGTGTGTGTCAAACCAGGTGAGGAGGAGAAGGAAAAGTAAACACGGGAACACTATCTTCTGACCAAGTGAACTCTTCTTATTATTATTTATTTATTTATTTATTTATTTTTACAGATTTGGACATTTCCAATAATTTGAAAGAAAGACGTGTTTGTAAACTACAGTGTTTCCGAGGTCTTAGGACAGGGGCGTCAAACTCCGCATTGTAGTTCCGGCTTCCCTCAGAGAGAAGAGAAAAATATGTTATCATCAATTCATGAACTAGTTTTGGAATCAGAAATCAAGGGCAATGTGTTTTTCAATTGGTGACAAAAATGCTTGCAATATCTCAACGTCATCGTTTATGATGACATTTTGAAATTTCGGTGCAGATTTTGCAAGAGTTATGAAAATTGACACTCTAGATTTGGCTCCGCGGGCCACATAAAATCATTTAGTGGGCCAAATCTGGGCCCCGGGCCTGAGTTTGACACGTGTGTCCTAGGATGTATTTGAGGCGGTTTCTTGAAAAGTGAAGACGAGTCCAAAAATTGGAGAAAAATCAGACAGGCCGCGAGCTACGGCGGCCGTCCCTCGGGGCTCACTCGTGGTCTGCCACCGGGCTCCGGGGGCCTTTGTTTAGGCGCTTATGTCCCGCGGGTCGGCCTCCGAGGGGTCAGACTCCGCGTCATTCCGTCCGGAGAACCATCCGAATATTCAACGTTATTGACAGCCACAGTTTCAAATCTGTACGGACGTATTCCTCCGTCTTCCCGATCAACCGATACTTCTATTTCTTCATCAGGTGAGGATAAATCCAAGAAATCGGCGCTTTGTAGGAACGTAAGCGAACCTCAGTTTGAGCACAGGACGCGTCACATCCACGCGCCCATGAAAATTCGTAATTGCTGATGTAAATATCCTCAACACAACTCGATATCTGATGATCTGATATCGGCACGTTGGATCATCTGGTAAAGAATTGGCCTCATAGTTCTGAGATCACGGGTTCAATCCCGGACTCGCCTGTGCGGAGTTTGTATGTTCTCCTGCGTGGGTTTCCTCCGGGTACTCCGGTTTCCTCCCACATCCCAAAAACACGCAACATTAATTGGACACTCTAAATTGCCCCTAGGTGTGATTGTGAGTGTGGCTGTGCCCTGCGATTGGCTGGCAACCAGTTCATGGTGTACCCTACCTCCTGCCCGTTGACAGATTGGATAGGTACCAACCCTCCCATGACCCTTGTGAGGATAAGCAGTAAAGAAAATGGATGGATGGCTGAATATGATGACGATGTCTCAGAGCACACCACTGTGCGGCACAGTCATTGGGAATCATTGCTGCACTGCACATCAGTGGTTCCCAAAATGATGTCTGCACAACAATAATTTTATAACAGTTATATAAGATATAATACCAATTTGAATGATGCGGCGTTTGGTCGCTCACTTTTGATGACCTGGAAAGAAGGACGGACATTGACAACCGCTATGACATAAGACCCACTTAGTTAGAGTTTACAGACCTGCTTGTGCGTAGGGGTGGAGTCTGATGTTGTTGGGTTGGGTGGGGTCAGGAGAGGTGGGGGGGGGGGGTGTTGTCATCTAGGTGTGCACGGTGTCATTTTGCAGGCCCCTCTGCACTCACCTGGAACTGAGCACTTCCCCTCCCCAAGTCTTATCAGTTCCCAGAGGAAATGCCTGCTCCAGGTAAACACGACCCTTTGACCCCCGTCGGCCATCCACTCTCGACATGTCTCCGATCCAGATTAGCTCTGCCGCGTGCCTTAACCTTCCAGGACGGAGGGACGGTCAGGGCCCGGACCGCGGTCCGACCTGCATGGATTTTGGAAACCTCCTCCTCCTCCTTCATCCCTCTCTCTCTCAAGCGTAATCTTATCAGGTGTAACCAAATATCTCCCCTCATCCCAGCAAAGGTGTCTCCGGGCCTGTTTGCCTTGTCTCACCGAGTGATTTATTTGCGCCAACGGAGTATAAATGACACCGCGATGCTCTTCGTGTTTTGTGGTTTTCAAAGCGATCGCATTCAAGAGTGATTGCTCTTAAAATTGACTTTTAATGACTCGAAGCACAATTAATAGTTGAAACAGTGGCGGCGATGCTCGATCTATTTTTAATGTGGCTCGCTCGATGAAAAATGACGTGATCCTTCACAGGCCTAAATGCCCCCCGAGCCCGTGCTTTTGATGCGATTTCGTACAGCTTTAAAATGCACACTGGCATCATGAATGGTTGCCAAGAGTGACTTATGAGAAACATCCCATAATGTTACCTATATGAATGACAACCCTACTTTGAGACCTGTAACCCTTGTTTGGAACTAGAACTTTAGAACGCATTAAACACCAAACAAAGCTCAAAACCCTCATTTGGAAGACTAACTCCGGTTTAAAATCCTAACCCTAATTTGAAACCGTCACCTAGACCTGGAACCCTGTTTTTAAATCTTGGCTGTGTCTCAAAACCAATGAAATAGTCCTTTAGAACCATAACCCAGACTTGAAATCCCAGCTCTAGCTTTCTACTCTGTCCCGCAACCGTCAGAGCTTTAATTGTCGAAGTGATGTGACATGCGTTCCCGCTGCCAGCGTGACCCCATGAGTGGGCGAAAGTAGGCGGGGATGGCGGGAGGGGATCCGGGGCGGCAGGGGGGGGGGCTCCTAGTTCCCGGAAAGAAGAGCGTCACCCAGGGGACATCTGGCCCCCGTTAGAAAGAGGCAAAATTCCCACAACCCTCACAGGTCTGCCGCCAAGAACTGAACAGCACAGGAGGGTTGCGGCACCCAACGCCCCCACCCCGTCCCTCCGCCCCTCAATAACACCACAGGGTCAGGGTTGCTCCTCAACCCCCCCTGCGTACATCCAAGCCGCCCCCGATTCCCAACTCCTTCCTTAAACCGTCACCTGAGCCGCGCAGGTTTATTTGGATGGCGCAATTCCTACGCAAGGCAAACCCAAAGTGCAGGAAATACCGCCCCAAAAAAAAAAGACGAGAATCGAGTTACTGTCACGATGATCACAAATCAGTAAAATGACAAAATTAAAGCAAAGTATTGAAAACAGGAAGAAAGATAAAAATCTGCAGTTCATAGGCCGGCTTTAAATGTCCTGACAATTTGATCTCAGGTGTTCAGGAAGTGAGAAGCGTGGAAGCGCAATCCTGCGTCACTTTGTTTGCTTCTGGTAACCCTCAATAATCCTCGCGCCTGACAAGCGGGGATATAAAGTTTCCCACCGCGACGGCGATGCGCGCCAACCCCGGAGCCCCCCCGGCCGTCTCTGGCGAAGTATCGGCGACCAGGGATGGTGATTTCCGACCGATAAGCCGACCCTCCCCTCGACGGCACCGCGGGGGGAAACCGGAGAGGGTACGAGACATCCTGTGCGACGCGCCTGAAGGAACGCCTCATTGGCCTGAAACAAAGAGCGCACCTTTTGGGGGGGGTGAATAAAAATATCCCGTCAGGACATCTGCGCGTATCGGAATACGGAATCTCGTACGTGGGGATGGACGCTGTGCGCTGACAAGCTAACCCGACCTCTGGGTCACCTCTTCATGGAATTAAAAAAGTGGAAGCCCACCTGTTGAAGGTTCCCCCCCCCCCCAAAGTGGAGGTAAAAATAAAATGAAAATAATGGAGGTGCAAAAGTGCGCACACCCTCTCAAACTCATGTTAAATGGGAGTGCCTGCCACCACCAATTTAAACTGCATCAAATTAAGCCCAGGTAAAGTTCACGTGTTCTAGTAGGCTTTTCGTGACTTTTCCCCCCTTCCCAGCAGTACTATGAATGTTTTGTGCTTACACTTAACAAATATTTCATAATTCCCTACACCTTGACCAAGATCTCAGTTTGAGGTGAAGAAAAACAGGCCCAAAATATCAGGCTGCCACCAATATTGTTCACTCTGGGTGTGGTGCCCTGTTTTGGTGATGACCAAAAAAAAATTGTAACCGTGAATTTGCCCGGGTGACCCCGGACCTTTGAACGGTAGTCTCGCGCGAACCGGCGCTATCATCCTCAATGAAGGTATTTCTCGGCAACAGCGACGACACCGATGCCCTTATCACGTTCTCTGTTTGCCAAGCATTACACTTTTGCTCTCCGTCGGTGACGAGACCCCCGCCTGGATCTCCTCCTCCCCATCATTAGCGGGCAATAGCGCTTCATTAGAGATAAGCGGGGGACAATGGCCGGGGGGTGAAGGTCCGGATCACGCCGGCGTCTTATCTCTCGCCTCATCTGCAGCCCGTGGTGTCTCTGTCAGAGGATGTTGTTTAAGACCAAGTCAAACACTCCGACATCCTGTGACATCACTCCGGCCGACACACACTCGCACTACGCGCATCACTTCCTTATTGCACTTCGCACTTGGCTGGGGAGTGTCCACTGAAGCATGAAAATGTTTGATCTCACGTCACAAAGATGGAAGTAAGTCACGTCGTCGCTGTCTGGTGGAATTCTCGTAATTTTTAGGAAATAAAAAAAGTAATAATAAAAAATAAGTAAAAGATGGCTCAGTTGTTGGTATTATGTCTTACAGCGCTACAATAAACTGTTGTGTATCGACATTAACACAACACTCCTCCAAAATTGTGTTTAATGACGTTTTTATGCCTCAAAATTGCACTAATATTGACTGGGACGGCATGGACGCAGATGTAGCCGCTGCACCGTGTTCATCAAAGTCTGCAGTCGCATTTTAACCTTATAAAGAGCTCCCATTGTTAACGAAAGCCAACGACTAGTTACGTACATTTTAAAGCTTTAAGCGATGTGCAAAAAAGTAAAAGGTTGATAATAATGGGCAAAATTAATCTGCACACAAACTTCCAGTATATATGAGGCATACTCGTTCCTTTCGCAATAAAGCTAACATGAGGCTGAACTCTGAGGTATCTTACATACCATAATTTCTCCTGTGTAATGCCCATTTTATCCCCACAAAAGTTAGTAGTGCGTATTATACATAGGTGTAAGAGAAAATGAAAACAGCTTGTCTGGAGCGGATTATTTGCAATCTTCTTTTCCTTTCGGCTTGTCCCGTTTGGGATTGCCACACGTGTCATCTTTTTCCATCTCTCGTGCATCTTCCTCTCTTAACACCCACTGCCCTCATGTCCTCCCTCACCACATCCATCAACCTTTTCTTTGGTCTTCCTCTCGCTCTTTTGCCTGGCGGCTCCATCCTCAGCACCCTTCAACCAATATACTCACTCTCTCGTCTAAACCATCGACGTCTGCTCTCTCTAACCTTGTCTCCAAAACACCCAACTTCGGCTGCCCCCTTTAATGAGCTCATTTCTAATCCTATCCAACCGAGAACCTCAACATCTTCCTTTCTGCCACCTCCAGTTCTACCTCCTGGATTTTCTCGAGTTCCACGGTCTCACCTCACCACTGTTTTATAATCTTTTCCCTTCGTTCAAGCAGAGACTCTTCTGTCACATAACGCACCAGACACCTTCCACCAACTGTTCCACCCCGTTTGGACCTTCACTTCCTCACCGCACTCACAATTGCTCTAGATTGTTGACCCCAAGTATTTGAAGTCCTCCACCCTCGCTATCACTTCGGTCATTCACAATACTTTCAGAAAAACCTCGTTGAAGGTTAGCAGGTGAACCTTTGTTTCAAACCCAACTTTGACGCCTTAACCCTGGTTTGTAACCTTCATTTGAAACCCTAACCCTGGCTTGAAGCACTACTTTGAAACTGCAACCTTCTCTTGAAGCCCCTAAATTAAAACTCTACTAGAACAATAACCCTAGATTGGAACCCAACCTTGAGACAATAAGAAGGTTTTCAAACCTTTCATTGATCCCCGAACCTGTTTTATTTTTTGCCTGTAAAAACTGTTGTGCAAAGTTTTAGCATGTGCTCATCTTGGATGAACTTTCACGACGAGGAATCACACACACACACACACAGAGAAACGCAAATGCCCTCCACGCTGGGAAGGAAGCCAAAGTGCAGGCAGGTTAATATCGGGCAGCACTCGACAACAATGGCGCGTTATGAGGTGCTGCGGTAGTAATGAGGTCTTTGTTGGGACGTTAGTGCGCAGCCACATCACATCGTTACTCATCCTGGGAGACCGCTGGCCCGTCGGCATGGCAACCGGGACTTGACTGAGGCCACGAGCAAGACCTGAATCTCAATGCCCTGGGCCAACACACACGAAGAATGCGTGAGGTGGAGCAAAAGTTTTAAGAGTAAATACCCCAAAAGTAAAGGTGGCAAAAGTACTCACAGTACTCATGCAACTGAACTTATAATCATAACAACAGTAATCCATGTTTTTATTACTATTTCTTCCTACTCATCACCAGTGGTGTTATAAATCTGTTCCTTTGTAGTGTGTATTTTACCACTCTTAATTATTTTGCTACTTAGGTCATTAGAAATGCATAGATGCTACATGTAAAATGATTTTAAAACAATGCCCATTTTAATAACTACAAATGATGAAAAGAAATACTGTATTTTGGGTTTATTCAAATCACGAGCTAGCTAGCTAGCAGCATAGCCTTCAATGCTAACAAGACAACGTCTTCTCATATTTTGGCTTTGCTTAAAAGTTCAAACTTGTCAGAAAAATAAAGAAGTGAAGTACTGATACATGGAAGACATACCGGTACTTGTGTACAGTAACAAAGTATTCCACTCTTCATTTGGTACACAGCTCAACTATCAAAACCATTCCTTCATCCCTTCACCCCTTCATCATCAACCTCACTTAAACAATGACACCTCAATATATTTTGAGAAAATATCTCTTTTCAAGATATAGCTTTATTTTTATGTTTATGTTCCAACGTTTGTTGTTTTGCTATTTTAGTGTTAAGTTTTCACTTTTGGATTTAATTAATTTCAAACACTGTATACATATTTTTTTTTTCTCTGAACAATCTCAATTAAAAAAAAAAACAACAAATAATCTAAAAAAAAAACGACTTTCTCCACAAAAAAGGATGTTTTTTTTCTCTTTAAATAATTATTACGTATGAATCTGACTTTTTTTTATGAGACAGCCCCCCCCCTCCCCCTCGCCCACCAAAAATATGTCGGTTTTTTTTTTTTTCTTGGAGGAGAAAGTCAGACAACCTTTCAGCATAAAAAAAAAAAAAAAAAGAAAAAAAATCTCTAACCCTAACTGTAGACGAACTTTTTTGGAGCAGATTCTGATCAAAGTTCGAATCCCTCCAGTTTTCTAAATTGGTACGTTCCACATGCGTCCGCACACACACACACACACACACACACGTCTTTCCATCTGAGTGGACGGCGGAGGTATGCAGCGGTGTGAGAGTCATCCCGCAGGTCGCTGGGTGTGTTGGGTCAGCGCCGAGCGGTCAGCAGCTGCTGTCTGGCCGAGGTCCCGCAGTTCCCAGGCTGGGGTGGGCGGCGGTGGGGTGTCATAGCGGAGCAGGGGTGCTAGCGGCGGCGGTGGGGATCCGGATTGACAAGCCCGTAATAAAATCAGGCGCCCTGGACGGGTTGTGTGCGGGCCATTGTTCCCCCGGTAAGGCCCGCGGCTGCTGTTTACTTTCTCCCATATGCATTATTCAACGGCGCAGGAGCTCAGGGGGGAGAGGGGTGACCGTGAGGTGGGGGCGCGGGAGTGTGGGGGTGGGTGACGCTCAGGGGCCCATTCAGGGATCCTCTTGCCCTTGTTTTGTTTTGCTAATTTTCAATTAAAATAAACCATCGCCGGCCGCTGCCTCTGCTGAGCCAGGGATGGAAATGCGAAAAACCGAGAGAGGATCTGAGAGTGAAACTACGATAGATAGATAGATAGATAGATAGATAGATAGATAGATAGATAGATAGATAGATAGATAGATAGATAGATAGATAGATAGATAGATAGATAGATAGATAGATAGATAGATAGATAGATAGATAGATAGATAATAATAATAATAGGATGCGCTAAATTGCCCCTAGGTGTGATTGTGAGTGCGGCTGTTTGTCTCTATGTGCCCTGCGATTGGCTGGAAACCAGTTCTGGGTGTACCCCACCTCCTGCCCGTTGATAGCCGGGATAGGCTTCAGCACTCCCCGTGACCCTGGTGAGGATAACCAGCTAAGAAAATGAATGGATGGATACACTGTATATATACAGCTCCACCAAAAACTCTATCTTGAGATTTTATTCCACAAGTGCGCTGCGATTTCTCTGGGCGAGCCATTGCGGTGGCAACAGGAGGATTCGCATATGGCGGCGGAAAGTGCGAGCAAATCCCCAAAAGACAAAGGCCCGCTCCAGTAACGACTCCCAGAGGTCATTAAATTGAGGGCCAAACTAATCAATAAGTCCAACGATGTCTCCTCTCCTTTGAGGCGTCCGCTTTCTCACAGGAGGGGGGCCCGGTTTGTGAGGTACAGGGGGACAGATGCGGCCGGGGCAGTGGTGGCGTAGCGGGGGAGGTGTTGACTTCGGGGGGTGTACGAGCTGAGTTAAAGATTCACCACACATCTGTCACTCGAGGCCGGGCGGCGAGTCGCGGCCTTCCCCCGCCGACAGTCTGCTGGCCCGTCCGACGCCGCCTCTTCTACCTGCGGTTCTTCTCGGCTTCGCCATCTGCCGACGTTTCCCTGACGCCGACGGTTACATTCATTAGGGACACCTGGCAAATCTCATAGCCGCTAATCTCCACTGGATCGTATTGAAGTGTAAACACGTCAATACTGGATTGATGTCACATTTTTACATTTGTAGTTTACTTGCGTATTTATGTTTTCGACCACCCGTTTGGTTTTACTTCCTACCGTACATTTGGTTGAGGTTTAGAGTTGGCCTTTCGAGGCAGGTTTAGGGTTTCAAACAAGGGTGAGAACACCAGACACTTTCCGCCAACTGTTCCATCCCGCTGGGACCCGTTTCTTCACTTCCTTACCACACTCTCCATCGCTCTGTATTGTTGACCCCAAGTATTTGAAGTCGCCCACCCTCGCCATCTCTTCTCCCTGGAGCGTCACTCTTCCACCTCCGCCCCTCTCATTCAGGCGCATATATTCTGTTTTACTTTGGCGAATCTTCATTTGTCTCCTTTCCAGTGAGTTCCTCCATCTTTCTCATTGTTCCTCCACCTGCTCCCTGCTTTCACAATATCATCTGCGAACATCACGGTCCAAGGGGATTCCAGTCTAGCCTCATCTGTCAGCCTATCCATTACCACCGCAAACCGAAACGGGCTCAGAGCTGATCCCTGATGCAGTCCCACCCCCACCTGAAATTCTTCTGTCACACCTATGGCACGCCTCACTCTTTTTCTGCTCCTATCAAACATGTCCTGTACTATTCGAACATATTTCTCCGCCACACCAGACTTGCGCATGGAGTACCACAGTTCCTCTCTTGGTACTCTGTCATAGGCTTTCTCTACGTCTATGAAAACATTGTCGCTCCTCCTAACCTTCTCTTCTAGATTCTTCTCGATTATGGGGTTGCAAATGAAAGTTAAGTTGTCAAATGAGAGTTTAAAGTCAACAGTAGAGTTTCAAAAATTGTTAAGGGTATCGAACTACGGTTTCAAGTCAGGTTTCAGACAAGCATTTGCAGATGAGATGTGATCAGGGGAACAGGTGGAAAGACAGCAAGGCTACAGGTTTAGGGACAGGGTTCAAATTATTTTGAAGTGACCATGGTGTACTGTAGATGACAGTAGAAGTACAATTTGGGTTATTTTAAAGGAAGAGTTAAATAAGAATGCGACTTCAAGTACTTTGGGTCAACAATACAGAGCAATGGAGAGTGGTAAGGAAGTGAAGGAACGGGCCCAAGCGGGGTGGAATAGTTTGTGAAAGGTGTCTGGTGTTCTATGTGACAGAAGAGTCTTCGCTAGGATGAACGACAAAGTTTATAACACAGCGGTGAGGCCAGTATGGATTAGAGACGGTGGTACTGAAGAAACAACAGGAAGCAGAAGTGGAGGTAGCAGAAATGAAGATGTTGAGGTTCTCGCTCGGAGTGAGCAGGATGGATCGGATTAGAAATGAGATCATTAGAGGGACGGACCAAAGTTGGATGTTTTGGAGACAAGGTTAGAGAGACCAGACTTAGATAGTTTGGACATGTTCAGAGGAGAGAGAGAGTGAGTATATTGGTAGAAGGGTGCTGAGGATGGAGCTGCCAGGCAAAAGAGCGAGAGGAAGACCAAAGAGAAGGTTGATGGATGTTGTGAGGGAGGACACGAGGACAGTTGGGTGTGAGAGAGGAAGACGGACGAGATAGGCTGAGATGGCAAAAGATGACACGCTGTGGTGACCCCTAACGGGACAAGCCGAAAGGAAAAGAAGAAGATTGTAAATGAGCGCACCAGAGAAGCCTTTTTCCATTTTCTCCTATACCTATGTATAATGCGCACTAATAACTTTTGGCAATTTTAAAAGTTAAATAATGCTGGAGAAAAGAGCGGCAGATGCAGTGACGAGGCTGAAACAGAAATGGGGTGACCGACAAGAACTGAAGTGGAAGGGCGCAGGTGGATTACATCTTGTGGAGGGGATGTTATCTAACGGAAGTTGCTGACTGTAAGGTCGTGGGAGGGGAATTGTAAGGTGTAGCTCGACTGAGAGCTCCAAAGAGAGGCGATGTAACGTAGGGCAAAGGTGGAGTTTGGCAAAGTCCGAATTGGGCATGTGATGACACAAAAAGTGAGGTTGGGTGGGAAAGAACATGAGAGAGATTTCTACAAGTTGGCCAGACAGGGATAGAGACGCGAAGGGTGTGCAGCAGGTTAGGGTGGTTAAGGATTAAGAGATGGAGATGTGCTAAATAGTCGGAAAGAGTACTTTGAGGACGGAAAAGTGGAAGAGGCGCAAAGTCGCTGAAAGAGGATGAATTTTGTATTGATGTACACAGTATAGACATATCATCAAATTATTTTTAAAGGTTTTAAAGCTAATTTTTTTTAGTATATTTTCTAATCAAGTATTTATTTATTTGTAGTTTATTTCATTTGATTTGCAAAATTATTAACTGCTATAATTTTTCTATCATTTAAATATTCTTGAGCTTTAACTTGGTAGTTACAGTATGTATTCATTTCTATTTTCGTTATCTTGTGCTTATATTATTTATGTCTTTAGCTCTGCGTCCATCTCTCAGATACAGGTGGGATGGGTCGGTCTCTTCCATGTCTTTGTTCTGTACCTGTATAGAACCGTACCGTCGATACGCAATTAAAAACAAAAACGAAAAAAAAAATGTTGAAGTGCAGCGCGGCGCTGCGGAGGCGGCCCGTCAGCGTCGGCGCCCGCTGAGTGTCGCCGTGAATGGGGTGGAGGGCCTCTTGGCTCGGCTGGACGCGCCCCCCACCTCCCACCCCAGCCCCCCCGCCGGGTGCAGGTGAGGGCTCAATGCGGCCGTCAGCACCTGCTCTCTTTGTTTCCTTCTGGATCCTTTAAAAGAGTGAGGTGGGGTGGGGTGCTGGTGTATTGGGGGTGGGGGCACGGGGGGGGGGGGGAATGTATGCGGCTGTCTTGGCCCTCCTCAGGACTGGGTGAGGTCCAGTTGTGACGTGAACCCCGATAGCCACACAGACCAGCGTGCGTTTGTTATGCAACACTTGTTGACAAGCAAGCATGTTTGCTAACCTAAATAATGTCACTCGAAAAATGACAATTACAGAAGGTCAGTTGAGCAATAAAGAAATCAAGTGTTTGGAATCAAATGTAATCGAGCAAAAAATACAAAACCACAAGCAAATGTTTTAATCTCTAAGTAAAAAAAAAAAAAAAAAAGTTTGCAAAAGTGTGCACACCCTCTTAAAACTGAGGACTCACATTAAACTGCTTTCATCCGTTCAAGTTTGGATGTTCTGAGACGTCCTCTGCAGGGAGCTTCCAAAGCTTCAGCGGGATCTCACTGTTCAGGAGAACGGTGCAAAATCATATTTTCAATTGCATAAATGCGGCGGCACGGTGGCCTCACAGTTCTGAGGTCCGGGGTTCCATCCCGGCCCCGCCTGTGTGGAGTTTGCATGTTCTCCCCGTGCCTGCGTGGCTTTTCTCCGGGTGAGCACTTAGGTTTCCTCCCACATCTCATTAATTGGACGCTCTAAATTGCCCCTCGGTGTGATTGTGAGCACGGTGGCTCAGTTGGTAAAGCGTTGGCCTCACAGTTCTGAGGTCCCGGGTTCGATCCCGGCCCCGCCTGTGTGGAGTTTGTACGTTCTCACCGTGCCTGCGTGGCTTTTCTCCGGGTACTCTGGTTTCCTCCCACACCCCAAAAACATGCAACATTAATAGGATGCGCTAAATTGCCCCTAGGTGTGATTGTGAGTGCGGCTATTTTTCACGATGTGCCCTGCGATTGGCTGGTGACCAGTTGAGGGTGTACCCCGCCTCCTGCCCGTCGACAGCTGGGATAGGCTCCAGCATGTCCTGCGACCCTTGTGAGGATAAGCGGCAAAGGAAATGGATGGATGGAATTGTATGAATGCTGATTTTTTTTTTTTTTTTTTTCCAAGCCCAACTCGTTTGAGGACTAAAAGGATTCGGCGGGCTGCAGTTTTTGTTCACAAACAAGGTGCTAAGCGGATGATGTAGGAGGTCAGCGTCGGCCTCGGAATAAGCCGCACACATCAATGTTTAATTCATACGATTTTCCTGGATATGAAATGTGGCCGATAAGACTCAAGCAAATTAAGGCGCTGAAAGGAGGAGCATCAGCAGAGATCGGCCCTTTGAGCGAGAGCATCTTAGAAAGCAATTACCGGACAAGAAATAGATCATTATGATTTTTTTTTTTTTTTTCTTAGAGGGTTAGGTTGTGGATGGAGGGGGAGGGGGGGGGGTAGAAGGGGTGGGTGTGCGAAAGTACTTGCTAAAAGGGGGGGGGTTAAAAAAAGGGGGGGGGGCTTCTCTAGATTGAGGAGGGAGGGCACAATAAAGACATAATCATCTCAGCCTCAACTTTTTCCTATCCAACTTTCCGATTTTAATTTGCCATCTGCGAAGTGCCACCTAATTTACTTTGGCCTCGTCCCCCCTCAATGCGCCATTGTCGGCGGCGCTCGGATTCGGAGCTTCCTCTCTTAGCTCACCTCGGCGTGAAATTGGTTTAATGAAGCTGAAAGGTATGGCGCTCTCACAACACGGCGGATTCCAGTGACACCGCTCGGTCCGCTCGCGCTCGCGCACGGCGGCTCCCCGCACGGCCGCGCCGCCGAGATGAAAATTTATCACGGCGGCCACAAAAGATCCCAATCGCGCGCACAATCAAAGGCCTCATGCATATTCAGCGACTGAACCCGCACGGATCGCTTCGAGGGACGTCAAATTATCCGACGTGTTCGCGACCGCAATTTAGTGGAATATTAGACTCAAAGGCGGAACAGATTTGCTCGCTCAGACTCGCGGTGGCGGCGCCCGCTGTGGGAGGCGGCCGAGTCACGTGACTCCTCGCGGCCAATCGACGTGAATGGCGAAGTTAAACATGGAAGAAGAAGAACAAACAAGGATGAGAATTGCTGCGTAATTAAGTTTGGGCTCCCTTAGAAATGTAAACCAAATGCATTTTTTTCAGTGAAGGAAGATAAACTAATCGGAAATACAGGGGAATCTTTTGGCCTGTCCAAGTGCATGCTGTTGTCTTCTTCTCTGACCCAAACAATGTTGTCTTCTAGTCTGATCATATCAGTGCCCCCCCCCCCAGCGAATGACCCATAAATTGCATCTCATTAAAAATATTTATTCTGTGTCTCTTATGCATTTTTTTCCCCCACTTTTAAATTATCCCACGGGCCTGATCGAACTTCCTTGCGGGCCGCGGCCCGTATGTTTGACACCCCTGGTCGAGTGTATAACTTTCCTCCTTCGTCAAACTTTGTCATTATTATGTAACATTGTGACTCTTCATTTTGCCCAAATATTTATGAATTTATATATATATATATATATATATATATATATATATATATATATATATATATAGTTTATAGTTGATCTGGTATTTAGGGGTACATGTGGTAGTTGCGTTAAATTGGCATTAGATTTATGAAAGGGGGGGGGGGATATCCCGAAGGTGTGCCTGGATGTAAAGCGTTTGTCCTAAATGGATTTCTGGATTTCATTTTTCGGGTCCCATTTGCACGGCGGCTCGAAGTGACGACGGGGGTCATCGGAATCAAACTTGGGCGTGTTTCAGCACCTCTTCCAATGCGACCCTGTGAAAAGTGTTCTCCTGTTACCCGCCTCGCTGGGTGCGGCTTCTAATTGGGTCGGGCAGGAAGTCCCGCGGGATCGTCGTTGCATTAATATGATCCCACCGCGGTCGCCGGTCATATCGCTTACGTCTTCTCCGTCCCCACTTTTAGGACAATTGCGTGGCAATGCGTCCGCAACCCAATAGCCTGACCCGTTCCAGGCGTTTCTGCTCGGAGGCCCGGTTTGGGGAACTGGTTTTACTTGAAGGAAAGTCAAAACGCGCTGACAGAGGACACTCAGAACTATTCCTCGGTCACTGTCAAAACTTTGCGATCTTGCTTTGTTGCTGATTTTTTTTCTGATTTTCAACGTGTGATTTTGGGTGGGTTGAAATAAGTGCACAGCGTGTTTTTAAAAAGTGTGTTTTCATACGTTCCAAGCGTGTGGGAGGGGCATTTTGAGGCTAAGCAGGCACACAATGGCGTCTTTCCACTGTGATGACACGCACGTTAGGTGGAACTGTGTCTGCTGTTGCTCCAAGAGGGACAACGAAAGCGCTTTCGGCGCTATGGCAGCCGCCGGCGTGCACTGCTTGTCTGTTTGTCTTCCAAACGCTACTGTGGCTGAGGCCCGACCCGACTTTCCACTCGGGAACGCGGAGGTCATCGAGGAAAAATTCCACTGCCCCCGTTTCCAATGTATGATTAACTAGAATTTAGCAAATTTTTTCAAAAAAGGTATAAATTTGCCAGAGCGACGCTGGCTATGACCGCATTTGCATCCAACCTGCTTATCCTCATGAGGGTCACGGGAAAGCTGGAGCCTATCCCAGCAAGCTTCGGGCGAAAGGCGGACTACACCCTGAACCGGTCCTGTACCACTAAACCATCTCTTAAGTGCACAAATACGGGGTGCAAGATACTAAAATTTGTACTTTGCACCCTGATCTGCTCACAAAATGATTATTGTCCACCCTTACCAGAATAATCGTGTGACATTACCGCTTTTTTCACTGCTTCCCATCAAAGTCAGCAAAGATCTCATTACCAGATGTTGCTGGCGACTTATTCAGATATGCTGTGGTGTGTGATTTTTCTTGAAACAAACAAACAAACAAACAAAAACAGTTGGGGGCAGACAATCGTACAGATTTACTGACAATCTATGTAATCCATCGAACATCATCAAATGTCAGGTTATTGGAAGTCTTAAAAAGATCATCCTTTACGATCATGCTGTGGGGTGCGTTAAGAGCGATCAGCTCAGAAAATGATCGGTGGCGACAATTGTCAAACGGGGCGCACGTTGCCGACAGTCATGCAAAATTTCTGCGTTTTCTGCTGTTTTTAAAGTCACCAAAGTGATCCGATTATCATGTCTCTTCACAGGTTGTTTTTGTCCCCAATCGGCTAGGAAAAGTGTTGGAGCCGATAATCGTTTTCTAGGGTGATGCCAACAAAACCCTTCAGATCAAAGTTAGAAAAGCTCCGATTATCGGGATGTTTCTTCAAAAATTGTGAGGTGTTTTAACACTGATTTTTCCATTCAGATCTTCTAAGAAAAGAGTTGAGGCAGAAAATCAGTCAACGGGGGCCTAACATGATCGATAATGGGACAAAATTTGAGCATTTTTCCCCCTTCTGATGAAAGTCAGCAAAATACATAATAAGCGATGCCTTCCTGAGGGATTATTCTGTCCCAAGGTGTGTTTTAAGAGTGAATCTTCCTCCCCAATTTGATCTGAAAACAATGGTTAAACAGGGAACACCCATATCAAGAATCTGGAAATATGTCAGCATTTTTCACCCCTCACGATCAACGTCAACAAAGGCCCAATTGTTGGAGGTCTCTAAAAGAATATGCTGAGCTATCATTATTTGATGTGGGATATATTAAGAGCGTTCATGTCTTCCCCCCCCCCCCCCCCAGAGATCTCGAGTACACAACACACCAGAAGAGCTCTTTTTAAATCAATTACAGGAGAATATTTGAGCATTTTTCGTCCCTCAGATGAAAGTCGGCAAAACGTAGATGATGTTTTAAAAAAAATGTACTAATTATTGATTTCTCTAATTATTAATATCTCTAAAAGATTATCCTCCAGTGTGGGGTGATTTAAGAATATTCCTTTCTGATTTTCAGAGTATTCCTTCCTGATCTTGAGTGCACCAAGAGATTTTCATGTTATTTATTGTAATTTTTGTATGGGGTCGCTTCCATTTTACAATCATTTAAAGAGTGGTTCACACACACTGAGAATCGGTGACAATTTTGAGAAATGTCCATCGTTTGGACCGTTGGTTTGTCATTTCCAGTCTCACACACACGATCGTGAAGCACACTTTGATGATTTTGATCTTATCTTTTGCACACATCACGACAATTATGCCAAAGTCCATCAAAGTGCTGAAAGGCCCGATTGACGTAAGTCTTTGAAAGATTTTGCAAGATATGTAAATATATATATTCCCTGCCTATAGGGCATCTCCCGTTGTAGAAAAAAAAAAAAAAAAAAAGAAGCAAAAATCATTTCAGATGTTTAAAAAAATCATCACGTGTGTTACAGTACCGTACTGAACGGGCATCGTACGAACGAACCGGTCAGCCAACGGGGAGGAGACGCTGCAGCAGCGCTCCCGTGGAATGATTCACTTCGGTCGGCCTCGCCAAAGTGTTCCACCTGCCCGTCAGCACATTCTCACCGTGTGCACGTCGCGGCACGTGTTTGCTTTGGCTCGTCCCCCCGTTCCTGCAGCGCCAACATTACCAAAACTCCGTCTTAATTAGATCACCGGCGCGGAAGCTTAAATGCATTCAGTCAACACGCACGGGACAAAAAAAAAAAAAAAAAAAAAAATGTGTGAAGTCTTGTTCGCTTGACGTGAACGCAGTACCGCCTCTGGGCCGCTAGTGGGGGCTGGTGAACAGATGGCGCCGCTCCTTCCCTTGCAGGCTTGGAATGAAGGAGAGAAAAAAAAAAGTTGTTTGCACAGTGCAAGGAACCAACAGTGATTTTGTTTTTCTTTTCTGAAAGGTTTGTTTAGGGACACAGGTTAAGACACCAAGACCCAGGTAGGCAAACAAGCAATGAGGTGCTTGGTGTTAAGTTACACACGTGGAGAGCGAGAGGATGTGTCGTTTTTTGGTTTCCCAACTATAATATTGCTTTTAAAACTATTACTTGTGACACGAGAATTCGGGCTGATATGGGAAATAATAACAACAATTTGTACCTATGTAGTATTTTTATAAAGCGATTTAGAAGGTTTAAGATACTGTCTACATTTGTAGATTTTTACACAGACTTTCCACCTTTTAGCTACAACGTGAATATTCACATCCAAATAACTGCTTTTGTACATTGTATTTCTATAATTACAGTATACTTATTCAGTATTTATCAAAGATATTTACTGTTTACCGTTTTGTTTTTGTGCACTAAAGAGTGTAACTAATGTTGAAACCAGATATTTACATAGAGAACATTATAGAAAAATACTTTTTTTTTTTAAATGACCGTCTGATGTGAAATCAGACCAAACTTTTCCTGTTTTATGTCAGTTCGGATTACCCAAATTATTTCTATTTGCTAAACGTCAGAACAACGAGAGAAGGATTTGGGGGCATTTTCCATTACTTTTTTTCAGAATTAGAAGTTTACTTACAGAAACATAACTACGTCTTTAAACAATTTGATGATGATGATGTCATTTTTTCAGATGCTTCCGAAAGTTTTATTGACATTTGAGTTAATTAGAGACACGCCTGCGGATGTATTTGAAGGCACACCTGTAAAAACACGGCTTCTCTGTGTAACATCATGGGAAAGTCAGAAGAAATCTACCAAAAATATCAGGAAGAGAATTGTGGACTTGCACGGGTCTGGTTCATCCTTGGGTGCAATTTCCAAGCACCTGAGAAGTTGACACGTTCATCTGTGCTAAGTATTCCACGCAAATATAAATAAACACAGTGGGAACGTTCGGCCATCGTTGCCAGGAAAATACAGTCACTTAAAAAAATAAAAAACCATGAGAAACAGATGAGTTAGTTCAACCACACAAGGGAAAAGACTTTAACTTTTCGAGACATTCCCGTGGTCTGACAAAACTGGAATAGAACTGTTTGACCGTAATGAGCATCATCGCATTTGGAGGATTAACAGGGAACCTTGCAAGCCAGAGAACCGGGGGCGTCAAGGAGTAGGAAAGGAAGAACCAAGGCCAAGTTGACAAAATCTTTTAGGACCGTCCCACTTTGAATTACGTGCTGTGGGGTTGTTTTTCTACAGGGGGGACTGGTGCATATGTCGGGAAATACATGGAAACGCTGCAGCACCATCTCGAGATGTCAGCCAGGAGATTAAACCTTGAGCAAGTGTCCGAATGGACAACGGCATGAAACATCCAAAGTCTTAAGTCAGGTCTATTCAGAATACTAGTGCTCCACGTTCAAAAATAAAGACATTTTCAAGTGACCTCAAACTTTCAATAGTAATGTATATATATTTTTTGACAATTTTTTTATTTTTTTGGGGGGCGGTGGTGTGAATTGGGATTTTTCTAATATAAAATATACATAAAAAACCTGTTGGCAAACTGCTCGATTTACACCACGGCAAGGCTGAACTTTTCCATTTGTGCGTACGACAGAGAAACTTGGCAAGCACAACGGAACGGTACAGAGCATACAGTACTGTACTGTAGTTTTCCTGGTATGCTGCCTATCTACTATTTGATGCTCCACCAAGTATTTGCGCGTACAACAACACTACTGTAAGCAGTCAGTCGCCAGGCGTGTCTCATGAGGAAATGCAGGCAAAAAGTCATGCCCCAACAGTGAGAACGCAACGCTCACCTGAGCCGATGACGGAGGCTAACGCTAGCTGCCTGCTCCTCGCCCCCGAACACCCCCGTACCCAGTCGTCAAAAACTCGGGACTCGTGATTAAAGCTGTGACATTTCATCAATTTGTATAGTGTCGTGATATTTGGACTGAAAGAACTTCTTTAGAACACCAAACTTCCCCAATCCCGTCTCTCGTCACAGGTGTCAAAGTCGAGGCCTGCGGGGCCGGTTCTTCCCCCGCCGCATCGTTTTCACGTGGCTCGTGAAAGTAAATATTTTTTTTAATAAAGTACAATGATGACATATTGAAAGCATTGTTTTGGAGTACCAAATCGCTTTTGACAGCAACTTGAACAATAGTTGAACAAACAATTATCCTTGGCTTCCCATTTCAAAAGTTATCCATCAATTTGTTGTGTATATGCAATAATATGATGAGGGGATTAAATATTTATATGCCCCCTCTGAGGGAATTATTACAAAAAAAAAAATTGACGCCGGGTGGAACAGTGGATCAGCTGGAAAGCGTTGGCCTCGCAGTTCTGAGGTCCCGGGTTCAAGCTCTCCGTGCCTGCGTGGGTTTTCTCCAGGCACTCCGGTTTCCTCCCACATCCCAAAAAACGCGACATTAATTGGACACTCTAAATTGTCCGTAGGTGTGACAGTGAGTGCGGTTGTTTGTCTCGTTGTGCCTTGCGATTGGCTGGTGACCAGTTCTGGGTGTACATCGCTTCCTGCCCGTTGACAGCTGGGATAGGCTCCAGCACTCCCCGTGACCCTCGTGTGGATAAGCGGCTAAGAAAATGGAGGAATGGATATTCAGCTCTCCTACCTACCTAAGGAAATTTTCACATTTAGAAAACCTTGTTTTTTTTGTAGATGCGTCGTCATCGTCGTTTGTTGTGTGCATATTTTTTTTTCACGACCAAGCACTTAAGTACTGACTTGCGAAATACACGCATTTGTGTGTAGCCTTTTGTTTTTCTTTGACTTGCATGCAGAAATTTGTATGGCAGCAGTGAACTGAAGTTACCGCACAACTTTTCAAAACAATTTGACTTCAAGCGGTTCCATTTTCCACTAAGTTGAAGTTAACTCTATTGTCAAAATGACCGTAAGACAAAGAGAATTGCCTTGAGTATTGAAAAGTACGACATGCTGTAGTTTTACCTCGGTCAAGTTCATTTAAGTTCATTTTAAGAATATTTTTTGCTACTATTTTTGGGTGTCAGGAACAGATTAATCGGTTTTGCATTATTTGTTACAGAAATATCGCTTTGATTTTTGTGCTCTTGTTTTTTTTTGGGTCGGGGATTATTCATGAAAACCGAGTTTTCACTTTACTTCATTGGCACCGATTAGTATTTGTTACTACATTGAACAAGGAGAAAAAAAAAAAAAAAAAAAAACCCTGAAAAATATTCTTTTCTGTGTACAGCTGAGGATAGATTCCATAGAGAAAAATACTTGTACAACCGAGTTTGTGAATACCGAGCCGTGTAGGCGTTGACTGTACATGAGCGGGAGTAAAGAAAACCGCACAAGGTGGTTTTGAGTGTAGCGCGAATGGATGAAGAAAATCTGGAAGAAAAAAAAAACTGCAGATACGATCAGGTGGGACATATCTCCGATTAGGGAGGCCGATACACTGTAAAACCTTCAAACGACCGAGGAGTGATCTTTGTTGTCATTTCCTGGTGAGAAACACGCTGCACACGCTCAGGTGTGACTCACATGAAAACAAGCGCAGCCTCGAGGGCAGCCCAGTCACGCACATCAAACAGACACACACACACACACACACACACACAAAAAAAAAAGATCACGACACCATTTATGATTGCCAACCTCCCTGACGTTGACTGGCACCTAGTGACAGTTGGGATTTAAAAATAAAAACCACGCAACGAACTGTCAAGGGAGGCCCCGCATGTTGGTTTACGTGCTGGACGGGTATGTCCCGTGCAATTTAACAGACGAGCTGGGAGCTTGCAATAATCGCGCGGCGCCGTTCCTTCGAGTACGTAGGCGGTTACGGCTTTAACGGAGAGAAATTTTGTGCTGTGATTCCCAGACACGGGTGTCTTCGTTCGAATATCTACTCCAAATAATGTCATTTTTCCTTTGTCTATGCCAGTGACATTCAGAACACTGGACGGCAGAAGTACTAATGAAGCCGTGCGTATGTGCTACTCTACTACTAAAGCGTGCATTTTAAGGAAAAAATAAATATATTTCTTAAAATATTTTACTATATAAAGTATTTAAACTACACATGTATTCCTACTATGCAGTTTATTATCAGGAAAAGCTTTTTAAAAATGCTTTCAAAAGCCTAATTCTTTAGTCTAGGAACGCATTATTTCTTTTTCCATTCATTGTAATGGGAAATATTGATTTGGTTTTCGAACAAATCGCTTCTCGAACCGCTTTCTGGAAGGGATTGTGGTCGAGAACCGAGTCTGTGGTGTACTTGTTGCCATTGGCGTTCAACTCAAGTACATTTGTGAGGAAATTGACTTGACTACTGATTACTCCATATCGATGGAGTATGAAGAATCTACACCATAGGTATGGAGAAATCAGTATGGGATATCTATGGGGTGCATTCTTCTCCATGCGTACGTCGGTCCGCCGCCTCCACGCCGGGAGGAACCTCCTCGCGGTTGTAACATTGTAGACAAAGGGCTAAAGTCGATTATCGCCGATATTTTCCCCGGTAAAATACCCCAAAAAAAGTTGCAGCTGTCATGGTCCTGGCAGTCCCTGTCCTGGCTGTTCCGGTCCCCGACACAGCACACACTTGCGGCAAACGGCGAGGCGCTTGTGCGCGATCCACGTAATTAGGACAGATACAAATGGGACTCGTCGTACGGTCTGACCTTGACCAGATCGTTGCCTCGTGTCTCGTTCCGGCACTCTTGTGATCCCGTTCCTGATCTCCCGTGTACCGACTCCTGCCCGCCCCACCGACCTCCCTCTTACGCCTGACGTCCTTTTCACTGCCGCTCCCGTTGACATCCCTGCCTGACTCCCCCGACACTGGACCGAATAAAAAAAACGTTTCCCAGAAGTGCCTCTACGTCCCCCGAGTCCTGCGTTTCAAAACGTTGCAAGATGCGTAAAAACTGAAGGCGCACACGAGTGTCAACACCCCCCCTGCGAAGAATGTCAGGCCCGAAACACTGCAAATACTCAAAATCAGGTCAGCACGACACATAATGGACAATAAATGAAACAAATTAAGGTGAAAACGAGCTTCGATTTTGTAGCAGGCCTCCGACTGACTGGTGACTCTTTTATATCCTCAAGAGCTTCCTAAAAACTGTGCCGGTGGAAATTATCCAAATGCAATGAAATGGCGCTCCAAATGATTACTTCTCTAAATACTGCATCCCTCTATGACGGTGACGTACGTACAGTGACAGGCAGAACAACTTAATAAGTCTTCCGATAGACGCCTGAAAGCGCAATTTATTTTTGCATCCAGCGGATAATATCGGCTCGGTGTCGAGCGCTTGACAAATGCGCCGCGTTTCCAGTTTTTCAAATGGGGCTTTACGAGAAGACGGGTGCGGAGTCCAGTTCCGGGCAGGTGGGAAGGATCAGCGCTGCGTGCAAACTATATTTTCCAGGCAACGGGGAGGCCGTTTGTGTTGTTATAATATGTATTATATTATGACTAAGTGCGCGAGCTTCAGTAAAATAATTTTTGATGGGAATCTCTATACAGTAGTCTTGAGATTTCCTTGACCCGATTTTGATTTTCCATCCCAGGTGCACGGACGGGGGCGGGTGTGCCTCAGCCGGCCTTATAGAATCACCGTAGGTGTGCTTCCCCCGGTCTTAAAATAGCGCGGGGACGACTCGCGTGTCACCGGCAGCCGAGTGACGAGCCGTCGGGCGTTTTGTTTACGGTGTGTTTATGTCAGGGAGGAACCGTGTGAACGGCGGCCGATCGTGTCAAACGCTGACGCACGGCGGGAGTGTGACGGCTCCGTGATCCAAGACGCTCTCTCCAGCCACGACAGGAATGCGGAGGGAGCCGAAAAGCTGCACCCACCCTCGGCGGCGTGGAAACGGCCTCGCGCTTTTCTTGTCGTACAAACGTAAAGCGCGGAATTGCACAGCCGCATACCGACCGTCTGCATAATGCTGATGTTTATCATTAAGTGTCGCAACGGCGAATCAAATGATTCTGACTTTAAAGATTTCAAAGAGTTACGGCCGTGCTCGTTGTTTTCCATTTATTGCGTACTAGTAGAAATAGTGTTGCCCCTCTTCAGACATATTCAAAGTTATTAAAACGTTTTTGTTTTTTTTTTAAGTGCTGGTTCTCACTGTTGTCATCAAGAAATGAGGCAGTGTCATATAACATCACTTTGCGGAAAGGAAAAAAAACTCATCTCAAAATACGAATCAAAGCTTTTTTTTTCCCCAAAAATGTTTATTTTTATGTTTTATTTTTAAGTTTACTTTAAAAATCACACACAAAACAACAGAATTAAACATTTCATGTTTAAATAACAAAATGACCAAACAAATCATTGAATTGCTTCCATGTGTTTTTTTTATTTAAAAAAAGTTAAATACATGAAAAATGGGGATTAGGATGGATACATTTTTTTTGTAACTTTAGATTTGAAATGTATATATATTATTTAACATTCTTCAAGACGAGTGTTTGTTCGTTCCATAATTGAGATCTGTGCAATTTTTGGGTGGCTCTGACATGTTGAAATTGGTTGTGCTGAATAATTGCAATTTTAATTCCAAAGTGTTGCTGAATATTATCTTGCATTTCAGTACATCGGTGGCAGCAAATGAAATATCATGTTTTTTTTAAATTCAATACAACAGGGTTTAATTAAATAAAGATTTTTATTCTGTCCATGTAGTTTAATGATGGAAACACATACAATGTAATGTGTAAATATCCATCCATTTTCTTTGCCACTTATCCTCACGAGGGTCGCGGGGAGTTCTGGAGCGTATCCCTGCTGTCAACGGGCAGGAGGTGGGTGGGGTAGACCCTGAACTGGTCGCCGGCCAATCGCAGGGCACAAAGAGACAGAAAACAGTCTCACTTACAATCACACCTATGGGCAATTTAGAGTGTCCAATTAATGTTGCATGTTTTTGGGATGTGGTAGGAAACCGCAGTGCCCGGAGAAAACCCACGCAGGCGCGGGGAGAACATGCAAACTCTACACAGGCGGGGGCCGGGATTGAACCCGTGACCTCAGAGGTGTGAGGCCAACGCTTTACCAGCTGATCCACCGTGCCGCCCGTAACGTGTAAATATAGATTCATAAATCTCCCTTCTTTACGCCGCGATAATAAATATTTTTATTAACTCGCTTGCAAGAAAAAACATGAAATGCCATAGACAGGCTAACAGGGACACACATCGGTGTTATAGAAATTATAAATCTGCTACTATTACCACAGATACAGAATATGCAACCTGACTAACAGACCTCCATCCATCCATCCATCCTCTTTCGCACTTGTCCTCGTTGGGGTACCAGGGGAACCGGTCGCCAGCCACTCGCGTTGAATTTCCGTTTATGATGTCACGGCGTCTTCCAATGAAGCCTCGTGTGTCAACTGCCTACTTGGCAGCCGCCATTTCCTACAACGCATTCATCAAACCTCAGTAGGAATTCCCATCCGAAATTGATTCGCTTCTCGCTTCCCGGTGACAAACAAACAGAACGAAAACAATGTCGGGCGGTAGCGTCGAACTAACCACAACTGCTGCGATCTGTCCCTTTAACGTTTCCCTTTTTTTGGCCTGAGAATGAGCGACTGCTTCTATGCGCTAAAAAAAAAAAAAATGACAAAACTAATCATGAGTCAAAGAACAAGACTTGCGTTTAAAGAGGTTTGCATAGTTCACGCTCTGCAGTGCAGAACATTAAGAAATTTATGAAGCAATGCGAGGTGTCGCACGGAAAGGCAACGAGGTCAAGCGATCGATACTGGCGGACGGTATAAACACACAAAAGCGTTAGAAATACAGTAAGTTGGATTTTATATTGTCTCGTCTCGAAAAAAAAAAATAGGATATTTTCTCCGAGTGGCTGCATATGCTTGCAGATAAAATGGAGAGAAAGGCGTGCGTGTGTCAGTCATGTCTGCAGGGTGAGGTGGCGGCCGACGCTTTTGGCAGCGAGTCTGGCACGTCTTTCAGGCCCGAACCTGCAGAGAGGAAGAGAAACCGGGAACGCGGTCGTCGTATCGTGGGGCCCGAGTCGCCGGACGTTTTCGATTTATTTCACCTCGACGTGCCATGAATAACCCCCCTGACCCAAACGAAACCGAGCGGCAACATCGGTTCTTGTACCTTTCCACGCAGTTCTTTGCGTGCATTTCGCAAGGCGAACATTTCGCAACTTATTCAAACGCTATCAGAGAAGAGAATGCGCAACGTGTTCAGGAAAAGCCAGTTAATATATTTTACCTTCAATCTGTATTTTTTTAAAATATTTTAAATAATCCATCCGCCCATTTTATTTTGCCGCTTATCCTCACGAGGGTCGCGGGGGAGTGCTAGAGCCTACCCGAGATGTCGACGGGCAGGAGGCGGCGTACACCGTGAACGGGTCGCTGGCCAATCGAAGGGCACATGGAGACAAACGACCAATCGCACTCACAATCACACCTTGGGCCAATTTCGAGTGTCCAATTAATGTTGCGTGTTTTTGGGATGTGGGAGGAAAGCGGAGTGCCCACCCGGAGAAAACCCACACGGGCACGGGGAGAACATGCAAACTCCACACAGGCGGGGCCGGAATTGAACCCGGGTCCTCAGAACTGTGAGCCCAGCGCTTTATCAGCTGATTCACTGTGCCGCCACAATAAAAACATATTTGTAAAAAAAAAAAAAAAACAATGTGTATTTTGAATGCCCCAACTTATGACCTTTTATTTTGCCTTGTGTTGTGAGCGAAGGTTTTAAGTTATGAAATGATTTATAATCATTAATGCCAATTTAACACAACTACCACATGTACCCCTCAATATCAGAGGAACTATAAACTTGACAAGTTTCAAGAAAGAAAAGAACTCATAATTACAAAAGCAAATTCATATTTTGGGGGCAAAATGAAAAGTCACAATAATATGTAATAATGACAAAGTTTGACAAAGGATGAAAGTTATACACATATCAAAAATTTGTATTAATTACCTCTTAGGCATCACGGTGGCTCAGCTAGTAAAGCGTCGGCCTCAGAGTCCTGAGGTCCAGGGTTCAATCCCGGCCCCGCCTGTGCGGAGTTTGCGTGTTCTCCCCGTGCCCGTGTGGGTTTTCTCCGGGTGGCCACTCCGCTTTCCTCCCACATCCCAAAAACACGCAACATTAATTGGACACTCTAAATTGGCCCTAGGTGTGATTGCGAGTGCGATTGGTGCCCTGCGATTGGCTGGCGACCAGTTCAGGGTGTACCCCGCCTCCTGCCGTTGACAGCTGGGATAGGCTGCACCACTCCCTGTGAACCTTGTGAGGATGAGCGACTAAGAAAATGGATGGATGATTTAAAGAATGATTTACTTTTCTCATTCTTTCTTTGTCACTTTCGGCCCTCCGGAAGTTCTGTTCTGTTTGACTGATTGACTCTGATCCTCATTAAACGTCAATCAAAATATTAAGAAATCAGAGAAGAAGCCCAGAAACTCCACTGCGACACGGTAAAACTGTTGTGGCATAAAACGGGGTGCAGATCCCCTCACAGCCAAACAGAACACGGGCGAAAAGGAAAGAAAGTTTTAAGCGAACAAACAAAACAAAGAACAAAAAGGGGGAGCGCGGCAGTTGCCGATTTGGATTTTGAACGTTTATTGGACGCGAGGATTGTTCAAACACGAGTACGAAAATGGAGCATGAGGACGCTCATGCGGAACTAAGCGTGTAACAAACGGCGATGATGCCACCCACGAAGCCGCAGCAATTACTGGCACATGTCAGACTTTCCGCTTAATTACGCTTCATCAAAGCAGTTTACTCGGAACTTCAAGTTGAACTTGGAAGTTATTTATGGCGTTACTGTACATTTAAATGTGGAGTGCAGTAAAAAAAACAAACAAACATAAAAACAATCCATGCGTCTACTGCAATAATCATGAGCTTACTTAGAAGGATGAAATATTCTTGCGGGAGTTGACAGAAGGTCCGACGATCCAGCGTCCACTGAACGGAACAATTTTCAACTAAACTAACTTTTTTTTTTTTTCAAATCACCAAAAATTAACACAATTTAATAAGGATTTTTTTTTTAAGTAGTTTTAATTATCTTTACATATCAAACCACTCCAAATGTCATTTTTTTATGTATTGAAGTAACATGACTGAGAGTAACAATAGTGAGTTTTTATATTAAAATCAGCAAATACATGAAATATAGCTCCATGGCATGTGCACTATTATGCTAATCGTACTGTGACACTGGGGAGCACTGAACAATAATTGACCCCAAAATTACATTTCTATCAGAAACTAATAGTATAAAAAAATTAATTTCAGCAACAGGAGCGTGCTGAGATTTTAACCGTCCCAGTCACAATTTCAGCAACAGGAGCGTGCTGAGATTTTAACCGTCCCAGTCACATTTGAAATATCATAAAAATGTACAGAAAAATAAGTGGCTCTACTTACTTTTGACCTGCTGAGGATCGGAATGATTGATCCAGGGTTAGCATGTGAATTTTGGAATATTCCAAATTTTTCCAGGCAGGAGTGGATTGTGTTTTAGAGTAACACAAGTGCGCGAAAACTAAAGTGTGGGGGAAAAAAAAGAATTTGGGGGGGATTTGGTAGAGAAAATAAACTCGTTGCAATGATAAATACGTATGTAAAAAAAATATTTCTGAAGAGTTTAAAAGGGAAAAGCAAATTTTAGAAAGCAGGGAAAGGCAACAAAAGCTATTACCTTAATTCCCGGCCGACAGAGCGCACCTGGTTATAAGCCTCACCCAGTACATTTGTAAAGGAAATACCATTTGGTACATACAGTTGTACACCGCAGCTGTGTAAAAGCCACAAGTGCCCACATTGAAACACGAGATCGTTACAAAGAAAGACGGTACACAGAGAGTTGAACGCTAGCGCCGCCGCGCTCACAGGGCCGGTTTAAAAAAAAAAAAAACATACTGATAAAAATCACTGCGACACAGCAGTAACACGCTAGTGCAGTGCTAACAGGGCCGGACCGGTAAAAGTCACTTCCTCGGCACATATATTCCATCGGTCTCACGCTTCCCTTTTCCGCTCGAGTGCCCCCTTGCGACCGTGAGAAAAGAAATGCGCAACCGCATAAACCGCAGGGTTGAAAGCGTGTGGGGAAAAAAGTCGCGGCATGTAGGCCGGAAATTACGGTAGTTTTGGAATTAGAAATCAAGATTAATGTGTTTTTAAGGTGTTGCAGATGTTTGGGCACACAATGGCACTTGCAATATCTCATCATTGTCATTCATGATATGAGAATTTGAAATTTTGGTCCACATTTAAACAAAAATCACGGACGTTCATACTCATAATTTGCCTTCGCGGGCCACATAAAATCACGCAGTGGGCCGGATCCGGCCCCCGGGCAGGCCTGCAGTTCGACACCATCTGTTTATGGGAAATAGGCCGGAAATTACGGTAATCCAGCGTTCAATGTAGTTTATCCATCCATTTTCTTTTCCGCTTATCCTCAGAAGCGTCGCGGGGAGTGGTGGAGCCGATCCTCGCCGTCGACGGGCAGGAGGCGGGGTACACCCTGAACCGGTCGCCAGCCAATCGCTGGGCACATCGAGACAAACAGCCGCACTCACAATCACACCTAGGGGCAATTTAGAGTGTCCATTTAATCCATCCATCCATTTTCTTTGCCGCTTATCCTCATGAGGGTGGCGGGGAATGCTGGAGCCTATCCCGGCTGTTAACGGGCAGGATGCGGGGTTCACCCTGAACCGGTCGCCAGCCAATCGCAGGGCAGATGGAGACAAACAGCCGCACTCACAATCAGACCTAGGGCCAATTTAGAGCGTCCAATTAATGTTGCATGTGCAACTCCACACAGGCTGGGCCGGGATCGAACCTCACAACTTTGAGGCCGACGCTTTCCAGCTGCTCCTCTGTACCGCCCGAATTTCAAAAAATCGTATTCATTAAATATGCTGTACAAGCAGATTGATGTACACCACACTTTGCCAAGTTACAAAAAATAATTTTACGGTTAATTTTATCAAGGCTGGCGATGCAAACGGCACCCTTTCATCTCCATCCTTTTTGTCGCATTCCTTTTTGAGGTTTTGGACGCAAGCAAAATATGCGCCTCTTCTCAATTAAGGTTGGGAAACAACGTACCAGTACACCGAGCAGCTCGTTAATAGTAGTTCAAGGATATTAATACCACGAATAAGAATAATAGTTTGTCTCGGGTCACGGCAGTTGCGAAACGTGTTTGTTCCTCCGCCGTGGTTCTGCTCAGGAATGTGTGGGAAGTGTCACGGTAAACTTTTTGGATTTTTTTTCCCTCACCCGTCCCAATTGTCAGCCTGATTAAAAGCTTTCGCCCGGGACAAGCGGCCCACGTCAGCGCGTGAGCTCCTCATTCATCGAGACGCTTTACTCGTCTCCGTCGCGCGCCACGTTTTCCAAACGAGTTCAAACCTCAGCTTGCAGATGAAAGGATTTCCTGAATCGCCTCCACATACGCCGGTATTACAATACCTCCCCGCAATCACTCCGCAATGTCACCACGGCACAAAGGTGACATTAAGGAGTGTATCGACCGCGCGACCTCAAAGGAAATCTCCATTCAGGCGGCCATAAAAGAACGTCTTTCGCGGGCCGCGTCGCGCCGGTAGAAAAGGCGGATTAGCGAGGGAGGACAGGTGAAGTCCTATGGATGCGTGCGTTTGCTCAGCTGCGTGTTATTCCGGACGGCGCCGCGCCCAAGCCGCCGAGGCCTCGGAGTCAATCGCTCCGTTGGGGCTGTTTGTGCAAGTGAGAGGACCACAGTCCAATAGGTGTGGGACTTGAAAGTCCGGTTTGCCTCGCCTCACATGAGTTACTGCGGAGGGATGGAGGGCAGGGACGGAGGACAAGGATGGATGGATTTATGATGTGATGGGTGGTGGGAGGATTTTCTTTTCCAGCCATCGCTTTTGTTTGGAGAGACAGAAAGCAAACAGAAAATGAGGCGTCCTGTCGTAATGGCTGAAAGAGCGGTGGGGGTGTGTACAGTATGAATAATTGGTATTTCGTAATTAAACGTGAACAGGACTCGTTACAAATCCTTTTTTGAACGAGCGCGGAATCTGTAGGCCCTGGAACGCGGACCCCAAGATGTATTTCTAAATCCGTTCGACCCACTTGAAGCTAATTGCTGAAAACCCGCAAAGAATGAGAACCACTTTCGCTAACGCCCAATCAAAGCGGCTCCTTTCATTCCCTTTAAATGTGGCGCAACGAGAGAGAGAGCGCTCTGGTATTGTCACTTCTCTTGGCCGCCGAGCAGGTACCCTGATGAAATACTCTTACGGCCACAGAGGTCGTATTCATCACCGAGCTTCACAAATCGGTTTCACAAACGATGCATCCATTAAATTTGTCAATTTGACTCTGCGGGGAAAGCAGTTTTTGCCGAATCTCGTTCACATACAAGGCAACAAACGCGGGATAAAGACATAAAGATCTGTTGGGACGGAACACAAAGCCGTCACACACACACGGTGGCCAGGTGCGACATAACAGGAAAGTGTCGGGTAATTGTCGGGGAGGAAGGTGGAGAAGCACGGGAGTGGTAAAAGCCAGACGAGCCGCGCTTTTCTCCCGTCGGGCCAAAAGTTCAAAGTGAGCCACGGCAAACAGGTAACCGTAGACGCCGCGTGCAACGCCTCTCACGTGTTACGGTCATTGTCTACGGCCGGGGCCCGGAGCTCGTATTTCTGGAGCGCGCGGAGCTTCCCGAGATAACCGCCCAAGCACCCCCCGCCGCCCCTTCTTCACCTTGGACCCCCCCCCCACACACCCCTCCCGCGCCGACCCCACCCCGGCTAAAAGTAAACACGGCGATACAATAGGTGCGTGCGCACGGACATATCATGTCAATATATGAGCATTAGATAAAGAACTCCAGCTTCAGCCGAGCTGAAATTGCGTCTGGCGATTATTGACCAAAAGTGTGGACATAAAACATCAACACAACCCCAATTTTTTTCCATCTTTTTTGAATAGAAATGTATGCAGTTTGTCATTGTAGCCTGAAATGAATGTAGCGAAGGAATATACTATTAAAGATTTTTGGGTTTTTTTTTCATGAAATGCATCTACAAACAAAACCAGGTTGAACATGTCCTTGGGTAGGTAGGAGAGTTGAACATCCATCCATTTCTTTTGCCGCTTATCCTCACGAGGGTCTCGGGGAGTGCTCCAGACAATCCCAGTTGTCAACGGGCAGGACGCGGGGTGCACCCCAAACTGGTTGCCACCCAATCGCAGGGCACATAGAGACAAACAGCCGCACTCACAATCGCACCAAGGGGCAATTTAGAGAGTCCAATTAATGTCGCACACAATGACGCTTGCAATATCTCCCCATTATCATTTATGATATGACAAATTGAAATGTTGGTCCAGATTTGAACAAAAATCATCGACGTTCATACTCATAACTTGCCTTCGCGGACCACATAAAATCACGCGGCGGGCCAGAGCCAGCCCCCGGGCCTTGAATTTGACACCATCTGTTGTTTATAGGCCAGAAATTACGGTAATCCAGCGTTCATTGTAATGAATCTTAAATCCATCCATCCATTTTCTTAGCCGCTTATCCTCAGAAGGGTCGCAGGGAGTGTTGGAGCCTATCCTAACTGTCAACTGGCAGGAGGCGGGGGTACATCCTGAACTGGTCGCCAGCCAATCGCAGGGCACCTGGAGACAAACAGCCGGACTCACAATCACACCTCGGAGCAATTTAGAGAGTCCAATTAATGTCGCATATTTTTGGGATGTGGGAGGAAATCGGAATGCCCGGTGGAAACCCACGCAGGCACGGGGAGGACATGCAAACTCCACACAGGCGATTCCGGGATTGAACCCGGGACCTCAGAACTGTGAGGCCAACGCTATACCAGCTGATCGATCGTGCTGCCGAGCCGAACATATTAGCTCTAAAATGAAAATCAAATAGTTGCCAGAACGTTCTTCCCAATTTTGTTGGGGAGTCTCCCATAACTGTTGGCTATTCATTGGACTTTCATTTTAAAAGAAAGAAATTGAAACTGAAATTGAAATATGACTTTGGTGTGGCAGACACAACCTGGACCTGAACACACTAAAGACTGCAGAGATGATTCCTGCCCCTCACGCTGTCTTCAAGTTCCTCGGAATTGCAGTCTCACGGGGCCTGGAGTGTCACGACCAGAACACGGGATTGAACCCGAATGCACAACTCGAGAGGCGCTGAGGAAGTTTGGGAAGCGGTGTCGAGGACCCAATGGGCAGTCCACGGGAGGAGCAGTAATGGAATCGGAAGGTGTCAGTAGGCAGGCAGGAGTCGGTCCACGAGAGAGCAGGAACAGGATCAGGAAAGTGGGGGAACGAGGCATGAGGCAACGATCTGGTAAAGTCCAGATCGTCCGTGTGGTTCTACAATAAATGTGATTAATAGATACGGGGACCGGTACGGCCAGGACGGGGACCGGCAGGGCCGTGACACGAGTGGGAGACAAACATCAACTCCATCCTCAAAAGGCCCAAGCAGAGGATGCACTTTCTGCAGCTTGGCGGAACTTGGCTGCAGAGACAGTTCTACACAGCAGTCATCGAACCAGTACTGTGTTCCTCCATCACGGTCCGGTTTGGGGCCACCACAAAAAAGGACAAACTCCGACTGCTGAACAGATTGTCGGCACCCCCCCTTACCCTCCCTTTTAGGACTTGCACGCCACCCAAACTAGTACAAGAGCTCACTGGATCCTATCGGACCCTCCACATCCTGACCATCAGTTCTTCCAGCTCCTTCCCTCGGGTAGGCGCTAGCGAACAACGCACAATGCAACCCAACGCCGTGGTCAAAAAATGCTTTGCATCGCTAAGAAAAAAAAAAAATCTATTTGGGTCATTGTGACAAATTTTCTTGTAAAACGTTGATGTAGCGTTAGCATAATTGTTGAGCTGAACAAGAGCCAACAGCGATGAGTAACTGGCGGGTGGTGAGGATGCAAACGTTTGTGAGTGAAGCACAACCATGACGTGTCGACTACTTAAGCCTGAAACGTGACAGTCAGCGCCATTGACTCATTAGGTTCATGTCAAGACTTCATCAGTCACGCAGGGACAGACGATTTGACAGACGACATATGTACACCGAAGGCAATATAGCGCGCCTCCCTCTCTACCCGTACGCGCCTCGCGCTACCGCTCTATTCGTGTCACCGACTGTTTGTTTGTGTACCTCTTTCAACACGTGTTACGTGTCTAATTAGCGCACGACATCCATTCATACCTTCATTTTCTCGCCCTGGTCCTCGTTAGCGTCGCGAGCGAGCCGGAGCCTATCAGGGAACACGTTCAACTGGATGCCGGCCAGTTGCAGGTCACAGGAGGATGAACGCCATCCTGGCTAGTGCTTCATGAAGGAAAGATATGAAATGAAAATTTTCAAAAATCTATTTTTTAAAAAATGTATTTTAGGATTTTTTTAAATTATTTTTCATTTAGGAATTACTGTAATTTTAAGGGAGGAAAGCAAAAGGTTTTCAACATTTAGCACTAATTATTAATGTTTTGGGGTGTTTTTTTTTTTTTTTTTTTTGCCTAAACTAAAGCCAGAAAGTGTTTTCCGTCCTTCCCTACAAAGTCAGCAAGTGCGCAATTCTCGGATGTCTCGGAAGAATTTTCCCAACGATATTAAATCTGTTCAATTTTTATTATGGAAAATTCCCCTGTAGTGGTTTTTAAGCTGTTAAAAATGTTTTCTTTTTTGCCCTTGTGTTGTCCCTGTGACTGCTTTTAGCAACAGTTTAATTTAGGGTATATATATATATATGTCTGTCATTATCCAAGCTGCTTATCCTTACAAGGGTTGCGGGAAAGGTGGAGCCTATCCCAGCTAGCCTCGGGCAAAAGGTCGACTACACCCTGATCTATCTATCTATCTATCTATCTATCTATCTATCTATCTATCTATCTATCTATCTATCTATCTATCTATCTATCTATCTATCTATCTATCTATCTATCTATCTCTCTCTCTCTCTCTCTCTCTCTCTCTCTCTCTCTCTCTCTCTCTCTCTCTCTCTCTCTCTATCTATCTATCTATCTATGTCTGTCTGTTCATCTCTCTCTCTCTCTCTCTCTCTCTCCTCTCTCTCTCTGTCTGTCTGTCTGTTCATCTCTCTCTCTCACTATCTATCTATCTATCTATCTATCTATCTATCTATCTATCTATCTATCTATCTATCTATCTATCTATCTATCTGTCTGTCTGTCTGTTCATCTCTCTCTCTCTCTCTCTCTCTCTCTCTCTCTCTCTCTCTCTCTCTCTCTGTCTGTCTGTCTGTCTGTCTGTCTGTTCATCTCTCTCTCTCTCTCTCTCTCTCTATCTATCTATCTATCTATCTATCTATCTATCTATCTATCTATCTATCTATCTATCTATCTATCTATCTATCTATGTCTGTTCATCTCTCTCTATCTATCTATCTATCTATCTATCTATCTATATCTATCTATCTATCTATCTATCTATCTATCTATCTATCTATCTATCTATCTATCTATCTATCTATCTATCTATCTATGTCTGTCTGTTCATCTCTCTCTCTCTCTCTCTCTCTCTCTCTCTGTCTGTCTGTCTGTTCATCTCTCTCTCTCTCACTCACTATCTATCTATCTATCTATTATCTATCTATCTATCTATCTATCTACTATCTATCTATCTATCTATCTATTATCTATCTATCTATCTATCTATCTATCTATCTATCTATCTATCTATCTATCTATCTATCATCTATCTATCTATCTATCTATCTATCTATCTATCTATCTATCTATCCTGTGGATCACAACAAATGTAAATGTAGCGCTAGGGTTAAAATCTGCCTTTCAAATCATATTTGCGCTCTGATACGGTTGAAAATTGTACAAAATGTAAAACTAAGGGTGCGTGTGCATGTATGTGCGTGCTTTTATAAAAAAAGAATGTATTTCTTCACAGCCATCGCTCTCTCGGTCTCCCTCCCTCTCTCTCTCTCTCTCTCCCTACATGTGTGTGTGTCAGTCTCCAGCACTCCTGTAACCCTTATGAGGATAAGGATGGATCCGTACATATGCTACAATAAAGTGCTATTTTTTCTGACTTCAAATGTAGCATATTTCAATGTTGAAAGTGTATTTCATATAAGATTGAGTTGAACTCACAAGTCAAGACAGTACCGTACAGCGTCCTGCTTTCAGTAAGCTAAATTATTGTCCGGCTCCTCTGTAATAAACCGGTGGTAACACACACCGGCAGCGGCGTATTTCCTGTAATAGTATCTGCAATGAGATACAGTCGATGTCCTGAAGCCAAATGAGTGCGCCCCGCTCTTGTGTGTGACTTCAAATATACTCCATTGCAGTCTTTTTCACGTTTCCTACGTATGCAGAGCAGTCTCAAATCCCGCGTCAAGCGGAATATCCAACGTGGACGTCTTTGGTCTCTCAAGCAAACGATGGCAAACTGCTATTTTTATACGTCAAGGATACGTCACGCTCCCCCCGAGGATCGAGACGGCTTCGCCTCCTTGATTGCGCGGACGGTCGCTGATGGCGTAGTCGTGCTTTCGCCTGCCTTCGGCGCCAAAATCTTTCGGGGGGGAAATGTGACTTACATTACAGACAAAAAAAAGGGAAAAGTTACAAACGGGGTTTGTGTGTAACCCTACAAGGAGCTGAATACACGTCAGCCGGCAATTGAGCAAACTGCCTTGACTTAAAATGGAAATTGTTCGGATCCCAAATCGTAATTCCCCATTCAAATGAAGAGAAAGTCTATTAATCCATTCCAACGTCCCAATAAAATACAAGATAAGTTTTTATAACGTGATTTTTAAAGGAAAAAGAGAAATCTATAATATTGTACTTGATGAAAACGTCCATCCATCCATTTTCTTTGCCACTTATCCTCACGAAGGTTGCAGGGAGTGCTGGATCCTATCCCAGTTGTCAACGGTTAGGAGGCGGGTTACACCCTGAACTGGTTGCCAGCCAATCTCAAGGCACATAGAGACAGCCGCACTCGCAATCACACCTAGGGACAATTTAGAGTGTCCAATTCATGTTGCATGTTTTGGGGATGTGGGACGAAACCGGGGTGCCCGGAGAAAACCCATGCAAACTCCACATAGGCGGGGCCGGGATCGGACCCAGGTCCTCAGAACTGTGAGGCCAAAGCTTTACCAGCTGAGCCATTGTTCCGCCTGATGAAAACATACATACTTTAAATAGAATGTCATTCAAATTTGGTCCAGATTTTTTTTTTTTTTTTTTTTTACCTCAATTCAATTGTCATTGTTCTGCTTCTTCTGGTGTGTGAGCCTTGGCCACACGGGGGCAGTATAATACCAGGCATACGGATATACAGAGATGGTCTCAGCGCCTTAGGAAGCCGCAGTAATATTGTTTTGTCGCCGAGGATCAAGACTGCATCGCCTCATGTATTCTTCAATGTGTTGCTCCACCATTTGTGTTCAAATATCCCTTGAGTCAAGGGTTGTAAGCTGATGTGAGCTTTTAGCCTGTCTATGAGATTTCCTATGTTAGCATTAAGCTAGCAAAGGCAAATTCCTTTGGTCGTCTTAAATACACAACATGCAATTCTCTGTTTTAGATTTACTTTGATAGTAAACTTTAACTGAGAGTTGGCAAAGAATAACTAGCACCTTATTTTTTAAAATAATTGCTCACTATCTGTATCTTGACCCATGAGCACCCAAACTTAAGAGTCTTTTAGCTACAATCGTCACTTATTTTATTTGTATTACCAGCCAAAACGTTATTTCTGCGCAAGTGAAAAAAAAAATGTGGAGCGACAGCAATCGACGTGCGTTTAGCCATTTATGGAAATGGACAAAGTTAAACACGCAAATACAAAAGGGAAACACTCGCAAGGAGCACGGAATATAAACTCACACTGAACTAACAATTTCAAAATAAAGTTAAAATCATTAAAATCATGGGACAAAAAAAATTCTAGTGGGGGGGGGACTTTAACCGATTAATGGCATTTAAAGGTAAATTTTATTTATGTATTTATACAACAAGCTCGATCACGGAACAAATTAAACATAATTTATGGATGTAAATTTTACATCAATCCCCAGCCACTATTACCAAAAGCAATGTGTGATATTCACGGCGCTGCATTACTTTTCCTCTGAAATCCTGAAGAATCCACGAGCGCTTATGACTCATCATATCAAAGTTCACTTTTTGGCTCGAGTCGGGTTCTCCTTTGCATCCGCGAGCCCCTCCAGAGCCCCGGGGGGCCACGCGGATGTGTGAATGCTAACACGGCCCAATCCGTATGCCGCGGAGAAAAAACAATCCATGCTAATCCGCCGCCGCAGACAGGAGTCCAGTTAGGCCAATCAGCGGAGGAATCATCAGGAACGGCGGGGGCTCACGGGAGCCCAGATCGGGGGCGCCTGATTGCAGCGCGGGTGATTTGCGGCTCCAGAACAATGATGGCTGCCTGGCTCAACGCTGAACGAGGCTGGGCCGCAAACTCACCTGGCGCTCGCAGATCAACAGTCTTGCAAAAAGTCCATACGCGGGTACAAGTGCAAGTGGGCTACCAGAAAAGAACTTTGATGGAAGTAAAAATCACCTTGATTAAAAGTCTTCAGGTATTAGACGCTTGATTTATTTCAAGTCCCTTGCGTTAAAATAAATGTCTTGTAAATTTGAGACGCCGCAGAGAAGAGTTTTGCTAAAAACGTTGCTAAATTGATTAGCAAAGGTTGAAAAATCTACGTTGATGCTCCTCCATCTCAGTTCTTCTCCCTACGCATAACTATATGTTTGAGCCGTCAAAAAAATTCATATTAAGGCCCTGCTGCAATATATGCACCTTCTCTCCATGACGTAATCATTCTCACGGCCAACAACGAGGCACTCTAAAGCAGCAATGCCAGCGTACTATCAGTATCTCGCAGGTAAATGAGAATTTTTTTCCCTCTCACTCTTGCTGCACCTTCTCTCCATGATGTAATCAGTCTCACGGCCAACAACGAGGCACTCTAAAGCAGCAATGCCAGCGTACGATCAGGATGGTAAATCATATATTTTTTTCCCCTCTCACTCTTTCTGCACCTTCTCTCCATGATGCAATCAGTCTCACGGCCAACAACGAGGCTATCAGAAGAGAAATTTAGGGGTGAAGGCATAGCTAGCTAGCTAACTGCATGTCGCAATTGAGCTTGATAACAACAGTTTTTACACAGTGGGGGACTTATCTCGCAAAAGATTCATTTTGTCTCATTCCAAAGGTAACGGGGGTCTCATTCTCAAAGGTAAAAGGGGTGTTTGGTCTGAGCCTGTCAGGTTTTCACCTAAACATGCCCCCGAGGCTTGCATTTGACCCTCCGCATCTCAACCAAAACAACACAGCAAGCCACTTCCTATGAACCGGGCCCGAGATAAAACGGGAAGCTACCTTGCGCCCCGCAGCAGAATATGTTAATACCATGGGAAAGCCTGAGGTTTGTATGAATGGGGGGGGGGGTCGGATGTTAAGTGTGCACAGGAGGGGCCGGTGGGAGGGAAGAAGTCTGATCCACCGTCAGGGGTTTTCTTGAAAGTGTCTCACCTTTGATCTGCAGAGTCCTCATTTGGCCAAAGAGATGGACGCGTAAAAGGTTGGAAGTTCACTTCAAAGTGACCCTCGAAGATTTCGGAGGAAGTGAGCCCCGACTCTGAGGCTGGATTGACATCGCAGGTCCAAGTCCCCAATTCCCGTTTAAAGGCCTACACGATGTCACTTTTTTTTTTTCTGTTTCCTAATGCAGTTCTACACTGGCTGAGTTGGATTTATTCATACATTCATTCAGACCGAAAACTCAATTTACTCTCCTCGGTGTAAATGCAGAATAATTAAGAGGAGCGAGGAAGTCCATAAGGCGACCTACTAGACGTATACAGCTCGTCCACGTGACTGGCCATGTTGACGGTCTAGCAAGTCGGTTGGAGACGGCACGAAAATACGCCTTATAGCACGACGCCCACGACGAGTCTTGTCCAATAGTGGCAGACATTTAGAAGGTGAAAATAAATGACGGTACGTGGAAAAATGAGATAAACTTGGCATAGAGGACCCATATTTAATGCCGAAGTCGATGTTTTCACCGATAAGACATTAGACTGTTAATCCGCTTCCGCTTGTCTCGGACAACTGGATCTACACGTGGATCTGGTGAGTAAGTCGTCGAGATTTACACGGAAGAGTTTGACTGCGTAGAAAAGTCTGGACGTAAACAAATACTTTGTTGCTGGATCTGTTCTCAATCACGAATAAATCCCACATAGTGATGGAGCCGCTGAGATTTTTTTCAATGCAAATACCAATATTTAAATAAATGACCCCTGGTTTTACACAAACTCACATTCATTAACTATGATTGGGGGAAAAAAATGAAAAAAACACGTACACGGAAGCGCGTTGCGGCCACACGTTAAACTTCAGTAAACTTCTCCCATTGAGAGTCTCTGGTATTGTGTATATTCTGCTCCGGTTCGACATCCCCCACACTGTCGAGGAGTTCTTTTTGACCGGCAATATGGCGCCGTGAAAATTGCGACGTCACGTGCACGAGTTTTATACAGTATACGTTTGAGTAATTTGGGTGTTTCAATGTACAATGTTTAATTATTTTTTTCCGCGTGTAACGCTGCGCTATATGTGTTGAATTAGCAGTTGTTTAAATATTTATCATTACTGCAATGTCGATTAACCCCATTAACCAACCTATGGCATTTTAGATAATGTTAGCGTTAAACTAGCTTTTGACATTAGCATTCTAGACTTTTGTTTTTTGACTGGACATTTGGAGAACTGCAAACCAGAGCGTAAGATCAAAGGAATACAATGCATCCAGTACTTTTATCGCAACAGCAAAATAACAACGGTGGACCGCATTGTTGTAGTGTTCGTGGGTGTATGCGAACATTTAGGACTCCAGTGGAGCCACATTGTTTCCATACATCACATTCCACTCAAGTTTTGAGATAAGATCCTTGGGGAAAAGCCGCTATGTACCGTTGCCAACTACTTCTACGGCGAGCGACTTTCGTCAATTTGCATTATGTCAGGAGATCTTCGTGATGAACCGTGTCCTATCAGTGTGAAATTTCAAAAATCCAAACCAAACCTGTTGTGATGAGGTCTACATTGTCATGAAAGTACAGTACAAGCTAATAACTGCAAAGTTCAGGATGAACACCATCCGTTTACCAAAAGCAGTCTATAAGTCATGACTGGTCGCCAGTGAACGTAGCAAGGCTGTCCCTCCCTCCATTTTCTCAGCCGCTTATCCCCATGTGGGTCGCGTATTCATTTCGCTTAAACTACAACATAAATACCGCTGCTAACTATGTATATGTATATCAAAGTTCTAATTTTTAACGAGTCAACAGTCGCCGATTTTTTTTTCTTTTTTTTTTTTACACCACGCCCGTGTCACGGTCTGAGCGCTCCCCCGTGCTGAAAAGTCCCCTTTGGATTAACGCGCACGCACATTTGTTTCTGTAGTCTTTCATTTGCTGTGTTCGGCTTTGTGAGACGTCCACAGCGAAATGCACGCGGAGTGAAAATGAACACGCGAAAGAAGCACGGAGGGGAAAGTTTCAGACTGGCACAGATGTGGAAAAAGTAGAAAAATTCCCCCCAAATTAAAAAATTTCTACGCGCACGCGCATTAACCTGAAGAAGACCTTTCAGCACGGGGGAGCGCTCAGACGGTCTCCTCGTGATGAATGCGCACGCGTTACTAACAGGGGAATTCTGGGTACGTCGCCGACGCTAACTGGGAAATTCCCCGGTCTCATAGTTCCCCTTCTTCTACATAGAGGCAGCTAACCTTAAAACAAAAGTTGATAAAAAAAAAAAAAAAAACATTTACATGAACGCTCGGCGACAAGTTGTCCAATGGCACACGTTGAAGCATGGATGGGGAGGTTGCAGACTGGCCGGAAGTTTACAAAATATACGAGCATGCGCATTAATCACAGGGGGAGTTTTCAGCACAGGGGGAGCGCTCAGACCGTCACGCCGGAAAGACGACACGGATGAGTTGCACAACTTTTCTCCTCATTAATGTGTTGATTTTCATCCTGCTTGTATAGATATAGATATAGCACATTTTTATTTCTTGTTTGATTTTTGATGAGAGGTGGGGGCAGCACCCCGGCCCCCTCTATTGGCCAGGTGGTATTGATGGATGAATATTGATACACACTTTATTTATCGGAATGGTCCATTGGTTCCTTTTCTGAGCCCTGCGATGCGCCGATATCATTTCATAAACGAACTGCATCGCTTTTGCCAAATCTTTTAAATTTCCACAACCCTTTACCGGGAAGGTTGCTCATCCCGGTTGCTCGCGTTAAAAAAAAAAAAAAAAAAACGGGATCGAGAAAGCGGGAATTCAGGTTGTGTGTGCGCGCGTGTGTTTCGTGGCGAGGCAGCGCCCCGGCGCTGGCTGCGTCTCCGTGGCCGCGGGTGCTGTGTGGGAGTGAAGCGGCCTGCTTTGACGTCCGATCCTGCACGCTCACGACGTTGCTGTCAGCGTACACGGCAGGCAGGCGTGTACATGCACACCCCGCCCCCACCGCCACTCAACTTAGAAGATAGAATTATTATTTTGATTTTTTTTTTTTAACCCCCACCCAGTTTCATTGATTGTTCAGACGATGAATAATAACGCGCTTAGCTTCTGATTTGACTTTGGGCCTTGTAAGGACTACATTTATGCTAGTTGACGGAGTTGAGAGTCTAACAGCTTCTTTTCTCCTTCAACTAAAAGAATTACCTCGTCGTTTCATCGTTAACTGGCATTTCACACATTTCTGTAGTCTCAACATTACTTTTACAGTTAACCCTGGGTCGCAGGTTCCAGGTTGAAAATATTTGAATATTTCAAGTGATTTTGCGCTCCTGATCTCAGTCGTTCGATTCCGTACAACAATCACCTCGGAGAAATGAAACAAAGACAGTTCTCCAAACAAAAACTCAAAGCGTGCTTGCGTCAAGGTGGGTTTTTTTTTTTTTTTTTTGGGCGCTTCCAGTCAAAGTTAAGAAGAAATTTAGAGAAATAAAATACACAATTTTTTGTAAAGTTGAGTCCAGGTGAGTAAAGTTGCAGTTGTTTTAACGCTTATAATTGCTGTAACATCAATGCTAATTTCCATTAGCCCAGTGTAACGCTTTGCGCTATATGTTAGCAATTAGCTACGTTTGGTTTGGTGAGTTTCTGTATTGTTGTATGCTGTGTTTGTGCGTTACTGCTTTGTTTATTTTAAGGAAGGATTTGTTTGAAGGTTTACAATTTCCATAAACTCTAAGCTAGTTTCCGTCTCTGGAGTTTCACATTATATGCTCGCGTGTCTTCATTTTGTTTTGTGAAAGTGATGTTACGCGACTCCCATTTCGAGATAGCGAGAGAACGAGAGCAGGCAAGAAGAAATACGAAAACAGTGATTTCCAACCTTTGCAGCGCCAAGGCACATATTTTACGATTGAAAAATCCCACGGCACACCAACAAAAGTAAATGTCACCAAAAATGGACCGAATAATTACTGTATGTACTTCCTGCCATCTAAATAGAAGAGGATTTTTTTTTTTTTTTTTTGCTCATTGTGTCTCACTGGTATAAATAGATGAATAAAGATACATTAATGCTTGGGATAAATTTTTTTTTTTAGCAATTATATAAAATTGGATAACTTCCCACGGCACACCTGAATAGCACTCACGGCATGCTAATATACCCCGGGACACTGTTTGGAAGGAAAAGGTATACGCAGCTTTTAGAGCAACATATATGCTCCCATCCAAGCAACCGATTTTTCAAGGACAATACCAAGCCACATTCTGCACGTTACAACAGTCATAGTAACGAAATAAGAGTGCGAGTATTAGGCTGCCTGCCAGCGGTCCAGATATGTCTCTCATTGAAAATGCGTGGTGTGTTATGGAGTGCAAAATATGAAATCAGAGACTTCGGACTGTTGAGCAGCTGGAATTGTACAAGAAGCCAGATTTGGAAAGAATCTTTAGTTCCTTGCCCACTGCTAATCACTGTACTAAAGAATGCTTTTTAAGAAGTTGAAGT